>NC_137235.1:30103708-30133708 GCF_949987685.1 Ammodytes marinus
TCTATTCTATCGTATTCGATTCTATTATGCCATTCTATAGGCTACTATTCTATTCTAGGCCTACTATTTTTCTACCTTTTCACTTTTCACTTTTATAATATTGTGTTATTCTTTGTATTTTATTGTTTAGCTTCATTTTTCTGCTCTTTTTCATTATCTTTTATTTTACTCTATCGTGTCACACAGCTCTTATATTTTGCCATCCGTGTTTCTTCTACTTCTGTCAGTGCGGCATCTTATTGAATATTGAAGTCCACATAAACACACATTATTAAGTGACACATCGGGGATAAGTAAGGTATCACTCACACAGTACGATCAGGTACCTGGTATAACTCACATATATTTTGAGATACTTGATGGGAACATGCCTTTGTCAGGGAGTTTTACAGCTTGGAGTAAAGGTGCCGGCTGTAAAACAATCGCTAGTCAGAGGCAGGTAGGCCTATGCAAAGCAAAGCACATATTGTAATATGGTCATCACATGACTATAGAGATGTAAAAGCTTGTTAAGGTCAAGGGTCAACAAAAAGACAAGCCCTGCGTTCCAAATCACATACTTTTTCTTTTTACTACAGTTCATACTAAAGTAGCCTACAAAAATCAGATAATGAAGATTTTTTTTTCATTATGTCGAGAAATGTCAAGAATAAAGACTAATACAGCAAAATGCTATTGTAGTTACTACTAGTTAGTGGGGCATTTATGTATTTTCCTTATACTACAATTGACGTGCATGTATTGGGACATCCTAAATCTTTTTCTGGCATACTAAATAGTAGGGAAGTATGTGATTTGGAACGCAGGGGTAGAGTATCTGTCTGAAAATAGACCAGTCGGCTGTTATTGTTGTTTCTTCCATCCTACACAGAGACTACAGCGCAGGCATCTGGAGATATGGCGTCCACTCCCTTTGACGTGCTGTGTATTTGTCCAGAGGAACACGCAGACCAACCGATGTATGCGTGCACACGGAGCACCTCATTGTGTTTCCCCGAGCGCTCGTGAAGCCTGGGTCCTGTGGGGAGAGAGAGGTGGCAAAGCAACGCCAGAGAAAACCAACAGCACTTCCCCAAAACAGATTAGTGACATCTAAAAGCAGAGGAAGGAACGTACTGGCTTTGTGTAAGTGGCTTTTTAAAGGTGGAGTCAGTGATTCTGGAGAACGCTTGTTGTCAAAATCACTTTTTGTCAAAATCAGTGAGTATCTCCTCACGATCAGCTACATGTCCGTACTGTGTGTGCATTGAATACAACTCTGGTGTTACTAAACAGCCTAGGCTCTGTAAACCGGCATGTTGCTTAGCTACGCACCAGTTTACAGAGCTGTGTACTAACACTTTCAGCACACACGCGGTACGTACGGGTAGCAGTCCGCGTATCGTTTGGAGATATTCACTTGTTGTTTTTTTTTATAAAAAGTGATTTCGTCAACAAGCATTCTCCAGAATGGCTGACTACACCTTTGATCTGTAATCTGCCATCTGCCTCTTCATGCACACACATCTGAACGTGGTAAAGGTCATCTTACCTCCATGCTGCTGTCTCTCTACCCATACCTCCTCTCCAGGTCACTTACCTCCCCTCTCATCCTGGTGGAGCGATGGAGCGCTCTCTGCTGGGCAGAGCGTCAGCCGCTAGCCGGCGCTGCTGCTCCTACAGCACCCTGAAGGCCTGGCTGCCCATCCTGTCCTGGCTGCCCAGGTACAGGCTGAAGTGGCTTCAGATGGACCTGCTGGCAGGCCTCACCGTGGGGCTGACCACTGTACCACAGGCGCTGGCCTACGCAGAAGTAGCCGGCCTTCCTGTGCAGGTGAAACATTGCCGGCTTTTTCTGTGAAGGGTTCATATAAACTGTATATTGAACTCTCTTCACACATCTCTACTGGACTGTTTTTAATCATTTAGTTGTTGGAATCATCTTGTTATAAACTTCTTTAGTCTTTATTTGGATCTCCATTAGATAATATAATTTTTTTTTGCTAGTCTGCCAGTATGCTGTCCCCCTCTGTGCTTTTTGTCACTTCTACTGTGTGTGTTGAAATCATAATGTCGCCAATCGAGCATCACTCTGTTACATTTTTACTGAAGATGGTGCCCTCTCTTTAAGAATATCCTCTTACCAGAAGAGAAACACATTTTGATCTGAGGGGGACTTGAATCGGTCACTGCGGCTCTATTCATCATTTCATCTGACAGCATTTCTCTCCACAGTACGGACTGTACTCTGCCTTCATGGGCGGGTTCATCTACACCCTCCTGGGGACCTCTAAGGACGTGACACTGGGTCCCACGGCCATCATGTCCCTGCTGTGTTTCTCTGTGGTGGGGGGGCAGCCGCACAGAGCCGTGCTGCTCAGCCTCCTCTGTGGGCTCATCCAGGCTGGAATGGCTTTACTGAGATTAGGTGAGGGCAGGGGACTGCTCAGGCCTTGTGAAAACCTTGTGACTTCAGTTTTTGGGGTTTTTCCTTAAATTTAGTCAACCCTCGTGAGTGGGATTACTTCCAAAAGGGCATTTAAGGCTAAATAGAAATCTGATTTTATTCACATTGTGACACGTTGTTTCCACCTGATAGCAATGATATTCAGCGATACATATATGGTGAGCTCTGTATTAAACATGGCATAAGTTAACCATATTAAAGTAGTGTGTGAGTGTGTCATAATCAAACCCACACAGGTTTAGAACCGCAGAACAGTGAGTAAACCGGAGATGAGTTTTTGAGTGCAGGAGAGCAACTTCCTACCACCACATCTACAACTTCCTCTGCTTAACCGCACGCTATGGCTGTAAAACCCTGTGGATCTAGAACAGGCTTTTGTCTTTGGTGCAAAGTCAGTGTCAGGGCTCTGTAAATCACTCATTGCTTTCTCCTGCAGGATTCCTGCTGGACTTCATCTCCTTCCCTGTAATAAAAGGCTTCACCTGTGCTGCCGCGGTTACCATTGGCTTTGGCCAGGTCAAGGTGAGAGTCAAACACACGCACACACAAAGAGACACACAGAGACACACACACACACACACACACACACACACACACACACACACACACACACACACACACACACACACACACACACACACAGCACACAGCAACAGCCTGTGTCATATTACTTTATGATACCACTCAACAGTGGCTCCGGTATCACTTTTAAAAGTGAATTGGCACAGTGTTATCTCTTTGAATCTGATACAGAAAGCTTTACACTTTAACAATAGAAAGTTATGAAATTTAAAAAAAGCTATGAGGAGAAAGTGGCTAACTAAAGATCCTCCAACTAAAGGGGAATGGAATGAAAACGTAAAAGAAATACACAACAAGGAAAAGCTAACTTTGTCCCTGAATCTGTTTCGATAAATGTACTTATACATGGAGGAAATGACAACTCATTCCAATACAGTAGCTCCTCACCTTGTCAACATGTAACTAATAGATGAAAGTTCAGTATGAACAGTATGAACGTGTAAAAAGGTACAGATGTACAGTATGTACAGTATGTGTATACATATGTGTGTGTTATGTAGATGTGTGTATGTATGTTTTGAACCTTAAGTTAAAATGTACTTTCACTGGAGTAATACAAGTCCTAAATTGAACTTAAAGGCCTACTTCACCGGTTTGAATATGAAGGTGTATTGAATTCTGAGATCCTATGTAGTATAAATGTGCAAAAAAAATTAAAATCGGTTCATCCTAGCCTGAGAAAAGGCAGAAAGAGTGTTTTTTTTAACCCTATATTTCTCTTTCTCGTGACATCACAGAAAGAGAAATATAGGGTTAAAAAAAACGTACTTTGTAAATATTACTGTGATGTCACAGTAAAATACATCACAGTAATATTTACAAAGTAAGTTTTTTTTTTAACCCTATATTTCTCTTTCTGTGATGTCACAAGAAAGAGAAATATAGGGTTAAAAAAAACACTCTTTCTGCCATTTCTCAGGCTAGGATGAACCGATTTCAATTGTTTTCGCACATTTATACTACAAAGGATCTCAGAATTCAATACACCTTCATATTCAAACCGGTGAAGTAGGCCTTTAACCAACAATACCAAAGTGACTCATTGACCTATTCTGTTATTTTTGGATTTATTAATTTATTTATATATTTGTCTGTGCTATTACTCTTTAAATGTGCTACAAGGAACCTTTAAGTATTTTTGAAAGATTAAAATGTTTCCTCTGATAATCAGAATGGACATGTACCAGCGTATATTTTTATATAGTTTTTTCTTAATGCCTTTATCATGGGTACACTCGACCAGAAACTACAGCTGGCGTAGTAAAGACACTACCGTTTTTGTCCAAAGGGGCCGGAAGTATTAACACAAACACAAAGTCCCTCGGATCACCTTTACTGTATTATATAATATGCAAGATAAAAAGAGGTAGTCAAGTACCTGTCTGCTTATTTAATAGTCACCACCGGTATGACTGTGTTTGAACGTATTGAACCTGGAACCCTGTAAAGCGCTTTGAGTACCAAAGAAAAGCGCTATATAAATCCAAGTTTAATAATAATAATAATAATAACAATTTGACCAGATCTAAATCTGCCTGTTTGTGTTACTAGAATATTCTGGGACTCCAGGGCATTCCCCACGAGTTCTTCCTGGAGGTTTACTACACCTTCTACCAGATCCCCGAGGCCAGGATAGGTGACGTGGTGCTGGGCCTGCTTTGTGTCACTCTGCTGCTCATGCTCTGGTTCATGAAGAAGGGTCTGGGCTCTGACGACGCGCCCTACTCTCCCTGCTCCAAAGTTGCTAGGAAACTAGTGTGGACTGTTGCTACAAGTCAGTATACCTGTGTGTGTGTGTGTGTGTGTGTGTGTGTGTGTGTGTGTGTGTGTGTGTGTGTGTGTGTGTGTGTGTGTGTGTGTGTGTGTGTGTGTGTGTGTGTGTGTGTGTGTGTGTGTGTGTGTGTGTGTGTGTGTGTGGGTGGGTGGGTGGGTGGGTGTGGGTGTGTGCGCGCGCGTCCATCTGTCATCTTCAAAAAATCTCCATTCTACGGTGTGTCCGCTCAATGTTTTTGATACACTTTCTTTGAAGCCGTCCCCCTTTCCGACAACTTCTTCATCTTTGTCTCTGTCATGTTCAGTGCGTAACGCTCTGGTGGTCGTTGCCGCGGCCTTGGTAGCGTTTTCCTGGGATGTCTCCGGTCATCACGTGTTTACAATCACTGGGGAAACTTCCAAGGGGCTCCCGCCGTTCAGGCCCCCACCCACATCAGACACCACAGCCAACGGCACCGTGGTGTCCTTTGGAGAGATCGTAGAGGTAAGGAGCAGGAGGGGATGAGGCGAAGGGCTGTCATTTACACTGTTATACAAGCTTAACACTGACTACTTTACATTGTATCAAAGAGTCATTTCTTCAGTGTTGTCCCATGAAAAGATATAATGAAAAATGTGCAGCAATGTGAGGGGTGTACTCCCTTTTGTGAGATACTGTATATATTTTTTAATGATTGAGTTGCAACTTTCACTTCCCTAAATCTTCCCTCTCTGTTTAGTAAGAAGGGCAGCTGACTGACAAGTTACTCCTCTGTGTGTGTGTGTGTGTGTGTGTTTTTGTAGGACTTTGGAGAAGCGCTCGCTGTGATTCCCTTCATGGGTCTGTTGGAGAGCATTGCTATTGCTAAAGCTTTCGGTAAGCATTGTGGCTCTATGGATGGCAATGTATGTCACAGTCCAGACATCGGAACCACTATATGATGGATTTCAATGACATTTTGTAACATTTATGGTCCCTGTATGATGAATCCAAATGAGGTTGGTCATCCCTGATCCTTTTCTCTGGCGCCATCTTGCTGTTGACACTTGTTTTTGAGCAAAATGATTGCGAAATTTTTCAACAACTGTCTGTAGATTCGCCTTAAAGTGTTTTTCACTATTCTTTATTTTTATTGTTGGGTTTTTATAAACTGTATTGCTCTTTGTTCTTGTATAGCACTTTGTTCTACTCTGGTTGTGTGTTAATGTGCTCTATACATAAACCTGACCTTGACCATGTCCCCTTCAAGATGAATTGTAGTACATTTGGGGATGTCTTACCTTTTCATCTAGCGCCATCATCAGGACAACATTTGAACTTGCCCAATCATTTAGTTTATGCCCAAATTAAATAACAGAAACAGTAGTGAACTCCACATCAGCCACTGCTCTACGTTGTGTTCTGTGCTGATGCAATGTTAGAATGCAAACATGCTCAACTAACATAACATGGTGGGCATTCTAACTGCTAAACAGCAGCATGTTAGCTCTTTACATAGACTTTATATAAACACATTAGATATACACGTGGCATTTTACCAGCATTAGATAATCAAGGCAGCTAAAGAAAGAGGGGTTTTTCATCTTTTATTTACTGATTTTAACTTCCTGTTTGTCCTCAGCCAGTCAGAACGACTACAGAATTGATGCCAACCAGGAGCTGCTGGCTATTGGTGTGACCAACATCATGGGCTCCTTTGTGTCAGCCTACCCTGTCACTGGCAGCTTTGGAAGGTGTGTGTGTGTGTGTGTGTGTGTGTGTGTGTGTCTGTGTGTGTGTGTGGGTATTTAATATATATTGTGATGTATTTTTCAATTGGGGACAACAACATTATTGGGGCAGGTTTGGTTAAGGTTAGATTTAGACTAGTCACTAGTAAGTGCTAAGTACTAGTTATGGTTAGGAGAAGTGTGCGTCTATGTGTTGTCTATGTTCAGTCCACGTAAATACCCTAAAACTGGCATAAGTAAACGTGTGTGTGTGTTTGTGTGCACGTGGTTGTGTCTCATCTAGGACAGCCGTGAACTCTCAGACCGGTGTTTGCACTCCAGCAGGAGGGATCGTCACCGGTGAGCCCTGACCCTTTCAACTCTCACTCTACCTCTTCCGCCCTCTTGTGGTGGTCTGTGTCATCACATATTATCCCTGCTTCTCTCCTTTCTTCGCTTCCTTTTCTCTCTGGCTCTGTTTTCGTGGACATAGAGACTGGCTTTAGCAGACATGACAGCAAAGGCAGTCCATCATGTGCACATGAGCAAACTTCTTTATTTTTCAATTATAAATAAAAACAAGCAATATTTTTTTATATTTATGTGTCTTTCCATCCTTTTGTTTTCTTGTATTTGTATTTAAGTGTGTGTGTTGAGGTATCATTCCCCCTGTGCATTTTTCTATTTAATTTAGGAATTTCTCTTAACGTCGCCTTCGCTCTGTGTGTTTGTGTGTGTGTGTGTCTGTCTGTCTGTCTGTGTGTGTGTGTGTGTGTCTGTATCTCTGTGTGTGTGCAGGTGTGATAGTGTTGCTTTCCCTGGAGTTCCTCATGCCGGCCTTCTACTACATCCCCAAAGCCTCTCTAGCTGCTGTTATCATCTGCGCCGTGGCTCCCATGGTGGATTATGGCGTGGTGGCTGAGATGTGGAGGATACGCAGTAGGTGTCTGCTCAGCTTCTTTTTTCCCCTTACCCTGTTTTACATGTATGTGTCTGTTTTAAGTGCACTCTCATGTATACGTGTCTTCCACAGAGCTCGACCTGCTGCCTTTCTTTGTGACGTTCCTGATGAGTTTCTGGCAGGTCCAGTATGGCATCATAGGAGGTATAGCTGTGTCTGGAGCCCTGCTACTGTACAACATGGCTAGACCCCAGATAAAGGTACCATAATATATTGTGTGTGTGTGTATGAGAGTGAGTGAGTGAGTGAGGGAGTGAGTAAGTGTGTGTGTGTGTGTTCGTGCGTGCAGTACAAGGTACAATAGTCATTTTACTTGGGTTAGAGCCATTGTTATTGAACAAAGGTACTATTGCCAAAAGTACTTTGTATGTTAAGTTAATTTTCAACATCACACTTAAATCAACAGTCACATCAGTCTTGTGAAGTGGCATCCATTAACAACAGCCTCTGACGGTGCTGAGTAACAGCTTGTTTTTTCTTGTGTTAACCATGTGTGCCTGCTTGCTGTGTGCAGGTGTCTGATCACGGTGCGCTGGTCATGGAGTTGGGCAGTGGACTCAGCTTTCCTGCCACGGAGTATCTCAGCCACATCATACACACTCAGGCTCTGCAGGGTGAGCATTAGTTTGGTGGTCGTTAGAGGACGCTTACTGTACAATGAAACGTGAATGAATTCTTGTTTTTTTTCCCCCCCTCTCATGTGGCTCTCCTGTCCCTCTCCCAGCGTCTCCTCCGCGGTCGGTGGTCTTGGACTGCCACCACGTCAGCACCATAGATTACTCTGTGATCAGCGAGCTCCGGGACCTGCTCAGGCAGTTCAAACTGAGAGAAGTGCGCCTGGTCTTTTCCAGATTGCAGGTATATACGACCTTTTCGGCTCTCACTGCCATACTGACTTTTATTGAGTACTGATGTTTGTTCTTCCAACAGTGCTTGTTTGTGTTTGGGGCAAGCATTTAGTTCTAACAACAACACAATAAAACTTCATTCATGTTCTTTATTTTTTACCATTCTATCTCCATCTTTCTCCCAACTTCAGCCCTCTGTTCTGGAGGTCCTCCTAGCAGCTGAGCTACAGGGCCTGAGGTACACAGAGAGTGTGGAGGCAGCGCTGCAGATGGAGTTGTTGGAACCTCCTCAATGACGGACACAGAAGCGGTTTTAATCACAGACTTGAGAGGAGACGACGTTTGTTGGACAGAGGCAATGTAACACTGATCCAGTGACATGAGCTGAACTACCTCCAACTTATTACCTGACTGTCAGCAGCACGGAGACCGCCAGTGGCCCATGTGATGTCCCTGCTTTTCTCCCATCAAAGAAAAGTGTTGCACTGAACTTTGAAATCTACCCAAACTCCACTCTGATCTGATATTCAATGTGGAAGCTCTGAGAGGATGACACTACATAACCATTGCTAAACAACATGGGACCAGAAGTCTAATACTGTCATTTATAGCATTTTATATGGTTTTGAGGGACAAGGCATTTTTATATGAAGGACGGGATAATGACAAAAATAATGTAATATTGATACTTGTATTTTATTTCATTTTTGTTAATAGAGAACTCCCTCTGTTATTTTTAAAAAGAGGGCTGAAGGTAAACATAGAGAAACCAAATCAGAATTTACAAAAATAAGAATAGTGTTGACGTGTGTAGATAATGTCATTAAGGGTTGTTTTAATTATCTTTTGAAAAGAAAATGTCAGGTGGTGGATTTCTCTTATTTTATGTTGCAAAGGCAGTGAGTGACACAATGGTTTTAATTGCCTCAACTAAACTCAATGAGACTCAATTGATTTGCACTGTTAATCCAAATCACCTTTACACAAGGATTTTCTGAATAAAAAGCTTACATTTTCATGTGCCTGTCTGTGATTATGTGTGTCTGTTCTCTCAGACATCTGTGTACACTTTTAAAGAAGATATATTTAATAAATGCAATAAGGCATGCTCCGGTGGTGTAGTGGATAGATTGCGTACCATATTGGTTCAGGCCTCATTCCAGTGGTCGCGGGTTCAAATCCGACCCGTGGACCTTTACTGCATGTTTAATATTGTTGGGTCAATATTTTTTTATAAGCACTGCGATAATCACAGAGTAAACTGTCGGTTTTATAAAACCATTAAAGACATAGGGGAGAACGGGGGAATCTGAGGCATCGGGTAATGTGAGCCACCCCCTGTATCTAGGCAACGGAAAACATTTGTGGTCATGTGAGATATGTTTTCAAGCCCCTCTCATTTCCCCATGGCCCTGAAAGAGAGGACCTCATGGTGCTGTGGTAAGCATATTTTTTTTCACCAAAATAGGTATTTTGCATGTAAAAGTAAATGTTCTTGCTGTCAACTTAATCAACTTTTGTGCCAAAGCAAATGTATTAATTTTTTATGCTTTATTGACAGTGCAGAGAGACAGAGGTGAAATGGGGCAGCGAGGGGAGTGACATGCAGAGAACGACCGCGGGTGGGAATTGAACCCGGGTCTGCTGCTGGGCCCGGCCCGGGAGGACAGGCTGATGTTATAATCCAGTTGGGTCTTCTCCTGTCTTCTGATTCCCAGGCTGTTCTCGCTGGTTCTGATTTTCCTATGCCAGACACTAGCTGGCTCTAAGGGTCCTCTGTTCTGACCCCCAGACTGTGTTCTAATCTAACTGGTTCTATCTTTCATTTGAATCTTATTAAAACCTTTTGAATTATAATATGTTGTATTTGATTTTGTTCAGTTACTTTCAAGTGTTTAGAAAATTTGCTTTGCTTAATTGACCAAACCCCATCATTCTTTTAGTAGTCCGACATCCGTTCTCCCCTACAATAAATATATATATATATATTTTTTTTTTTTTGCATTTTTATGCTTTATTGATAGTGTAGAGACAGAGTTGAAATGGGGCAGAGAGGGGAGTGACATGCAGAGAACGACCGCGGGCTGGAATCTAACCCGGGTCCGCTGCTGGCCGAGGCCCATGGTGGGGACGCCCTACCAACTGAGCTAAGGGCGCCCCATAAATCTGTCTTCTATACAGGCCTACAATGTATCAGCATTAAATAAACACCTAGAAGTACTCAAAATCTCTGCCGAAAATAAGAAAAATGCAACTTAATTAAATAACTTTACCACACCTATGTTGATAAAAATCCTTTTGGTCCCTTTTTACAGAGAACAGTCAAGTCCAAAGTCAAGTCACAAACTGGTGAGCTGCTGTCAGGCATATAAATGGATGAAGTGTTTGCGCACTGAGTCAGTGGAATCTGGATTCTCCATCATCCTGACTCAGTGATCCTTTGGCAGTGCAAAGCTTTAGTAATGATTTACCAGCTATTGTCCTTCTGGGATAAGTGAAGGTAAACGTATATAGATATGGATAGCCTAATAGCTGATAAGAACGGCAGTTTGACTGGGGTCAAAAAGGGACACTGCTTAATTAAACAGGGACCACCAAAAGCATGCCAGTGGCTGGACTGGCAGAGCATTTAGCCTGAAACTTCCATGTTGCAAGGAGCCAAACACCTGAAAAACCTCAAAAGGCTCACAGTATTTCAACTAACTTAATTGAATAAGCAACAGGGCCAAGAAAAAAGTTTCCTGCGCCTAAGATCAAAGAATATGTATATTTCACATGAGAGATGTTGTGTGTTTGACATGTTGGACAAGCATACAAAGGATACATTCTACAGACTTTCTCAGTGCCATCAGCAGGTCAACGGACTCATCCTTTATAAAACAATATCTCAATATGGGATGTTCCCAAATATTTTAGAAACTATTTTAATCGAGTAAGTGAAGTTCACATGCATGCCACTAGGGGTAGCACCACTGATTTTGTCCCACCCAGAGTGAGGAATAACACGGGAAAGAATTCCTTTTTTTATGCTGGTGCTGCACTTTGGAACAGGTTACCGGGAGCAATGAAGTTGGTCGGGAGTTTGGGCAATTTTAAAAAGGCCCTAAAAAAATGGCTTAGACGTAATTAGGCTTGTCTTAATGGTGGTCATTGTTGTGTGTGTGTTTTTTATGTATGTGTACATTTTGTGTATGTTTTGTTTATAGGGACCACAATGGAAATAAGCCTTCGGGCTTTTTTGTGTTTTCATCCCTGGCTCTTTATGTATTTTAATGTAACAGAGTGCTGTTCTTGTTTTTATATATGAAATGATCGAATAAAATCAATCAATCATTGGCTGGGTTGGAACATAATTTAGTAGGGTTGTTGATGTTGCCAAGGCCATGTATCCTGATGACTTTAATGATAGATTTACTTTATTTTATTTTATAGCAGAAACAGAAGATTAGGGCTGAATGTTTTATAAATTTCTCATGGACTGCCATGATAAATGGTAGACCCACTAATGTCCCGCTCACTTTGATGACCACACGGCATTTCCTCAAACACTATCATCGGGTCAACATGTTAATTTAGCCCTGTACTTTGGTTTATGATATACTATTAGTATATACTTGCAAAATAAATGTCATTCCCACCTGCTCAAAACACGGCATAGGCCTATTGATTTTAGCTTTTTCTCAAAGCACAGGCGTACCTTAACAGCCAGCCACAGTGACACTCGCTTGTCAGAACCTGTCTTCCCAAACCCACACACAAACCTCCTGTTGCAGATAAGAGTTTTGGAGTTTAACTCTTAAAGGTCACATATTATGCTAAATGCACTTTTTAAATGTGTTCCAACATATGGGTCCACGGTGTGCCTAGAGACTGCCAAAATATAAAAAAAAATAACAATCTCTCCTTTTCTCACTCTCCCCCTTTCTGAAACCCCCACCCCTCCCCCCCAATATACTCCGTTCAGAATTCTCGCGGTTTTTGACGTCATAAACTGCACAGCCACATCCCCATATTTTCTTTATATGGCCATGCTTCCCCCCCACATTAGTAACCAGAAACTTCCACCGTGCAGTAGTCTATGATAACCCCCCCCCCCCCCCCCCATTTCTTATTGGTCCATGGCCCCGAGATCCCCTGGAAAATTTTCCGAGCGACAGCCATGTTGCTTTCCCCTCTAAGCGACAAGATGCCCATAGTACAGCCTGAATGTTACATACACCAACACAGTATGCTTTTGCTCATACTCCACTAATTTATCTTAACCACAGCAGTCTATGCCTCGTTTTTAATAACACAACGGTTAGGAAGCTACTTGTGGGTTTTTTCAAACAGTGAAACTGAAAGAAATGTTTTTATTGGTATTTTTGCCTGACTGGTGTATAGCTATTAGCTTTGGGACAAGCATTCAGCTTTTGCTCATAAAAACACAATTCTATTACCCACACCAGTCTGGAAATGCCTCGTTTTTAACAGGACAAAGGATTGGAACTTAATAGTGTAGAAGTCAACTTTGAAGATATTATTTTCACTGATTTTAGTGGTATTTTTAGCCGGTAGCTTCCGAGCTAGCTTCGAGACAAGCATTCAGCTTTTGTTCATAAAAACATAATTCTATTACCCACACCAGTCTGGAAATGCCTCGTTTTTAACAGGACAAAGGATTGGAACTTAATAGTGTATAAGTCAACTTTGAAGATAATTTTTTCACTGATTTTAGTGGTATTTTTAGCCGGTAGCTCCCGAGCTAGCTTCGCAGTAGCCACCATCTTTTGCAGCATTTTTATTGTGAACATGCCGTTTCCAATAGCTTGGAAACGGCAAGTCAGTGCATCTGTATGAACATAGTCTTTCATGTAGACAAGAATAGGTCATGTCAAACTGTTCAAAGTGCGTTACTAGCATTAGACTTGGTTCTTCTCATGGGTAAGCTAACTGCGCTAACAGGCCCAGCAAATACGTCATCATTGTTTACAAACAGACAGAGGGCGAGGCGCATCTGGCTTCGCTTCCGGACAGGGAAGCGGGGGCAGCTCAAATATTGTATATTTACGAGGGGA
The DNA here is from genome assembly GCF_949987685.1 of Ammodytes marinus. Classification (NCBI taxonomy): domain Eukaryota; kingdom Metazoa; phylum Chordata; class Actinopteri; order Uranoscopiformes; family Ammodytidae; genus Ammodytes; species Ammodytes marinus. Next base: position 30,117,065 of record NC_137235.1, read on the forward strand.
GCTGCAGCTCTTTTTAAAAAATAGGCCATTGTGAGATTAGCTGAACATCAGCATAGTACAATAAATTATCTGAAAGTTTTTTTCAGCAAACAATTAAAGAAAAACTTATTAGGGACCACTAAGACCATATAATATGGTGTATAATAGAACCGAAAAGTGTATAATATGGGAGCTTTAATAAATAATGAAACGTGTAAAAGCTAATGTTTTCAAACTATAGCAATCTATACGAACTTTAAATAACTAAGCGTGTTTTTCCCCCAGTACTTGATCTTTCAATATTACTTCATTAGTATTAGTATTAGTATTACTAGGCAATATAAGTAGTAAATAAAAAAAACAAGTTACATAATCAATTATCAATCAGTTGTAGCCTACTTAAAAATGTGTAGCTCCAATGTGTTACATTTTGCAGCTAAAAAACATGTGCCTATATTGAGAACGACTCCAGGAATTACAATAAACAAAAATCAGGCTTATTTAATCTGGGTGTTGCTGTTGATCGCAAAAAAGATGATTAGTACTGTGTTATGGAGGAATGTTAAACCACCAACTGTCCAACAATGGAAAGTAATAGTAACAAATGTATATCTGATGGAGAGTATTACAGCCAAACTCCAACTCAGGACTGATGCTGTAACTGTTAAATGGGAACCTGTCTTACTACAGCTACAGAGGCTGATTAAGGACAAAAACTCTCCATAACTTCAACAGGGAGGACGTCTCTCCCGACGGCATGTGACGTGGTAAAAGTGTGTTAAAACATGGGTGACTGTATGTGGACTTGCATTAGATAAATTCTGTACCTGCTGTATGTGTAATATGATTTTAATTTGAAGGTCAATGCGGAGCGAACAAGTGCTATGTGATTGTTGTATATTTCGAGGGCTTGGAGCAAAAGGGGCGTAAGTGACATATTTGGCGAAAAATTACTTTTATATATAATTTTAAAGGTCTTGATAAGTTCTATCAAATGGTAAAAGAATAATGTCACTATACATTTTACTTTTTGAAATAAAGGCTGAAAACATAAAGGCGTAAGTGAAAACCTTCGGTTGAGTTTGGAGAAAAAAAGGCGTAAGTGCACCAGGCTTGGCGCACAAAAGGCGTAAGTGCATCATACATAGGCTAAAAGAGCTGACAATATGGAGGGAAGTTTGTTTTTGCTCTCCTGTAAAATTCTGAAAATGTCACTTAAGTCCTCGATTTGTTCTTTGTATGATTGCATATTGAAATAAATGTGAAGTAGCAAAAACATGTGCCATCACCAAGGTAAGGCATGTGAGAGACACATCTATTTATATTATGATGGATCAAAACACCAGCCATATACGACGTTACTCTGTCAGCATCTGTTGTGATACATTGTGTAGTTTTCTTCTGGTTTGGATCAATTGATGTCTTATCACTGCAAGTTGTTCAGCACATTTACCTGCTGAGAGTTGCACAAACATGCTTTGTTGTGTGTGAATGAGTATTGAATAATGCCGACCTCTCCAATGAAGTGTTTGAACTGCTTTGTGGTAGACTTTTAGTATAGTCTAGAGCACACTATCATACCTACTTACCGGCATAAAGTGTTATATTATATTATATAAATATTATTGGCAAACCTTTCTTGTAATCAATGGAACAAAGGACTGAGTCAACCATTTACCATTTAAGTTATAAAACACTGAACTTTACAAATATGATTGATGAGAGTTACAGGAAGGGGAACCAATGACCCCCAGTGAATATGATAAGAAATTACTTATCAACATGATAAAAACACAATAGATCAAATAAGGAAGAAGAAAACAGGTCACCCACTTAAGTGCAGACGAGCTGCTTCTAGTTTGATTGTGAAGATTAATATTGAGAATGACCCGATTACGTTAAATAAAGGGAATCATCACATTTCTGCATGTCTGTACTTCTTACTTCGACTCATGAGAATCTTTTTTTACAAAATAAAATGTATTCATGGCCCAATTATGATATACAGAAAGAACTTCCAATACCAATACTATCTACTATTTAGTATGGTAGAAAAAAGATTTAGGATGTCCCGATTCTTGTGGCCAGATTTAGGATGGTAAGAAATACCCAGATGTCTACTACATCTGGCCGAGATTTTAAGTGTTGAAAGCAGCATGCTATCTGGGCGATTCTGACCCATAATCCAGTGTGCACCTGAAGTGACGTCACATCTACGGAGCCTCCATATGAAAACAAACAGGGATGCGACGGATACAAAAGCAAGAGGCAAGATCAAGGCGCAATGTTATGATGAAATAAATAAGTAAAATTATGTCATAATTGTATGCTTACTGCATCCTAACTAGATTATTTTTATCGTCAGATGTAGTATGTAGAATAGAAAAAAGAAAGAGTATGTGATTCGGAACGCAGGGTTAATGTCTAAAACCTTCAGTCGTTGTTAACAAAAGTGTGTCATTGACCAAAAGGTCTCCTGTTACATTGACCTGAGGTTGACATGGATTGTGGTATCATAAAATAGATTGACTTTATTTGTGTGCCAGTTTTGTCTGAGTTTCATACCGCTGTGTTATTTTGATTAATAAATAACTCTTTGAATTTCATGAACTGTGCTTTGGTGACCCATTCACCATTAACAATTTACCGTCACAGATTGCTTCATGTGTTTTTTTGAACACACAGACGGGCCTATAAATTCTCACTCTTTCATTGACCAGGAGACTTTCGCCTTCAACTATTTCACCAACTGTGTGACTGACTTCCGTGTAAAATTCTTTCCGAGGTAACTACAAAAATGGGACAAGTAATGAAGTTAATGCATGGCAGCATCATTTTAGAAAATGTGATTTGTGTTTTGATCTCTCTTGTCTTTTTCAGCAGGTTTCGTGGATGGGGTGTATAATGGGGCTATCTGAGATTTTCCTTTTGATCCTAATTTTGCAGATTTTTGCAGGAAGCACTTCAGGTAACACATCTGACATCTTGGTTTAGACATGATGACACATATTTACCAGCTAATTGTACTTTCCCTTTTGAAACAAACAAACAAACAAACAAACAAACAAACAAACAAACAAACAAACAAACAGACATATTGATTAAGTGTTTACGTTTCTGTGTTAACATTTATTTTTGGTGAATCCTTTTCTCTTTCTCTTGTGTCACATATTGATGCGATACAATTAAAAATAACTCTCAATAATACATGGTGCAGTGAACTTGGATTACACATTAGATAACAGCCTCAAATATGAACTCATTAACTTATATTTCCCTTAAACTTTTCTCCGTAAGTATAGTTTTAAGCGAAAACTTTGTATTTGGCACCTGACTTCCTACAATACTTATGTGTTTAAGAAATTCCTGCTCAATACTAAAAATAAAAATAAAGTTCCGTGAACATGAACAATGTTCTGGCATTCAACATGCCTTTGAAATATTAATCCAGGCAGGTCCAGTATTAAGAGAACACCTGAAACCTCACATTCAATGGTGATTTTAACAATGTCCTTACAAATATATGAATATAATACACTATAAACTGTGGTAATATAAAAGTCAGATGTCTAAATGTGATGTCATCACTCTACAGTGAGATTTGAACAAATTTGTTTTCAGTCTAACCGAACTCTGGTAGCCAAAGAATCCTGAATAATAAAAATATAGTTTATTTATGCCAGTTTCATGTAAGAGTTTAATTTTCACTGTTTGATTTTGAAAACCTACAAACAATTAGCGACAGAATGCATCAAACCCTCCTCGTTCTTTTCACAGGGACACAAGTGACCAGCTGTGATTCATGTGATGATGAAGCCTCCTGCCAGGAGTTACAAGAAAGAGGCGACACTTTCACCAGCCAGGCGCTCTTCTGTGTCTGTAAAGATGGCTTTGTAGGCGATGGTATCACCTGTTACGATAGAAAAGTCTGCAGTGACTCTTCTTGTTGTAGCCAAGGTTATCACTGGTCACCAGAGAGGGGCTGTGTGGACATTGACGAGTGCTCCTTCCCAGACTCACCCTGCAAGCCGCCTCAGGTTTGCAAAAACACTCCAGGCTCGTTTGAATGCTTGGAGCCTTCATCCAGCACCAGATCAGGCCTCTCTTCCAAATCTGTCCAGTTCAACTGTGGAGGCATCAGTTGTCCTTTAGGCTCAGACTGTATCAGAAATAATGGGACTGTAAGCTGTGCTGACCCCTGTGAGCACTACACTGTACTGAATGATGACTGGCGTTCAACTAATAACACATTGATCAACCCTGATAACATATTGAGCCTACACTGTGACCGAGATGTAAACTGGCAAGGCTGGTATCGACTGTTTCTGGGGCAAGATAGCGCTCAGATTCCAGACCGCTGTGTAGCTGAAAACAGGTGTGGGACCCATGCTCCTCTGTGGATGACTGGAGCTCATCCCACACAGTCAGGGGAGATTGTAAATCGCACAGTGTGTAATGCCTGGTCCGGCAGCTGCTGCTATTTCCCCTCACACACCATCCATGTCAAGCTCTGCTATGGAAGCTACTATGTCTACAAACTTGTGAAGACATCAGAATGTCATCTTGCATACTGTGCAGGTACTTTTCCTTTTAAAGCATTGTTACACTGTAACAACAATCTACATTTCCTCATCTAACCTATTTATTTAAACATTTTAAGTGAAAGCACTATTGTCCTCTTGATATTGTATTAACTGAATATTTTATGAACAGAAATTCTCACTGTTTTTCATTTCAAACAGAGGTGAATGGAACAGGCCCGGTAGTTGCTTCAACACCTGATCCGAGACCTCAGAACATCACCACAGCTCAGACAACAACTGACGTCACTGCAGCAGTAACAGCTCAGACATCAAATGTATTCACTCCCACAACAACTGCCGTCAATGCCACAACAACAACAACAGACAACAGCACAGGAGTTGAGGGTCAGGTCCGTCTGGCCAATGGAGGAAACAGCTCCTGCTCTGGCAGAGTGGAGATCTTCCACCGTGGACAGTGGGGGACAGTGTGTGACGATATCTGGGACACGCTTAATGCTCAGGTGGTGTGTAGACAGCTTGGCTGTGGCAGGGTCCTGTCAGCACCATCAAGTGCACATTTTGGACAGGGCAGTGGGCCCATCTGGTTGGATGATGTCAGGTGCACTGGCAACGAATCAAAGCTCACCGATTGCAGGCACCAAGGGTTTGGATCTCACAACTGTGGTCACCACGAGGATGCTGGTGTCGTCTGTGAAGGTAAATACACATTTGTCCAGATAAAGGCAATGAAGGCTCACTCTGTAACAAGCTGAACATGGTATCTCAACAACTATAGGTTAACTTTGAGCTGAGAGGATCTTTGAGTCCACCTGCTGGAGAAATAGGAAATATGTGCTTTGCACTTTACTCTTTATTATCTGCAGGTTGTTTCAAAGATACCATCGTCTTCATGAAGTCCATCTTTCATCTTGCATCAACAATATTGTGCTGCTTGTTTTTCTGTTAGCTGGTTCACCAGTGAGGCTGGTCAACTCTGACAACCGCTGCTCTGGCAGAGTGGAGATCTTCCACCGTGGACAGTGGGGGACAGTGTGTGACGATGGCTGGGACCTGAGGGATGCCAACGTGTTGTGTAGACAGATGGGCTGTGGCTCTGCCCGTTCAGCACTACAAAGTGCAGCTTTTGGACAGGGCAGTGGACCCATCTGGTTGGACGACCTCAACTGTTCAGGAAATGAACCATCGATAACAGACTGCAGACATCGAGGCTTTGGGGTCCACAACTGTGGCCATGTTGAAGATGCCAGTGTCATCTGTGAAGGTAAATGTTGTATATATTTAAAGTATACACAAATTCATTTTACTAACATTTAAATAGAATAACTGACTCTTTAATTACTTGCTATATTTACCACAAACAATTAATATTGCTTTGCATTCCACTCAGTCAAATTTACAGTAAAATATGTCTTTGCTACCTTCCCACATATATTGAGTTTCATGCCCAATGAGAAAATAATCAATTATACCGTATATGTAATAAATACATTTGACTTTTCATCAATTATTCTATTGGAAAACAGTGATGGATAATGCATTCTGATACCTTAATACACTAAAAGTACAAATACTTTAAAGTAAAAATACTCTGTTACAAGCAAGAGTCCTGCCTTGAAATATTTCTATAGTAAAAGTATTTCAGACAAATTCCCCTGTGACTGCCAAACTATTATGTATTAAATCATTACATTATTATTGATAATAAACTAATTGTTTCAGCTGTACTTTGATGTAATGTTCAGTACTGGTGGACTAAGGGTGGGGGAGGCGGGTGCGGTCGCCCGCCTTATATGATAAAAAAAATATATTAGTTATGATTGTAACCATGACGTGGAGTTGTTTCACCAAAAATCCATTTCGCCTTCCTGTGTGCTTGTGCCCCACCACATGCAGCTGGTGCACTTTTTTAAAATATTTTTGGCCCCTGCACCTCAGACAGCCTGAGTTCACCACAGCTGTTGGGTAGGATTTATTGTTATTTTATGAAACACTATATTTAAAAATACTTTCCTCTTTTTGTGTGCGAAAATATTAAATTGTAAAGGGTATACTGTAAGTAGGCTACAGTAGTTGAGTAAAAGTACTTGGTTACATTTGAACACTGATGGCAGTGCATGCTGTAGTTGCCTTGAGACTTCATATTGACTTTTCTTTCAGTCCAACCAGAAATAAACAGCACAGTTTCACCAACCACTGGTGAGGAGCAAACTACTGTCCATGAAACACTAGTTAATACAACAACTGCCGTGACTGCTACAACACCGACAGACAACAGCACAGGAGTTGAGGGTCAGGTCCGTCTGGCCAATGGAGGAAACAGCTCCTGCTCTGGCAGAGTGGAGATCTTCCACCGTGGACAGTGGGGGACAGTGTGTGACGATCACTGGGGCCTGGTTGATGCTCAAGTGGTGTGTAGACAGCTTGGCTGTGGCAGGGTCCTGTCAGCACCATCAAGTGCACGTTTTGGACAGGGCAGTGGGCCCATCTGGTTGGATGATGTCACTTGCACTGGCAACGAATCAAAGCTCACCGAGTGCAGGCACCTAGGGTTTGGATCTCACAACTGTGGTCACCAAGAGGATGCTGGTGTCGTCTGTGAAGGTAAATACACATTTGTCCAGATAAAGGCAATGAAGGCTCACTCTGTGACAAGCTGAACGTGGTATCTCAACAACTATAGGTTAACTTTGAGCTGAGAGGATCTTTGAGTCCACCTGCTGGAGAAATAGGAAATATGTGCTTTGCACTTTACTCTTTATTATCTGCAGGTTGTTTCAAAGATACCATCGTCTTCATGAAGTCCATCTTTCATCTTGCATCAACAATATTGTGCTGCTTGTTTTTCTGTTAGCTGGTTCACCAGTGAGGCTGGTCAACTCTGACAACCGCTGCTCTGGCAGAGTGGAGATCTTCCACCGTGGACAGTGGGGGACAGTGTGTGACGATGGCTGGGACCTGAGGGATGCCAACGTGTTGTGTAGACAGATGGGCTGTGGCTCTGCCCGTTCAGCACTACAAAGTGCAGCTTTTGGACAGGGCAGTGGACCCATCTGGTTGGACGACCTCAACTGTTCAGGAAATGAACCATCGATAACAGACTGCAGACATCGAGGGTTTGGGGTCCACAACTGTAACCATGGTGAAGATGCCAGTGTTGTTTGTGAAAGTAGGTTTCCTCTTACATTTCAAAGTGTTTTGATATCAAAAGTTAAATACTGAGGTGAAGGTTTATGGAGGGTCTCAACTCAGCCTCATCTGCTATATATTATATTTAACGTTTCATCTCCTTTCCTCATACATACATTCTGTGACCCTATCTATTCTGTCTGTAGTCCAGCGCCCTCCAGTCCAGCGTTCTCAGCTTGTTTGTGGAGCTGATAAACTCCAAGTTGGGCTGGATCAGGCAAGCCTGACATCCTCTGGTTTGAACCCATTCTCTGGTAACCTGGCAGCCCGCAACTGCTCCTGGGCCAGAGTGCATGATAATGTGGTGTGGTACGAAGTGGAGGCTGTGGAGGGTGTCTGTGGAAACACACTGAGGGTAAAGTCTTAATACTGCTTCAATTCTTTTACTGTGAATTAATAACGGCATATCTGTAGAAAAGAATAGGTGTGGTGCTTCTTATCTAAAGGCCTTTTCACCAGGTCTTTCCATGGAACAGTCGATTTAGGCAGGACCAACAGTATTCATTGCCTTACAGTGCCACCAGATCCTCAACCTGAAGGATAGTTTCTCTAACCACTTGACTCATCTTCTGTCTTTCAGACCAACAGCACACATGCCATCTACTCCAACACGTTATTCATTTACCCAATGACCAATGAGTCCTTCTCCCTTCCTGAGAGTCTTCCCTTCTCCTGTGCTTATCCCCTGGACACAGACGCCAGCCTGAATGTGGCTATCCGACCATTCCTAGAGTAAGGAGCTCTTTATTGAATGTTCAACTTGAACGATACTCTTATTTTAGAGTACTTATACGGCTAACATGCAAAACAGAAGCATAGTAAAACTAAATAGTTAATTTGTTCAAGATCTGGATCTGTTTCACAGTAGAAACCTGTTTAAAAAAATTACATAAAAGATTACAAAACGATTCAAGAATCAGTGACACGAAAGAAACACATTTAAAAAATCCAAAACTCTCAGCAGAAAATCTCAACCACAGAAGAACAACCAACTCTAATTTCAGTTTTTTTTTGCAGTTGGATAGCCAGGCTTTATTGTTCAGGGCAAGTGGCAGCAGCATGAGCATGCAGGATATCACATCTTAATCCTATATAAATAGTAAAGTGGATTGTATTATGAGTTGTTGGATAATCTGCTTTGCAACCAAATTCCCATACCGCAAAGTTGATCACTCCATCCTATAGTTACCAGTTTATCCACTGGTTATGGTTTAATGAACATATCATTCATCACAAAAGCACAAGAACTCCAGAAACTTCAGGCACCTTAGATTTAATGTACCTGAAGAAGCGTGATGGAAAAAAAAGTCACTTGGAATAAAGACTTGGTTGCCATAACATATATTTTCTTGACAGGCTAAACGGTGGTATTTCAGGCTCGGGTTCCAAAGCCAGAGCGGCCATGTCCCTGTTCCGCACCTCCAACTACACAGAGACTTATCCAGCAGGCCAGGTCACCCTGCCAGTGGGCTCACCGTTGTACGTGGGCGTCTCTGTGGCGGGTGAAGATCCAAGCTTTGCAGTAGTTCTGGAGGACTGCTACGCCACTCACTCATCAAACCCTGATGATCCTATGCGATACCCTTTCATCCAGAACAAGTAAGCGCCCCTCTTCAGCAGAAGGCTTGTGGAGGAAGTGGGACAATGTGAAACGTATAGTAACGTCCTAAAGACCCATTCCATCATCTCTGCCAGGTGTTCCACTGACCGCCGACAGGTGTCAGTGACTGAGAGCGGCTCGTCCCTCCGGGCTCGTTTCTCTGCCCTGTTCTTCCTGCTCCAGGAAGAATACCAAGACGTTTTCCTCCACTGCGGCCTCAGCCTGTGTGACCAGAGGAGGGCCTCCTGTGTCCCAGTAAGTCATACAGATCAATTCATCGACAGCATTGTCAATCCATAATCAACGCCACTTACACACTGGGTTTTGATGCTATCTCAATCTCTTATTTTTTCCACCCTCTCCCACTGCGTAGTCTTGCTCAAGCAGGATGCATCGCTCGGTTTCCAGCTCTGATCCTGTTATGCCCCTCAGCATTGGACCAATTGTTTGTGAGTATGAACTACAATTTGGTCACGTATGATGACTATATGCAATTAATAACCATGTTTTTGTCTCTTTCTCTTTTAATTTCAGGGGACAAGTCACCAGAGTGAGCTGTTTACATACAACAGAAACATTTCCTATAGTCATAGTATTTTGTTTTAAGTAGCTATTCTTGAGATAAAAAAAGGTGTTTCATTCAATAATGAAATATCTCACAAAAAAAATGTAAGTAGGCTAGTTTTTTTTAATTCTCAAGACAAAAAAGTTCCTTCATTGTATACTTATATCTCATCTTGCCTTTGTAAAGGAAGTTATAATCAAATAGTTTTTTTAATAAAATTAGGATTTTCTTCTCATCCATGTATAATACTGGTATAGTCATCGTGTGTATATGTATTATTCATATAGGGGAGAACGGGGTAATCTGAGACACTTTTTACATTTGCTCCCCTCTAAGCGAGCTAAAATTATTTATCACTCAAATTTACACATTTCCCATTAATTCAGGATATTTCCTAGAAATGGGCATTAGAAGAATTTTTTCAAGACAAAGGGCAGTGAAAATATGATTGTTTTAAAAAAAGTTGTCATGTGGCTCACTTTACCCCAGCTGTGGGGTAAACTGATCCACTTACTTTTTCCACTCTACCATAACAACACATATTGTAACAGTAAGAATCCTGAAAGCTAGCCACACATTCCAGAACTAATGTCGGACTAGTAAAAGAATGATGGGGTTTGGTCAAAGCAAATTTTCTGTACACTTGAAAGTAACTCTGAACAAAATACAAAATCAAATACAACATATTATAATTCAAAACGTTTTAATAAGATTCAAATGAAAGATAGAACCAGTTAGATTAGAACAGAGTCTGGGGGTCAGAACACAGGACCCTTAGAGCCAGCTAGTGTCTGGGGGTCAAAGCACAGGAAAATCAGAACCAGCGAGAACAGCCTGGGACTCAGAACACAGGAGAAGACCCAACTGGATTATAACATCAGCCTGTCATACTCTACAGCTAGGCCTACTCTACATTCCAGCCCTGAAGGTTACAGGGAACGATGAGAAGGTGCTCTTTCCGTGTGGTTGCCCTAGGTCATCTTCCTGGTGTATTTCCTTGGCATGATGGCTTTTCTACAATGTGTATGACATTAAAATAAAAAAACATATGTCATGTAATATTACATTAAAATATGTTTAAGACTAAACTTAACTTGTGCCTCATGGTGGGGGAAAGTGAGACAGTGGCTCACTTTCCCCCACAGCATTTGGCTCACTTTCCCCCACCACCACAATTTGAGAAAAAACTACCTCTCTTAGCATTTCAGGCTAATCTTCAGTTATCAGCATCACATGGTTTCATATGTTGGTAGTTCATCAACACGTATGATACATTTGCTTTGGCACAACAGTTGATTAAGTTGACAGCAAGAACATTTACTTTTACATGCAAAATACCTATTTTGGTGAAATAAACATGCTTACCACAGCACCATGAGGTCCACTCTTTCAGGGCCATGGGGAAATGAGAGGGGCTTGAAAACATATATCTCACATGACCACAAATGTTTTCCGTTGCCTAGATACAGGGGGTGGCTCACATTACCCGATGCCTCAGATTCCCCTGTTCTCCCCTACATATGACTTAAAGAATTTGATTGCTTAGAGCCATCATTTAATTTTCTTATTTTTCATTAACTAGAAATTGTTAAAATATTAAATAAATAAATGACGTTTAAAAAACTGACTGAAATCATGTTTTTGTTTGCAAGTTGTGTATCAGCACTACTGGAGTAGTGAACTACATGTAATTAGGGGGCCAAGCCCGAGTAGGGCTGGGACCGCGTTTTGCAGAGCAACGCGGTTCCCAAGCCCTGCGGGGCAGGGAACCCTATTGTTCTTGTAGGGATTATTAGGGGGCCAAGCCCGAGTAGGGCTGGGACCGCGTTTTGCAGAGCAACGCGGTTCCCAAGCCCTGCGGGGCAGGGAACCCTATTGTTCTTGTAGGGATTATTCCTATTCCTTACGTAAAAGTGGTGCTGCAGCCCAAACCATAAATGGTTGAGACATGCCACTTGCATGACTACATCCAGGTCCATGCCTGGTACGCAGACAAAAAAATTCAGACATGCCGACCACTAGGTGGCGCTACAAAAAAAGGAAAACGTGTATAACTTCCACACCGAATGTCCGACAGTCAAAAACTTTATATCCACAGATGCACACAAGTCAGATGCATCTTTTGAGATAGGCCACGCCCATTTGTGTATATATACATTTTTCGCTACGTCGCAAAAACTGTGTCAGTCACCAAAACATACTCCTCCTACAGTTTTTGCCCGATTTGGACGAAACCAAAAGCATTATGCTCTACCGACTCCCACGAGCAAAAGTTGGTCAAATAATTTTTCTACGACCATCGGAAGACCAAACGCTAGCGCTTTAAAGATTCGATTTTTCGATATGGAACATTTCTTCTTTTTATTTAAAATGGTGCTGCAGCCCAAACCGTAAAGGGCTGGGACATGCCACTTGCATGACTAGATCCAGGTCCGTGCCTGGTACACAAACGAAAAAATTCAGACATCCCGGCCACTAGGTGGCGCTACAACAACGGAAAACGCGTTTGAGGCTAATAACTCCCACACAGAACGTCCAACAGTCAAAAACTGTATATCCACAGATGCCCACAAGTCAGCTGCATTTTTTGAGATAGGCCACGCCCATTTGTGTATATATACATTTTTTGCTACGTCGCAAAAACTGTGTCAGTCACCAAAACATACTCCTCCTACAGTTTTCGCCCGATTTGGACGAAACCAAAAGCATTATGCTCTAATGACTCCCACGAGCAGAACTTGTTCAAATAATTTTTCTACGACCATCGGAAGACCAAACGGTAGCGCTTTAAAAATTCGCCGATTAGCTTCCTTGTAATACCTTGTACGTAAGTGATCATAAATCCAAAACTATACATCGTATCAAGACAATATTTTAGAAATATGGTCGTACTGTCCTAATGAACATCCTCAAAAAAAATTGGAAAATTTTGCCAAAAGGGGGCGCCAAAAACACAAAAAGTATACATCTCCTTATCCACTTGAGCATCTTTCTCTGCAATTTTTTTGCCTTTTGGTCTATAACTCCCAAACCGAACATCCCACATTCAAAAACTTGACATCCACTTGTTTGGTACATTGAGCTGCATCTGTCTATCTAACGTAGTTTTGCAAATGTCATCCTTAGGGGGCGCCAAAACCACAAAAAGCAAAGAAAACGCGTGTGGGGCTATAACTCCCACACCAAACATCGCACATTCAAAAACTTGACATCCACTTGTTCGGTACATTGAGCTGCATCTTTCTATATAACACAGTTTTGCGAATGTCATCCATAGGGGGCGCCAAAACCACAAAAAGCAAAGAAAACGCGTGTGGGGCTATAACTCCCACACCGAACATCGCACATTCAAAAACTTTACATCTCCGGATTCCGTGAAGCGAGGGGCCGGCGCCGCGGACGACGACGCCCGTTCCCGAGTCGCGTGGGAGGCTTGGCCCCCGTTCACAACTGCTTGCAGTTCTAGTTAGGGGGCCAAGCCCGAGTAGGGCTGGGACCGCGTTTTGCAGAGCAACGCGGTTCCCAAGCCCTGCGGGGCAGGGAACCCTATTGTTTTTGTTGGGCCTTTTATTCCTATTCCTATTCCTTACGTAAAAGTGGTGCTGCAGCCCAAACCGTAAAGGGTTGGGACATGCCACTTGCATGGCTTATCCAGGTCCGTGCCTGGTACGCAGACACAAAAATTCAGACATGCCGGCCACTAGGTGGCGCTACAACAAAGGAAAAGGCGTTTTGGGCTATAACTTCCGCATCGAAGGTCCGACAGTCAAAAACTTTATATCCACAGATGCCCACAAGTCAGTTGCATCGTTTGAGATAGGCCACGCCCATTTGCGATAGGATAGATTTTTTGCTACTTCGCAAAAACTGTTTCAGTCACCAAAACATACTCCTCCTACAGTTCTCGCCCGATTTGGACGAAACTAAAAGCATTATGCTCCACTGACTCCCACGAGCAAAGGTTGGTCAAATAATTTTTCTACGACCATCGGAAGACCAAATGGTAGCGCTTTAAAGATTTGCGAAAATTCCTTAAAAAAAAAAAAAAAGGGGATTTTCTTGAAACTCAAGGGAGACTATCATGGGACAGACATGAGTCTATAAAAAAAATATGGGCAAGAAATTCCTATGTATGCCGGACTTATTTAAAAAAAGAGTTTTTAAATTTTTTTGCCTGTTTTCGCCATTTTCTAAGTCTTTAGGCGGGAAAATGGGAAAATTCAAAAAAGTGTCTTTACAATGGAGAGGTTCACAATTTCATTTTGCTCATAACTCCCCAACCAAACATCGCACATTCAAAAACTTGACATCCACTTGTTTGGTACATTGAGCTGCATCTTTCTATCTAACATAGTTTTGCGAATGTCATCCATAGGGGGCGCAAAAACCACAAAAAGCAAAGAAAACGCGTTTGGGGCTTTAACTTCCACACCGAACATCCCACAGTCAAACACTTTATGTCAGCTGCATCTTTTGAGATAGGCCACGCCCATTAGCGTTTGGGATTTTTTTTCGCTACATCGCAAAAACTGTGTCAGTGACCAAAACACACTCCTCCTACAGTTTTTGCCCGATTTGGACGAAACCAAAAGCATTATGCTCTACCGACTCCCACGTGCAAAAGTTGTATAAATAATTTTTCTACGACCATCGGAAGACCAAATGGTAGCACTTTAAAGATTCGTGCAAATCCATTTTTTTAAAGTAAATAAGGGATTTTTTTTTAACTCAATGGATACTATCATGGGGCATACCTGGGTCTATAAAAAATATATGGCCAAGAAATTCCTAAGTGGGCGGGACTTATTAAAAAAATTTAAATCACATTGCAATGTAATAGAATGATTTTAACGAGAGCATTTTACATCTTGATTCTTCCCGGCCAGAATACCTGGGGTGACCAATGACTGAGGAAAAGACAATACTGGAAAGAGCAAGAGGGTCGGAGCAGAATAATGCCACAGAAAGACATCAAGAAATAAGTGAAGAGGAGGTTTTCCGATTCAGACAGGGGGACAGAAGCAGGGAGAAGCAGAGGGTCTGACTGCAGTCCCAGCCTAAACTACTGTATTTTTGTTCTCCCTCCATAAAAATTCCACCACAGTAGCATAATATGTCATGTCACTCAAAATAACATTTTTCAGTTATTGCCTGTTTTCTGTTGTAGCAATGTGTTATATAGGGTAAGCTATGTATGCAAAAGATTTACAAAAGTCTTATTGTATCAGAAAGTATGATTGAAGGAGAGACAAAACTCTGAAACTGCAAATAATACTTGCAGAAAGTATATTGAGTGTGTATTTTGACAATATCTTATTGATTAGTTGTAGGTATTGTTGGTAAAGGGTAAATAAGTTCCATGTTAAGAAGCCAGCTGTGTTGCTCTACATGAGATCTACATTTAATTGTCTTTTGTGTATAGTTTAAAAACAAGTATGTCGTCCATTCACTACACAGTGACAGTGGCTTTGAGATTGATCATTTTTATTTGAATAGCCAAGCAGTAGGCTAGCCTTCTAAACACTCTCACATATCACAGCAATCTGGCTGCACAAATTAAACCAGGTTACATCATCTACTGTCAAACATAAATACTCTAAACAAATCTGCTTGTTTTATAATACAAAGCATATCAAAAATAACATGCAGACAGAAAATTATGAAGCCAGCTGTGTTGCTCTACATGAGATCTACATTTAATTGACTTCTGTGTTGTTTAAAACAAGCATGTCGTTCATTAACTACACAGTGACAGTGGCTTTGAGATTGTTCATTTTGATTTTAATAGCCAAGCAGTAGGCTAGCATTCTAAACACTCTCACATATCACAGCAATCAGGTTGCACAAATTAAACCAGGGTACATCACCTACTGTCAAACATAAATACTCTTAACAAATCTGCTTGTGTTATAATACATAGCATGATTTTAACTAGAGCATTTTACATCTTGATTCTTTCAGGCTATATTAGCTGGAGTGAGAGGAGACAAATGAAAAAGGAGGAGAAGACAAGCCTTTAGACTATTTATTGTCCCCAAGGGGAAATTCTATTTCCCTTCACAGTAGCCTACATTTATGGGCAGCACGCCAACAGACAATAACAGATGGACAACAATCACATCAAAAATAACATGCAGACAGAATATGTAAACAGAGTGGGACTGGGGTGTTTTATCTTGACCTTTGCTACTATGGCTGCAGGCACCAGGCTTTAGCCGTAGCGAGCCCTCCTGCACAACAGAGAACTGCTGCGTCCAGAGGGCATAATGATGAATTGGCAGTTGAGTGGGTGTGTGTCCACACCTAAAAAAACAGTTGCTGATTTGCCATGATGCTTTAAAGATGAGCGAATTTATTCTCATTATTTTTTGTTTTATGTATATATATATTATTTTTCATGCAGATATATATATTTATTTGATTATTCTTGTCTGTATGAAGTACATGTGTATTTGTGAATACAGGTGCTGATGTGAATGTATGAATATACTTGCCAAACCCCATGTGGGTTTGGGGTGAAAATGTAAAAAAATAAAAATAAATCAGCCTTGCATGTTTTTTCTATCTGTTCCTGTTTTATTTTATTATTACATTATGCACAATTGTAATATTTTTTATTTCTTGTATTTTTTTCATACGTATTTTCTATTGTAAAGTAATATAAAATATAATTTAAAAAAAAATCACAAGGGCAGTATTTTGAAATACGTCACGTCCGTCCGCTGCTGCCAGCCTATAAAAGCTGCAAGACGCATCATTCAAATTGCTTC
>NC_137235.1:30138708-30206974 GCF_949987685.1 Ammodytes marinus
CTTTAATTTCTATTACTATCTAGAAAACCTCTGCTACTCCAAGGGTTGTTCCTCCCCCGTCGTGTGCCATCCACTCTGTCGTTACAGTTGAACCGACCTCAGGGGACGACCTGTCTCTGAGTGCTGAAGAGTGGCCGACGCTTCAACGAGAGGTAATTATTGTAAAAGAATGTGAAAAAAATGTATCCTTCCATACATGGCTATATTGAGTGACAGGTTATTTCCTGGTACAAAATACGGCTGTGGTGGTAGATGTTTTTTGATAAGTACATTTGATTTTCTTCACAATTCATGAAGTCTGAGGTTGGTCATTTCAGTGCTTAAGCTATTTGTTTTTGGTAGAAACGGCAGCAACATTTAGCACCAATTAAAAACATTACTCTTACATACTGTTCATATTGTGAATTATTTTTTCAATGCTTTAATTTATATTACTATCTAGGTTGTGCCTCCGCGTCGTGTGCCATTGACTCGTAACAACAAGGTAATTTGGATGCACAACACACATCCATAATTTGATTGCACAGATTAAATTTAAAGGGTGGAGTATGCATCTATGCTACCATTCATTTTTTTTTTTTTTTTTATCTTCATATTTCATTTAGTTGGCTGCAATGGGTGACGTTGTTCCTTCTGACCTTGCAAGCCCTGTGATCTCTAATGTTGGGAACGGCAGTGCAAAGGTAATTTGTGTGATTTTAATATTAACTGTAGGTGATGCCTAGATATATTCTAAGTGCCAGTAATCTTGTATGGCATGCAGTTAGATGGTAAAGATAATAACATTGATTGATTATAAATGGCATATCTCAAAATGTAAGTTTTACAATGTATTTTCTCTTCCTTATTATAGAAACGGAAGGTAGCACATGAGACACCTGTTGTCTCTGAAAAATGGCGGGTGACCCCTGAGGTTTGTAATTGTTCAGTAATTTATGTAGTTGTTTTTTGGTAGAAACACAGGAACATTTCACAAGAGAGTCCAACATTCTGTGCATACTAGGTATTGTTTTGCCAATGATTTAATTACAATTATTGTCCAGGCATTGAAAATCCCAGCAACTGAGAAACCTTCAAAGCTGGTGCCTCCCCCCCGTCATGTGCAAGCTGCCGATCCCACCTTTCTGGAGAGCAGTGTTTTCATGCATACAAGCAAGGTAATTTGCATACACACTCGTGATATGCTTGCACACATTCAGTTTATAGAGTGCAGCATTGAACAATACTACCATCCATGTTGTACTATAGCTTATGTTTTAGTTTAGATTTGAAAGAAGTTGCAACTTGATATGCCATTGGAGGAAATTTCACTTTGCCACAGGCAAAGACAAACTATATTAAAGGAATGGCTAGTTATAGAGCAATGGAGTGAGCAGCAAGAACAAATCACACAAGAATACAATAAAAATAGGTTTATAAGTTTGGCTAACAAATACTATTTACGTTAAAAAAATCATGTTTGTCTGCACATATTTTTGTGGTATGTAAATTTGGGTGAAAGATGGAGCAGGTTAATGATCTGTGTTTGTGTTATGTTCTATGTGTTGTGTACTGATTACAATGTTTGATCATTAGATGTTTTTACTCTGTCGTTACAGTTGAACCGACCTCAGGGGGACGACCAGTCTCTGAGTGATGACGTGTGGCCGGTTCTTCAAATGGAGGTATTAATTGTGAAAGAATGTGAAAAAAATGTATGTATCATACCATACATTGCTTTAAACGTATAAAACCTTCTCATGCTTTCCTTGTAGTGAAAAGGGTTTTGCTCTGGTCCATGGTTGGTTACTACAACACGCATCAAATGTCTATTTCAGTCTGTTGCACAGTGTTTTCACTTTTTCAAGAGAGAAAAATCCATGGATTTATTTTTTGCCTGGACCTGCGATGACAACTGCCACCAAAATTAATATGGATATGTTTCAATTCTAAGTGCCCTTTTTATGAATGGCTTGCATGATCCCAATGTAAACTATTGGTTAAGGCCTTCTTTTATTGAACTTGACTATTAAGGAAACCACAGAAGAACATATTCCTCATTGTCTGTTATGTTTCCAGGAGCCATGTGATGTTGCCCCTGCCATACCACTAACAACAGGTCACGTGAGTTTTGACAACCCCGGGTGTACTAAAGGATCATTTGATCAGGGCGACGATAGATTCGGAGAAAATGCAGGCAAGCAGTGTGCGACAAATAGTATTGCGGCCATTATGACCAATGTCACAAAAAGCGTTTTCAAGTGGAAAAAAAAACAAGTTCATCAAGTATTAAAACAAGGGGATGGGTTGTACACAACTATGATAGGAGACAATACTATCAGTGCAGCCAACACCACTGGCTATATTTTCATTGACGAGCTACCCAGACAGTGCGTATTAAACCGAAAACAGTTTAGTTTGGAATATTCCGATAGTTTCACCGGAGACATCGATGTTGAGGATTATGACGCTACTTTAAAAGACATAGCCATGCCTTTGGACGTTGCTGTTCAGATGGCACTGCTGGAAGCAGACACATTCTTGCTAAACGTAAAACGAAACGTATGCGCAGTTTTCAAAGAGGACTCTGCTTTTGCAGTCTTTGACCCACATTCCCGTAATACCTGGGGTTCGGTTGCACCGGATGGGACCAGCATAGTTGCGCGCTATGATACTTTGATCGAGTTATACAACCATATCAAGAACCTCGTCAACTCCTTATACGCAGACGATCCAAATGCCCCAAACAAATCTTTCGAAGTCACAGCTGTGAAAGCTGTTCAAGTAAACGCGTCGTTATCCGCTTCTGATACCGACAGTGACTCGGATGTCTCTCTACCATCCGTCACAGATGATACTAATCTCGAAGTAAACACAAATGTTCCCCGTGTCACTGAGGAGCCTATAGCCATCACTTCTACACGTGACGCTACTGTTGACACTGACAGTGACTCAGATGTCTGTCTAATTTCCGTTACGGATAAAACTAATCTCGCAGTAAGCGCGTCTATCTCCCCTGTCACTGTGGAGCCTGTAGCCGACACTTCCACATGTGACACTAATGTAAACACCGACGATTCAGATGTCTGTTTACTTTCTGTAACAGATAGCCCTAATATCACATTCAAAGGATTGACATTAGGCGAAAAAAACAGAATATGCACTAAACTTAATATCGTACCTAGTTTAGATAAAAATATTGTTGTACAATCCTTTGAAATGGAACATTCCCAACCATGCAAAACCACACCCATTGAAGGCGATGGCAATTGCTTCTTTCGCTCTCTTTCGTCGATATTTAGTGGTATAGAGAATAATCACAAGGCCTTTAGAAAGGCTGTAGTCAAGCAAATAGAAAATAATCCGCGTATTTTCAGTACTTTTCTGAGACAGGAATTTTTAACCGTGGAACAATATCTCAGGGACTCAAAAATGAAATATGTTGGATCATGGGCAACAGAGTTAGAAATACAAGCTTCGGCAGATTTTCTCTCTGTCGATATTTACACGTACAGTCAAAATAAATGGATAAAGTTTACGGCGAACATTGAGCAAAATATAAGAAAAGCAATATATCTGAAACACTGCAATGAATGTCATTATGAACCAATTGCATGTGTCAAAGAAATAAACTCTATTACATGTGTTAGTTTAACTACCTTTAGTCAAATGCATCACGCAATGTCGGAAAGTGTTGTAATTTCACCACGCAAATATACTGAGAAGGTCAAAGGACAACAAAAAAAAAGATATGCAGAGGATACTGAATTTAGGCAAGCAAAAGTGTTAAAATCCATACAAAAATATGCTACTGACAGTGAATTTAAAAATAAAGTTAATGCAAGTAGTGCTCAAAAGTACGCCTCAGATGAACAGGTTAGAGCCAAAAAGAAAGCAAGTAGTGTTCAAAAGTACGCCTCAGATGAACCGTTTAAAAATAAAGTTAATGCAAGTAGTGCTCAAAAGTACGCCTCAGATGAACAGGTTAGAGCCAAAAAGAAAGCAAGTAGTGTTCAAAAGTATGCAGACAATCCTGATCATCGTGATGCAGTCATAGACTACAATATAAGCAAATATAATACTGATCCAATTTACAAGTCATCTATAGACGGGCGACGTAAACAAGGACGATCTGAAATAGCATTACAAAAGCAAAACATAGACTTTGTTATCGGTCAGTTCCAAGAAAAGGTAAAACATGGGCCAGAATACGTTTGTTGTGTCTGCCATAGATTATTGTTCGTAAATCAAGTTATTCACTGTCAAAAATCTAAATATTCAGATAAGAGTCCAGGTGTTGGTGCACTAGCAGAGAAATGCATCACTTCTAAATACCTCCACGAATGCGATGATGCATGCGATAAACAGTGCACAGTAAAGCACTCAATTGCGGGCAAACTGTGGATTTGTCATAATTGCGACGGTAAAATCCGGAAAGGAACAGTTCCTCAAGAGAGTGTAGCAAATAATATGGGGTTAGATCCTATTCCCGAGGAGCTTCGCAGACTGAACTCCTTGGAACAACATTTGTGTGCCCGTAATATTCCTTTTATGCGACTATTACCCCTTCCCAAGGGGGCTCAACACAGCGTGAGTGGACCCATAACTTGCGTCCCTTCAAACTGCGAATCGGTTACTTCGGTTCTTCCTCGTTTAGAGAGTCAAGACCTAATGATCCGCATCAAATTAAAAAGAAAATTAACGTACAAGGGCCACTACGAATACCAATATGTGCACACGCAAAATATCCATCAAGCTTTACAAAATTTAATATCTAACAATAAATGGTACCAAGATGTACACATTAATACTGTTTGGACAAACCCCCTAGAGAAGGATAAATGCATTCCTGAGGATGTTAACATAGCCACAGATAAAAACAAATCAGACCATATTAAAGACATAGTTACTACTAAAGATAATTCTGACGAGGTAAAAGACGGTGATGTAGATGATCACATTTATGTTGGCCAGCAATATGGAGTTCACTTGGACACCTGTCTTCAGCCCATCGATATAGCACAGGAAGTTTTAGATCAGCATTTCGACAGTGTTTTGTCAGTGGCCCCTGCACAAGGTAACAGTCCCGTTAGGTTGCTGACAGATACTGGCAATGAAGCTAAGTGTTTCCCTGTTCTTTTCCCAAAGGGGACTGGAACTTTCCATGAAGATAGGCCACACAAACTGACGCTCGCTAGATATCTAAATACGAGGATACTTAATGCGGATGGTAGATTTAGCAGCAATTTAGATTATATATTTTATGCCCAGTACTTGTCTGAGGTCAATCAAGTTGTATCAAATGTATCTATAGCATTGCGTAAAGGCCATCATGGAGGGGAAAACATTAAAATTACATATGCCGATCTTTCAAACAAGGAATTTGTTAAAAATCTTTTAAAATGCGACATGGGTTACAAATTTTTAAAACCAATCAGGGGGACCCCAGTTTTTTGGTCTGCTTGTCAAAAAGACTTAATGGCTCAGGTTCGTCAATTAGGCGTCCCAACATGGTTCTGTTCTTTTTCATCGGCAGATTTACGCTGGACAGAGCTAATGGAGGTTTTCGTAAAAACGCAAAACGTAAAAACCAATGTAAAAGACCTGGATTGGTCACAAAAATGCGGTTTACTGAAATCAAATCCCGTTACTGCCGCGAGGATGTTTGATCGAAGGTTCCACTGTTTTTTAAAAGAGGTTCTCATGTCCCCGGCCAACCCGATTGGTAAGATCGTCGATTACTTTTATCGCGTCGAGTTCCAGCAAAGAGGCTCTCCCCATACACATTGTCTGTTCTGGGTTGAGAATGCCCCCAAAATAGGCAAAAATACCGACCAAGAAGTCATAGACTTTGTTGATAAATACGTCACTTGTAGCCTTCCCCCTGAAACCGATCCCATGTTTGAGGTAGTTTCCAGTGTACAAAAACATAGTTCCAAACATACAAAGTCTTGTAAGAAGAGAGGCACACTGTGCAGGTTTAATTTCCCACGTCCTCCTAGCAACAAAACATTCCTTTGTAAAACCGAGCAAAAGCGCGAACAAACTAATGTGGAAAAAACAAAAGCAGAGGCGGATAAACGTAAAGCAAAAGCTGTATTGGAACGAGTAAAAGAAGCGCTTTCAAATAAGGAACTAACATTTGCCACTGTAGATCAACTGTTTGATCATGTCGGAATCGATCAACAAACGTTTGAGACAGCCTACAGATTAACCACAAATAAAAATAGTGTTGTGCTCAAAAGAAATGCCTCCGACGTGTACATAAACCAATATAACAAAGATCTTTTGCGCTGTTGGAACGCTAACCTCGATATCCAATTTGTTTGTGATGCGTTTGCGTGCGTAGTGTACATAATATCTTATATTTCTAAAGCTGAACGGGAAATGGGATTATTGTTGAGGCATACCCAAAACGAAATAAATACCCACGGAAATGTAGAAGCGAAACAGGCCCTCAACAAATTGGGAAGTGTCTTCCTCCATAATAGAGACATATCCGCGCAAGAAAGTGTATACAGGGTAACAAACATGAGACTAAAAGAAGGCTCAAGAAAAGTAACTTTCGTTCCTACCGGCGATAATATCATCCGCATTTGTCAACCTCTCAATCTGATCCAAAAAAAATCACAACAAGGAGACACTTCTAAAGATCAAATCTGGATGAGTAGTATAATCGATAAATACCAAAATAGGCCCAAGTGCGCTGAATTTCAAGACATCTGTATAGCTACATTTGCGTCAAAGTACAGGGACGTATACGGAATTGAGAAGTCCAGCAGTGGTGCCATCAAATTAGACAACGGTAACGGTTTTGTTAAAGCGAGGACAAGGACAGATGTGGCAGTTGTTAGGTACGCTCGTTTTTCAGAAGTCAAAAATTCTGAAAAGCACTACCAAAGCTTGTTGCAGCTGTTTTTGCCTTATTACTCTTCCGATCAGTTGAAGCCAAAACCGTACAACAGTTTTGAAGAGTTTTATAGAGCCGGTCGTATCACCAATAGTAACAATGACACCCTTTCTGTAAAAGAAGTTGTTGACCTGAACAGATCCCAATTTGAGGTTCAAGCAGAGGAGTTGGACAGATGTCGAGAAGTTGTAGAGCAAATTGGTACTCAAGAAGACGCATGGGCAGATCTTTGTCCCGAAACAGAATTGGAGCGTGATGAAAGTTTAGACGAAAAAGCTGCTGCCAATCAACCGTCTACTAATGAGAGGGAAGACATTCCTGACTTGCAATCAGACCCAGCTAGTAAAGTTTCAATTGAATTTGCAGCGCTAAAAATTCCCCGATCTCAGGCTTTAAATATCATGCGCACATTAAATGACCAACAGGTCCAAATATTTTACAAAATACGACAGTGGTGCCTCGATAAAGTCAATGGGAAAAATCCTGACCCGTTTCGCGTATTTATTTCAGGAGGAGCAGGCACAGGCAAATCGCATTTAATCAAAGCTGTGTATTACGAGTCATGCAGACTGTTGGCAGGAATGTCAAGCAATCCGGATGATGCACATGTTTTACTAACGGCACCTACTGGTGTAGCGGCATATAATATTAACGCGAGCACAATACACAACAGCTTCGCTATCGGCGTTAACGTTTCCTTACCGTACCAACCTCTGCGGGAGGAAAAAATCAGCACATTGCGCGCCAAACTCAAAGACTTGCAAATCTTAATAATTGATGAAATTTCGATGGTTGACCATAAAATTTTAACTTATGTCCATGGCAGACTTCGGCAAATCAAGCAAAGCGCAGATTTTTCCGCGTTTGGTAACGTCTCCATTATTGCCGTGGGGGACTTTTACCAGCTACCACCAGTTAAAGGAAAACCTCTTTATAAAGAGCAGGCGGTGACTGACCTTTGGGAAAATAATTTCAAATACACTGAGTTAACAGAAATAATGCGTCAAAAAGACAGAGCCTTCGCCGAGACACTAAATCGACTTAGAACTCATAAAAGAGGGGAAAAACTTGATGTGCAAGATGAGGCCTTAATTAAACAACGTGAGACAGGCACGGGCGAATTCACAGAGGACCTTCACATTTTTGCAACAAACAGTGCAGTAGACATTCATAATGTAAATATGTTGCACAAAATAGGCACAGATATTGTTGAAATACAGGCTCAAGATTACCAGAAAAATCCTCATACAGGACAACTTACCAAAACAAGTGCACGTAGTTTGGATAAAGCATCATACTTAAGTAGACTGCTATGTGTGGGTCCTAAGGCTCGTGTTATGCTCATCAAAAACATAGATGTTTCCGACGGTCTTGTTAACGGAGTGTTTGGCACAGTTTGTAAAATCACACTTGATGGAAACGGCTCCTTTCCTAAAAACATTTATGTCAAATTTGACGATGACAAAATAGGCCGACAAGCTAGGGTAAAATGTCCATGTTCAGTGCCAGAACTTAAAAATGCGACTCCAATATTTGCTGAGGAAGATAAAGTACTAAACGGTGGAGTTAGACGTCAATTTCCTTTACGCCTAGCCTGGGCTTGCACAATACATAAAGTACAGGGTTTAACTTTAGATAAAGCGGTAGTGTCCTTTAAAAAAATCTTCTCAGCTGGCCAAGCGTATGTGGCCCTAAGTAGAGTAACCTCCTTAGAAAATCTCATTATTTCAGATTTTAAAGCCACTGCGATATATTCGAGAGATGACATTAAAGACTCCATAGATAAAATGGAAACATTTATTCAGGCTCCATTAGCTCAAACAGGTCTGACTCTCAAAGTTTGCTTGCACAACATTCAAGGGTTAAATGAACACATAGAAGACTTTAAACATGATAACAGAGTTTTGGATGCAGACATCATTGGCCTTACAGAAACATGGCTGCAACATGTCACACCAGTTAAGAACATTGCAATGCCTGGGTGGACATTTCATCATAAAGTTAGATCCAATTCATACAGTAACATGGAGATGTTCCACAATTTAGCAACAGGACAGCATGGTGGAGTCGGATTCTATCACAAAGACCACATCATTTGTGACGTTCTAGATGTGCCGTGTCTTGATTTAGAAGCCATTATTTTTAATGTTCGGCCTACAAATTACAATGTTATCGTCCTGTACAGACCGCCATCTTACAACATAGGATTGTTCAAAAATAACCTCGCGTCTGTGGTCAACCAATTGGATAAACTTTCAGGGGGTAAAATAATAATGGGGGATTTCAATGACAATGCTCTAGTTTCCAAATCTGTGGAAAACTTTATGCAGCAGCACGGTTACATCCAAATAGTTACTTCACCGACGACGGATAATGCAACACTAATCGACCACGTTTACATAAAAGACATTAATCCCGATCATGTTAAACTAAATATACTGTCGACCTACTACAGCTATCATGAATGTATTTCCCTGACATTCCAACTAGGCAGCTAGTGGTGTACTATTCCGATATTTAAATCATGTATAAAGGTTTTCCCATCAATCGTGATTTTTTTTTTTCTACTTACATCAAATGTATGGAACATATTAAAATCGTAGTTAAAGACATTAATCCCGATCATGTTAAACTAAATATACTGTCTAACTACTACAGCTATCATGAATGTATTTCCCTGACATTCCAACTAGGCAGCTAGTGGTGTATTATTCCAATATTTAAATCATGTATAAAGGTTTTCCCATCAATCATGACATTTTTTTCTACTTAAATCAAATGTATGGAACATATTAAAATCGTAGTACATGTACATTTTAGCTATCTTTGATCCAGTGGCAATCCACTCCTCCTTTTTCCGTCCTCAAAGCACTGGTCAATACTACTGTGCATTTTTTTACTGCAGAGAGTAAAAACCCCAATGGAGACATTGGTGGGAATCTGTAAATAAAAACAAAACATAATTGTAAAATTAAGAAAATGGGTTGTATGGCAACAATCACATGAACTTCTCCAGCCAGTGATGAATCGTCACAAGACCAAAGGTAAGATTATATTTATCACTTAAACTACTAATTCATACATTTCTTTTGATCATATCTTATTACTTACTAACATGTTTTTTTCCCCAGTTTTGCCTCTCAAAATCCAACCCCACGTCCACGTCGTGAGAGGTGTCCACAGTGTTGTTTCCAGGCCCATCCAGGCCGCTGTCTGGATGGACCTGGAAACATGCTGGCCAACGGGGCTCTGGTAAAGCAAAGTCAGTCATTTATTTCTTACAGGTGGCGCTACGATGAAGGTGAAACCAATTTGGTTTACGCATTGACGCTGGCTGAGGCTTCATCTTTTGACCAGACTTGACAGGTATATTTGGTTTGTGACCTTCACCTACTAACACCAAACTTCACGCATGTGTTTGTCCTATTGTTCTCAGGTTGGTTCTGCATTTCCGTTAAATTGCTCCAAAATGGGGCGCCAAAAACACAAAAAGTATACATCTCCTTATCCACTTGAGCATCTTTTTCTGCGATTGTTTTGCCTTTTGGTCTATAACTCCCGAACCAAACATCCCACGTTCAAAAACTTTACATTCCCGGATTCCGTGAAGCGAGGGGCCGGCGCCGCGGACGACCACGCCCGATCCCGAGTCGCGCAGGAGGCTTGGCCCCCGTTCACAACTGCTTGCAGTTCTAGTTATTATTCCTATTCTCCGCGAGAAAGTGGTGCTGCAGCCCAAACCGTAAAGGGTTGGGACATGCCACTTGCATGGCTTATCCAGGTCCATCCAAGGAACGCAGACAAAAAAATTCAGACATGCCGGCCAGTAGGTGGCGCTACAACAAAAAAAACGCGTTTTGGCCTATAACTTCCGCACCGAAAGTCCGACAGTCAAAAACTTTATATCCACAGATGCCCACAAGTCAGCTGCATCTTTTGAGATAGGCCACGCCCATTTGCGTATATATAAATTTTTCGCTACATCGCAAAAACTGTGTCAGTCACCAAAACATAGTCCTCCTACAGTTTTCGCCCGATTTGGACGAAACCAAAAGCATTATGCTCTACCGACTCCCACGAGCCAAAGTTGGTCAAATAATTTTTCTACGACCATCGGAAGACCAAACGGTAGCGCTTTAAAGATTCGCGAAAATTCCTTAAAAAAAAAAAAAAAGGGGATTTTCTTGAAACTGAAGGGAGACTATCATGGGGCATACCTGAGCCTATGGCGAAAATATGGGCAAGAAATTCCTATGTGGGCCGGACCTATTAAAAAAAAGAGTTTTTCAATTTTATTGCCTGTTTTCGCCATTTTCTAAGTCTTTAGGCGGGAAAATTCAAAAAAGTCTCTTTACAATGGAGAGGTTGACAATTTGATTTTGCTATAACTCCCCAACCGAACATCGCACATTCAAAAACTTGACATCCACTTCTTTGGTACATTGAGCTGCATCTTTCTATCTCATGTAGTTTGGCGAATGTCATCCATAGGGGGCGCCAAAACCACAAAAGGCAAAGAAAACGCGTTTGGGGCTATAACTTCCACACCGAACATCCCACAGTCAAACACTTTATATCCACAGATGCCCACAAGTCAGCTGCATCTTTTGGGATAGGCCACGCCCATTTGTGTATGGGAAATGTTTTCGCTACGTCGCAAAAACTGTGTCAGTCACCACAACATACTCCTCCTACAGTTTTCGCCCGATTTGGACGAAACCAAAAGCATTATGCTCTACCGACTCCCACGAGCAAAAGTTGGTAAAATAATTTTTCTACGACCATCGGAAGACCAAGCGGTAGTGCTTTAAAGATTTGCACATTAGCTACCTTGTACCAAATTGCTCCTAAATCCATAACGATTCATCCTACTAACACCAAACTTCACACATGTGTTTGTCCTATGGTTCTCAGGTTGGTTCTACTTTTTCCTTAAATTGCTCCAAAAGGGGGCGCCAAAAACACACTTGAGCATCTTTCTCTGCAATTTTTTTGCCTTTTGGTCTATAACTTCCACACCGAACATCCCACATTCAAAAACTTTACATCCCCGGATTCCGTGAAGCGAGGGGCCGGCGCCGCGGACGACGACGCCCGATCCCGAGTCGCGTGGGAGGCTTGGCCCCCGTTCACAACTGCTTGCAGTTCTAGTTAAACTTGTAACTACATTTTCAAGTAACTTATTTGTCGTCCAACCAAATTCATATTTGCACAGTGATTTAGGTAGTTTAATTACTTTTTTTCAAAGATCATGGATACATTGGTAAACACCCACACACACTCATGTCCATCTAACTTTTTTGATAACATGGCATTTCCTCTAAAACCAACAATTTAATTTAGCCCCGTACTTGTCTTTGGTTTTATGATAAGATACTTGCCAAATAAATGGCATTTCCATCACCACTAAAATGCTAAATATTATACCTACTAAACATGACATATTGATATTAGCTTTTGCCTAGAACACAGCTAACAACCTCAAAGAGCCACTAGCTTGTCAGAACTGTCAATCAAATCTGCCCAACCCACCTACATACCTCCTGAAGCAGATAAGAGTTATAATTTAACATGATTCAGCTAACTTTGTCAAAATAAAATAAAGTAGGGGAGAACGGGGTAATTTGTCACACAGGTAGGTTGTCACAATCGTTACATCTCGGAACCAGAAGGCGCTGTCTGTTAAAATTTGGTATGTAAATATCCACAACTGGGATCAGAGGTCACCTACATAGTCTTCCTTGGAGTTGGACTGCTGCATTTGAGGTGATAGGACTGTTAGTGTTTTTCATGTCAAATTGAAAATATTTAGCTCCTCAGTATTTTTCTTCTAGGCTTTTACACAATGGGTTTATAACAAAACACTTGTTACCCTAAACAAGTGTGAAGGGTAAGCTATAGTTTAGATTGTTTTCAGCAAGCTAATTAGTTGTCAGATGGTTGTTGGCCTTGATGCTAGAAATAAATTCAAGTTGGGGTTGGTTGTCACATTTTTTGGGGGGTTGGTTGTCACATGTTATCCAAATGGTGCAGCCAGGAAAGGAACCCAATAACAAAAGACAATGTCAAGCTGTATCCTCACTGACACCCCAGAGAAGGAGAGAATTGAGCAGGAAAGGCAGCTAGCATGCAAAAGAGAAAAAGGGCAACAAAATCAAAACGAACCAGTGCATCCCAAACTAGACCAGTTGCCAAGGCTACTGCACCCCAGTCACTCCACCCCAGCTGGGGAAGAAGAAACAGAAGAGAAAGAGACAGGAGGAGGAATCTTCATCAGATGGAGAGGATAGTTTGTGTTTGGTTTGTATGGAAACGTTCTCCAGCACCCGTTCAGGGGAGGTAAGGGAGAAGTGTTGTATGTGCAACCAGTGGGCACACAATCTCTGCTTAGTTAGAGTGAGCAGACCCTACATTTGCCATCAATGTAACTCAGATAGTGAATGTGTGTATCCTAGTTGAGTAGGCTATTATTGTTAGCCCTATTTGTATTGTTCTTTATGTTGTTATACAGTAGGTTGGTCTTAATATGGATTTCCTTTTTGTTAATTCCTTGCTAATTTTTTGTTAAGATGCATAAAGTTATGTAGGCCTATTTTTCAACTTGACAATGAAATTAAACTTTCAAATGTAGTTCTGCTTTCTTGCCTTCTTTTTAAGATTTTTCCCATAAAGATAACATTGTGACAAACAACCCCATAGTGTGTGACAACCGACCCCTTGATGGGGTTGGTTGTCACAATGTGTTAAAGTGTCTTTGATGGTAAATTTCTTCTTTATTACAATAAGTTAGAAAAAGTGAGGGGTTCACATTTCAAGCCAACACCTTAAGCTTCAATTTAATGTAGGAATTACTATTGAAAGATGTTTAGGTGATGAGCAATTCTCACTAGAGTAAAAAGTGTGCCTACTTACCCCGGTCTCCCCTATGTGTTATGTGGTAAATTCTTAATTTGGTGTGACACCTAGCAAGTTATGTAAACTTAACTGGGTTTTTTCCCCCGAGTACTTGATCTTTCAATAAGTATCATAATTATTAGGCTATAAGTATATACAGTCCCCTCCATAAGTATCGGAACAGTGAGGCCAATTCCTTTATTTTTGCTGAAGACTGGAAACATTTGGGTTTGACACCAAAATATGAATATGAGAGAATAGATCAACATTTAAGCTTTCATTTCCAGGTATTTACATCTGGATCTGATACACAACTGAGAAGATATAATTTTTTGTTAAGGAACACCACATTTTTAGGTGAGCAAAAGTATTGGAACAGATAGACTTAAAATAAATTGAAGTGAATAAGACTTAATATTTTGTTGCAAAGCCTTCACTTGCAACAACTGCATCAAGCCTGTGACTCATTGACATCACAACATTTTTGATTCCTCCTTTTTGATGCTTTTCCAGGCTTTCACCGCAGCCTTTTTCAGTTGCTGTTTGTTTACTCTCTTCAGTCTCCTCTTTAGCAGGTAAAATGCATTCTCCTATGGTTTAAGTCTGGAGATTGACTTGACCAGTCTAAAACCTTCCATTTCTTGACCCTGATTAACTCCTTTGTTGTTTTTGCAGTGTGTTTTGGGTCATTATCTTGCTGCATTATGAAGGATCTTCCAATCAGTTTGGTTGCATCTTTCTTTAAATTGGCAGACAAAATGTTTGTGTAAACTTCTGAGTTCATTTAGCTGTTGCCATCATGTGTTACATCATCAATGAAGATTAATGAGCCCATCCGAGAAGAAGCCATGCAAGCCCAAGCCATGACATTGCCTCCACCGTGTTTCACAGATGAGCGTGTATGCTTGGGGTCATGAGCAGATCCTTTCTTTCTCCAAACTTTAGCCTTTCCATCACTTTGGTAAAGGTTCATCTTGACAACAACACAGTAACACATGATGGCAGCAGCAAAATGAACTTAGAAGTCTACAGAAACATTCTGTCAGCCAATTTAAAGAAAGATGCAACCAAACTGATTGGAAGATCCTTCATCATGCAGCAACCCTGAAAAACTGCAAAAACAACAAAGGAGTGCATCAGGGGCAAGAAATGGAAAGTTTGAGACTGGCCAATCCTATAGAGCATGCATTTTACCTGCTAAAGAGGAGACCGAAGGGTGTAACCCCCCAAAACAAACAGCAACTGCATGAGGCTGCGGTAAAGGCCTGGAAAAGCATCACAAAAGAAGAATGCAAAAGTTTTGTTATGTCAATGGGTCACAGGTTTGATGCAGTTATTGCAAGCGAAGGATTTGCAACAAAATATTAAGTCTTATTCACTTTAATTTACTTTAAGTCTATCTGTTCCAATACTTTTGCTCACCTAAAAATGTGGTGTTCCTTTACAAACATTTTTATCTTCTCAGTTGTGTATCAGATCCAGATGTAAATACCTGGAAATGAAAGCTTAAATGTTGATCTATTGTCTCATATTCATATTTTGGTGTCAAACCCAAATGTTTCCAGTCTTCAGCAAAAATAAAGGAATTGGCCTCACGTTTCCGATACTTATGGAGGGGACTGTATATATAAATTAACCCTACTAGTTATAGGTATATTATCAGTAGTATAATAAAAAAAGTAACATTATCAAGAAATACTCAAAACCATGTAAACTCAAAATGGGTAAAAGTTTGCAATTTAAATATTTGCTATTACAAAGGTAAGTAGTGTAAAAGGCACATCTTTCAACATGAGGGATCAAAATGACCACCATGTGACGTTGTGATACATTGTGTTCTGTTCATTTGGTTTGGATTATTTTTGTCTTATCAGTGCAAGTTGTTGAACAAATACATCCTGAGAGGTGTAAAAAAAAATGCTTTCTTGTGTTTGAATGAATGAAAGTTTTGAAGCTTAGTCCCAAATTCTCGGTTGAAGTGTTTAAATTGCTGTAAGGCAAACATTCAGTATTATGTAGAGAACACTATCGCACAGTATGGTACAGTATGTACAGTACAGTATGTACCGGCCTTAAGTGTTGTAAAAAATCGCATTAGGAAACTTGTCTTGTGATGGAACAAAGGACTCAGTCAACCATTTACTTTGAAGTTACATAACACCAATGTTTTGAAATATGATGGACAAGAGTTACAGGAAGGGGAACAATGATCCCAGTAAATAATGATAAGAAGTCAATTATCAATTAAAAAAATAGAACAAGGCAAATTGGGAAGGTGAAAAAAGGTCACCAACTCTAATGTAGAACTTTGTTTGTAAAACATTTACAAAAAAAAAGCTTTATTCTTGGTCCATAACGATGTCCAGAAAGCAATGGCAATGGCAGTCAATGGCAAGATGTTAATGTTTAAAATATTCTGTCAATGCTTTTGACAAAAGGTGTTCATAAATGTGTCAGTGACGAAAAGGTCTCCTATATGTTCCAACACTGACCTGAGACTGAGATGGATTGGGGTAACACAGAATATTTGTGTGCCAGTTCTTTCTGACTTTTAACGCATTGTCTTATTTTGATTAATATGTTACTCCATTGATGGCATGTATCGGTGCTTTCAATGATTACTAAATATCATCTTCCATCATATATTGCTTCATATGTTCCTTTGAACACACAGACGGGCCTATAAATTCTAACTCTTTCACTCACTTTTCACCTTCAACCATCACACCAACTGTGTGAATACCCAAACAGTCTTTCCGAGGTAAGTACAGATCGGGACAGGAAAAGAAGTGTATGCATGGCAGCATCATTTTATCGAAGTTGATTTAATCTCTTTTGTCTTTTTCAGCAGGTTTGCGTTGTGGATGTGGTCTATTATGGGGGTGCCTTTGTGTTTGTTATTGCTCCTAATTCTGCAGAATTTTGCAGGAAACACTTCAGGTAACACATCTGAGATCTTATCATTTTGGGATAGACATTATTATTCACTGGCTAATTGTCCCTTCCCTTCTGGAAAAAACACACCTGAATTCAAGATATAAATGTGTATATTATTTGATTTAGTGTTTATATCTAAGTGATTAAGTGTATATTTGGTTGATATTTTTCTCTGTATCACATATTGTGTTTGTTTAAAAAGTTACTTGCAGGAGCAAACTTTTTATTAAAGCACTCAGAATGCCTTTGTAATAATAATCCACCATGAGGCAGGTCCAGTATTAAGAGAACACATAAAACCTTACATTCAATGGTGATTTTAACAAAGTCCTTACAAATACATTAATATAGTTGCCATGAATAGTGGTAATATATAGCCTCCATCCTAAATTTGATAACATTCTACAGCCATTCCCCTGGAGCCTTCATCCAGCACCAGCAACTCTTCCAAATCTGTCCAGTTCAGCTGTGGACGAACGTGTTCTTTAGGCGACGACTGTATCCTTGATAAAGGGGTTCACGGCTGTGCTGACCCCTGTGAGCACTACACTGTACTAGATGATGACTGGCGTTCAACAAACAACCCATCGAGCCGAGGCGAAAACTGTGACCGAGATGTAAACTGGCAAGGCTGGTATCGGCTGTTTCTGGGGGAAGCTAGCGCTCAAATTCCAGACCGCTGTGTAGCTGAAAAAAGGTGTGGAACTCGATATCCCATGTGGATGAATGGAGAGCATCCCACACAGGCAGAGCTGATTGTACGTCGCACCGCCTGTATTACCAAGCGTGGAAGCTGCTGCAGATACAACCAACGCGAAGCCATCTATGTCAAACTCTGTTACGGAAGCTACTACATCTACAAACTTGTGAAGCCATCAGACTGCGATCTTGCATACTGCGCAGGTACTGTTCTGTTTTAAACATATTTACACTGTAACAAACAATTCACGTTTTCACTTATCTATGAATGTAGATCCTTTAGACACGGGAAAGCACTATTGTCCTCTTGCTCTTTAATTCATTCACTCATTGGCTTAGCACAAGCAACTCACAATTTTTCATTGTAAACAGAGGTGAGCACAATAGGCCCGGTCACTGATTCAACAACACCTGATCCAGGACCTCAGTCTACCGTTGCTGCAGAAACAACCGATCCGACAACATCTGCAATCAAAACAACATCATCTTCACCAACTACTGCTGAGCCACAAACTGTCATCACTGAAACAACAACAGACCACAGCACAGTTTTACCAACCACTGCTGAGGAGCCAACTGACGTCACTGATGCAATAACAACAACAACAGCAGCAACAGACAACAGCACAGGAGTTGAGGATCCAATCCAGCCGTCCCAGCTTGTTTGTGGAGCTGATAAACTCCAAGTTGGGCTGGATCTGGCAAGCTTGACATCCTCTGGTTTGAACCCATTCTCTGGTAACCTGGCAGCCCACAACTGCTCCCGGGCCAGAGTGCGTGATAATGTGGTGTGGTATGAAGTGGAGGCTGTGGAGGGTGTATGTGGAAACACACTGAAGGTAAAGTCTTTAACTATTTCACTGTAAACCTTATAATCGGCATATGAAATCAATTGTCTTGGTGCTCTTCTGTGCTGTACAACCCTGGATTATTTTATATAGGGAATTATTATTATATGCTGCTAACTGTGTAGCATGGGCATAGCTAGAAATTCTGGAGCCCTTTAAACAATGTAACAATGTGCTCCCTTCTTTGGCTCTCTTCTTATCTCAAAGGCCTTGTCCCCCAGGTAATCTCAGGAAACAGTCGATTCACAGTGCCACCAGATCCTCAACCTGAAGGATAGTTTCTCTAACCACTTGATTCATCCTCTGTCTTTCAGACCAACAGCACACATGCCATCTACTCCAACACGTTATTCATTTACCCAATGACCAATGAGTCCTTCTCCCTTCCTGAGAGTGTTCCCTTCTCCTGTGCTTATCCCCTGGAC
This sequence comes from Ammodytes marinus, assembly GCF_949987685.1. Taxonomy (NCBI): domain Eukaryota; kingdom Metazoa; phylum Chordata; class Actinopteri; order Uranoscopiformes; family Ammodytidae; genus Ammodytes; species Ammodytes marinus. The sequence continues at coordinate 30,157,401 of NC_137235.1, forward strand.
ACAGACGCCAGCCTGAATGTGGCTATCCAACCATTTCTTGAGTAAGTAGACTTTAATACAATGTTACAAGTTGTACAAGAATGACACTCTTATTTTGGATGACTTGTAAGGCTATAAGAGAAACACACATTTGTATTTTTATAAGCTTTGACAATGTAATTGTAATGACGCTTAATACATCTCCAACTTAGAAAACCAGGCCTTATAGCAGTTATGCTGATGCCTCTTTGATGCCAGTGATGAACAACAAGCCTTTTCACATTATTCACAATGGTGTTTGTGATAACACATTTTTAGTGAAGAATCCTTGGTCAATAGCATTTAGTGGTTTAGGGTGAGATGCAGAATGAGCATCCAGGATATCTCCTCCTAATCGTAGATTATATGATGAGTTGTTGGATAATGTACTACCCAACCAAATTCCTACATATTCAGAATGGTACACTGCAAAGTTGATCCCTCCATCCTATAGTTACCAGTGTATCCACTGGTTATGGTTTAATAAACACAGCATGCCCAAAGCACAAGAACTCCAGAGACAACAGGCACCTCAGCAAGGATGTACCTGAAGAAGCATGATAGTTATACTATATACTATCTAACTGATTCATAGGGGGAAAATAAGATTTTTATGTTGCCGTCATTTGCATATGAATGGAAGAAACGTCCCCCTCCCCCCAAAACACAACAAAAACAAGATGTCCAAAAGTTTCTGAAAGTAACAGAATAAACAATAACTAGATGAAGAAGACACTTGGAATAAAGACTTGGTTGCCATAACATATATTTTCTTGACAGGCTAAAAGGTGGTATTTCAGGATTGGGTTCCAAAGCCAGAGCGGCCATGTCCCTGTTCCGCAACTCCAACTACACAGAGACTTATCCAGCAGGCCAGGTCACCCTGCCAGTGGGCTCACCGTTGTACGTGGGCGTCTCTGTGGCGGGTGAAGATCCAAGCTTTGCAGTAGTTCTGGAGGACTGCTACGCCACTCACTCATCAAACCCTAATGATCCTATGCGATACCCTTTCATCCAGAACAAGTAAGCGCCCCTCTTCAGCAGAAGGCTTGTGGAGGAAGTGGGACAATGTGAAACGTATAGTAACGTCCTAAAGACCCATTCCATCATCTCTGCCAGGTGTTCCACTGACCGCCGACAGGTGTCAGTGACTGAGAGCGGCTCGTCCCTCCGGGCTCGTTTCTCTGCCCTGTTCTTCCTGCTCCAGGAAGAATACCAAGAAGTTTTCCTCCACTGCGGCCTCAGCCTGTGTGACCAGAGGAGGGCCTCCTGTGTCCCAGTAAGTCATACAGATCAATTCATCAACAGCATTGTCAATCCATAATCAACGCCACTTACACACTGGGTTTTGATGCTATCTCAATCTCTTATTTTTTCCACCCTCTCCCACTGCGTAGTCTTGCTCAAGCAGGATGCATCGCTCGGTTTCCAGCCCTGATCCTGTTATGCCCCTCAGCATTGGACCCATTGTTTGTGAGTATGAACTACAATTTGGTCACAGGGCTGATGTCTCAACATCATCAACTATATGCAATTAATAACCATGTTTTGTCTCTTTCTCTTTTAATTTCAGGGGACAAGTCACCAGAGTGAGCTGTTTACATACAACAGTCAGAAACATTTCATATAGGGATAGTATTTTGTTTGAAGTAGCTATTCTTGAGGTGTTTCATTTTATAATCGAATTTTAAGTATTTTCTTTTAATTCTCAAGACAAAAAAGTTCCTTCATTCTATACTTATATCTCATCTTGCCTTTGTAAAGGAAGTTATAATCAAACATTTTTTTTAAATAAAATGATGATCTTCTTCTTATCTTATGTATAATTCTGGTATAGTCATGATGTGTATGTATTATACATATACGACTTAATGATCATTTAAAAAAGATTGTGTTCATATGTTTAAAATGCAAATAAAACAAAAACAAAAAAAACTTTGCTTGTTAATTGTTTATTCTAAAGTATGTTTGAGATCTGTCATCTGTTTTTATCTTATGTTTGATTGCTTCGATTAGAGCCATCATGTTATTTTCTTCTTTTTTATTCACTAGACCAGTGGTATTCACTATTTTTTTCAGGAGAGCCGCACTGACAGGACAAAGTCAGCAGGAGAGCCATTTTTGCCGCAAAGTATCAAAAGCTATAAATCCAGTCATACATAAGCATGCCTGCTTATTAATATGTAATTCTTGAACCAGTGTTTCCCACAGTATTTTTGAAACTGAGGGAACCCAGTCCTTAGGGGGGTCCGGGGGCATGCTCCCCCGGAAGAAAATTTGGTACCTTTTAACCCAGAATGCATCAATCTGGTGCACTTTTGGAGGAAAATTAAGAGTTGTGTGACTGTGTATTATTATCTGGAATAATTTGGAGACACTGGGTCACATAACATCAAAGCTATTGAATAATAAATTATTATCCTACTTTTTATTCAAATATTTGTTAATTTTTTTTATGAATGACATATTATCAATCAAAATGGGTGTGTTCATATAATACCCCCTGGAATACATTCTTTTTACCTTTCAAAAGGTAAATTCATCAATCTGGTGCAATATGAGAGGACAATTAAGAGGCTAATTCAACTGTGTCCTATGTGAGCTGTTTAGCAGCCTATTATTTTTCTGGAATAATTCAGAGACATTGGGAACCCTGCCTGATCAAAGTGAACATACAATATGCAGTTTAGCCAAAACACTTCATTTTCCTCGTTTGTGGAGCTTTTCATCTGTCCACCTGGTGCCCAACTGGTTCTGAATAGACATCTATCAATGTACCAGTAACCAGTGGCGGGCCGTGCCTTTTACACCTAGGCCTTCAGAGCCATCATCCCGAAAATCAAACCGCTTAATAAATAAATAAATAACTTCATGATGACGTCACGACTATTGTCATTGGATTAACCACCCGATTGCAGCAGTTAGTGACCTTTAACGAGTGTAATACAATTATATTACACTACAATTATATTACACTAATGACACTAAACATGTTGACTAAACCATCAAGAGCATCGGCCAAATAATATTACACACTACACAGCTTGACAAGATGCTGCATCACGAAAAGACCCCACGTAGTCTAAATCATGACATGACCAAATAATCAACAGCCACAAGTCACTAGCGACTACCGGTCAAGGCAAATGTCAAACACACACACACACACACACACACACACACACACACACACACACACACACACACACACACACACACACACACACACAGATCCCAGCTTAAACGCAGACCCTGCGCAGAACGGCACTGACAGCGGACGTAGCGCGTCTTGTGGTCACCGCTCCTAGTAATCACCGGTTTGAAAACCCAGCGTAGCACCACACACGGCAGCGATCGGTTGCAAGTAGGCCAGCAGACATATCCAGCAATACGATTAGCAATGAGCCAACTATAGGCCTACCTTTCATAAGTTGCTACCTGATTGGAAGTGTTGCACAGATCCTTTATCCAGCTGGGTCATAGCGGCTAGCTGCGGTGTTGTTCGACCCTCCTTCACAATGTCCAGCTTTTCTTAAAAGGTCCTTTTCTCAATAAAAAACTTCCCCAGTAAGTTGTCCATTACATCCACTCCTTCTCCTCTGTAATCCACTTTGTGTTTCGACAAAGTCTCATCTAAAAGATCTAATCAAAAATAGAAGAGATCTAGCCTACTGCCTATATCAATCTATCAATGGAAAGTAATGTCGGCTAGCTAGCGGTAGTTCAAATAGGCTACTTTCCCTCCCGATTGCGACAAGACCAGCTCAGGGCCAGCTAGAAGGCCTAGCCGTGTAAAATGATACGCCCAACTCGGAAAACTAGAAATCTGATTGGTTAAAGAACATGTCAATCACAACATCGTCCCCATTAGCGTCAACAGAGAGGGAATTCTGAAGGCCTTGGCCAGATATTTTTTTACCCGGAGACAGCGCAGGGAAATAATCTGATTGGATAAGAGCTCTACAATATAGCAGCACACCGGAGACAGCGCTGCCGAAGGAAAACAATAAAATTACGTATTTAGACTTACGTGAACAAACTCTTTAAAATAGATGGAATTAATGAAACATTTTATATATTAAAATGTATAAATTATATATTTAATACAAAATATAATAATTTATTAATAATATAAATGTTGTTTTTCTGAAAGTCTTTAGGCCAGCAGAGAAGGCTTTGCTGGCCCTGACGGCCCGCCACTGCCAGTAACCAGCATGAAATGTTGAAATCGCATCCAAGCTAGCATTGTTGCGGTACCGTGCGTGTGGTTGCCAGGTTGTTAAGTATTCTCCAATTTAAATGTCCAATTTAGCGATATGAAACGAGATCTATTTTTTTGCAAATGATTTAATATATTCCATGTTCGTGAGCATGCCTGTGATAGACGGTATGCATAACATATTTTTATTGACCGTGAGTTTGTTTTTTCCCCCACAGCCCAATCTATCCAAGAGCACATTCTCCCTTGTAATGCATGAAAACCGCAAATCTGGCAACCCCGCTGTCAGTCAGCGTACGGCTGAGCAAGTTTAAATATATTATTTTCTAGTCTGTATTTCCACCTTGTAATGCCGTTGTTGACTTATTCTTTTATTACTTATTTGTATGAGAGCAGCCACGTTAGTTTAACAGGTTTGATGTTATAGATCTGCTTGTTTTTAATGGTTTTATGAAATATCTGTATTAACTGCATGATCATAACACAGTATTTTTTTATTGCCATGCGAGCCGCACATAGAAGCTTGGCGAGCCGCATGCGGCTCGCGAGCTGCGCTATGAGTAACGCTGCACTAGACATTGTTCAAATTTTATATTAATAAATTAAGTCTTAAGGCTCCCATACTATACACTTTTCGGTTCTATTATACACCATATTATACTGTATGGTCTTAGTGGTCCCTAATACGTTTTTCTTTAATTGTTTGCTGAAAAAAACTTTCAGATAATTTATTGTACTATGCTGATGTTCAGCTAATCTCACAATGGCCTATTTTTTAAAAAAGAGCTGCAGCTCCCCTCGTAAATATACAATCTTTGAGCTCCCCCCGCCCCCTGTCTGGAAGCGAAGCCAGATACGCCTCGCCCTCTGTCTGTCAGGGCCGTGGACCAATAAGAAATAGGGGTGTGGGCTGCACAGTGGAAGGTTCTGGCTTTCCAGTTTGTGAGGTCAGAAACGAGGAGAATTCTGACTGGAGTATATTGGGGGGGAGCGGTGGGGGTTTCAGAAAGGGGGAGAGTGAGAAAAAGAGAGATTGTTATTTTTTTAAATATTTTGGCAGTCTCTAGGAACACCGTGGACCCATGGATATGTTAGAACACATTTAAAAAGTGCATTTAGCATAATATGTGACCTTTAAGAAAATGACTGAAATCATGTTTTGGTTTGTGTGTTGTGTATCTGCACTACTGGAGTAGTGAACTACATTTGATTAAACTAGTAACTACATTTTCAAGTAGCTTATTGGTATTCCAAACACATTTATATTTGCACAGTGATTTAAGTAGTTTAAGTACTTTTTTTCAATGTTCATGGATTAACTGGTACACACACACACACTCACTCACTCACTCACTCACTCACGTCCCTATAACTTTTGTGATCACATGGCATTTCCTCTAACACCATCCCAAAGTCAACAAGTTAATTTAGCCCTGTTCTTGTCTTTGGTTTATGATAACATACTTGCCAAATAAATGGCATTCCCATAAACACTAAAATGCTAAATATTATACCTACTAAAACATAGCATATTGATGTTAGCGTTTGCTTAGCACACATCCATACCCAGACAGCCTAACAGAGCCTCTAGCTTGTCAGAACTGTCAATCAAATCTGCCCAACCCACATACAGGTCCTTCTCATATAATTAGCATATTGTGATAAAGTTCAATATTTTCTGTAATGTACTGATAAACATTAGACTTTCATATATTTTAGATTCATTACACACAACTGAAGTAGTTCAAGCCTTTAATTGTTTTAATATTGATGATTGACCAATAAAAGAAAAGTCTTTTTAATACAAAAAAGTCAACCTTCAAATAATTATGTTCAGTTATGCACTCAATACTTGGTCGGGAATCCTTTCACAGAAATTACTGCTTCAATGCGGCATGGCATGGAGGCAATCAGCCTGTGGCACTGCTGAGGTGTTATGGAGGCCCAGGATGCTTCGATAGCGGCCTTAAGCTCATCCACAGTGTTGGGTCTGGTGTCTCTCAACTTCCTCTTCACAATATCCCACAGATTCTCTATGGGATTCAGGTCAGGAGAGTTGGCAGGCCAATTGAGCACAGTAATACCATGGTCAGTAAACCATTTACCAGTGGTTTTGGCACTGTGAGCAGGTGCCAGGTCTTGTTGAAAAATTAAATCTTCATCTCCATAAAGCTTTTCAGCAGATGGAAGCATGAAGTGCTCCAAAATCTCCTGATAGCTAGCTGCATTGACCCTGCCTTTGATAAAACACAGTGGACCAACACCAGCAGCTGACATGGCACCCCAGACCATCACTGACTGTGGGTACTTGACACTGGACTTCAGGCATTTTGGCATTTCCTTCTCCCCAGTCTTCCTCCAGACTCTGGCACCTTGATTTCCGAATGACATGCAAAATTTGCTTTCATCCGAAAAAAGTACTTTGGACCACAACAGTCCAGTGCTGCTTCTCTGTAGCCCAGGTCAGGCGCTTCTGCCGCTGTTTCTGGTTCAAAAGTGGCTTGACCTGGGGAATGCGGCACCTGTAGCCCATTTCCTGCACAAGCCTGTGCACGGTGGCCCTGGATGTTTCTACTCCAGACTCAGTCCACTGCTTCCGCAGGTCCCCCAAGGTCTGGAATCGGCCCTTCTCCACAATCCTCCTCAGAGTCCGGTCACCTCTTCTGGTTGTGCAGCGTTTTCTGCCACACTTTTTCCTTCCCACAGACTTCCCACTGAGGTGCCTTGATACAGCACTCTGGGAACAGCCTATTGGCTCAGAAATTTCTTTCTGTGTCTTACCCTCTTGCTTGAGGGTGTCAATGATGGCCTTCTGGACAGCAGTCAGGTCGGCAGTCTTACCCATGATTGCGGTTTTGAGTAATGAACCAGGCTGGGAGTTTTTAAAAGCCTCAGGAATCTTTTGCAGGTGTTTAGAGTTAATTAGTTGATTCAGATGATTAGGTTAAGAGCTCGTTTAGAGTACCTTTTCATGATATGCTAATTTTTTGAGATAGGAATTTGGGGTTTTCATGAGCTGTATGCCAAAATCATCATTATTAAAACAACAAAAGACCTGAAATATTTCAGTTGGTGTGCAATGAATCTAAAATATATGAAAGTTCAATTATTATCATTACATTATGGAAAATAATCAACTTTATCACAATATGCTAATTATATGAGAAGAACCTGTACATAGCTCCTGATTAGAAGAAAAAAATCATTATCAAAAAATTAAGTATGTGATAAAGTAGTGATAAATTCTTAATTTGGTGTGACACCTAAAAAGTTATCGCCCGATCTCCAACCTTCCTTTCCTAAGTAAAATCCTGGAAAGAGCAGTGGCTTCCCAGCTCCAACACCACATGGCCCACCATGAGCTCTTTGAACCCCTTCAGTCTGGCTTCAGAATTCACCATAGCACCGAGACTGCCCTCATTAAAATCACAAACGACCTCCTCACTGCCGCCGACAATGGCCTCATCTCCATTCTCATCCTCCTCGATCTCTCAGCAGCCTTTGACACAGTATCCCACTCCATCCTCCTCACCCGTCTTGCTGAGCTCATTGGGCTCAGTGGCTCAGCCCTCTCCTGGTTTCAGTCCTACCTCTCCAACCGCCAACAATATGTCACCTTAAACAATGCCACCTCCACCATGGCACCAGTCAACCATGGTGTTCCCCAGGGATCTGTGCTCGGCCCTCTACTATTCACCATTTACATGCTCCCCCTTGGTCAAATCATTTGTCATCACGGTCTCAGTTTTCACTGCTATGCTGATGATACCCAACTATACATCAGCACCAAACCCTCAACTCAGCTTCCACCGGCTCCACTCATCAAATGCCTGCAAGAACTTAAAACCTGGATGACCTCTAACCTACTCAAACTGAACAACAATAAAACTGAGCTCATGGTCGTGGCCCCCAAGTCACTGCTCAGGAAGGTTGGGGATCTTCTTCTGGAAGTGGATGGCTGCTCTATCACCCCATCCTCCGTAGTCCGCAACCTGGGTGTCCTCCTTGACCCCACCCTGTCATTTCAGTCCCATATCAAAAATGTCACTAAATCTGCTTTCTACCACCTGAGAAACATTGCAAGACTCCGACCCTCACTCTCAGACTCAGTCACTGAAACCCTCATCCACTGCTTCATCTCCACCCGTCTGGACTACTGTAATGCCATCCTCACAGGTCTCCCCTCCAAAACCCTGGACCGACTGCAATATGTCCAGAACTCAGCTGCCAGGGTTTTAACTGGCACTAAGCCCTGGCAGCACATCACCCCCACCCTGATGCAGCTCCACTGGTTACCAGTTAAGTCCCGGATCAAGTTCAAAATCCTCCTACTCACCTACAAGTCCCTGCATGCTCTGGCCCCCCGTTACCTCTCCGACCTCCTCCATCCTTACAACCCCCTGCGGTCCCTCAGGTCCTCTGCTAAGGACCAGCTGGCAACTCTCCGCACCAGACTCAAGACCTTTGGGGACAGGGCCTTTTGTGCGTCTGCCCCCACTCTGTGGAATCTGCTCCCCTCCATATCCGCTGTGCCACTTCAGTGGAGTCCTTCAAGAAGCTCCTGAAGGCACACCTCTTCTCAGAGGCCTATGACCTCTAACCCGCCCCCATCCCCCTGCGTACACAATCACTGTACTTCCCCCCTTTTTTGTGAAGCGACCTTGGGTACCTTGAAAGGCGCTATATAAATTCAGATTATTATTATTATTATTATTATTATTATTATTATTATTATTATTATTATTATTATTATTATTATTATTATTATTATTATTATTATTATTATTATTATTATGTGAACTTTTTGTTTCCCCTAGTACTTGATCTTTCAATTAGTATTATAATTATTTGGGTACAGTATATTTTCAGAAGTACACTGCTCAAAAAAATAAAGGGAACACATAATCAATGCAACTCCAAGTCAATCACACTTCTGGGATATCAACCTGTCCAGTTAGGAAGCAACACAGATTCTTAAACAATTTAACCTGCTGTTGTGCGAATGGAACAGACAACAGGTGGAAATGAGAAGTAATAAGCAAGACAACCCCTATAAAGGAATGGTTCTGCAGGTGGTGGCCACAGACCATTTCCCTGACCTCATTTTGCCAGTGCCCTAACCACTAGAGGTAGCATGAGGTGGTGTCTACAATCCATAGAAGTTGCTCAGGTCGTGCAGCTCATCCAGGATGGCACATCAATGCGCGCTGTGGCAAGAAGGTTTGCTGTGTCTCCCAGCACAGTGTCAAGAGCATGGAGGAGATACCAGGAGACAGGCCAGTACACCAGGAGACGTGCAGGGGGCTGTGGTAAATAAAGGTTGCAGGGAAAGCATTTCTGGACTGAATGGGGTAACGAGGGGAAGCACGGGGTACCCTTAAATAGAGTTGTTATTGGTACTCATATGATGAGATGATCTGTTTATCTTGGGAGTATTAGCATACCAGTGTCTCCATATAAGCCTGTACAAGGATGTACGGGGAGCTTTCGGGAGGGCCCCGTTTTGCTCACTGCTGCTTGCTGCCACAACCTCAACTCCTGAATTGTCCTGTCTGGATCTCCATTAATAAAAGCTGAAAAAGTATGATGCAGTCTGCCTTCAAGTCTTATTCTACACTAAGGGGAAACATTCCACCCACGACAGGGCCGTCGGAGGACAACAACCCAGCAGCAGGACCGCTATCTGCTCCTTTGTGCAAGGAGGAACAGGAGGCGCACTACCAGAGCCCTACAGACTGACCTCCAGCAGGCCACTAATGTTCATGTTTCTGCTCAAACTGTCAGAAACAGACTCCATGAGGGTGGTATGAAGGCATGTTGTGGAGAGAGATTATATTCTGGTAAGAAATAGCTTAGACGCCGCTGTGGTGCATCTGGTAAAAATGCGCAGGGGATGTATAGTCCAAATGGGGTTTAATGGAAGAATGCAGAATAAACATCGGTGGTTCACAACTGTTGGTATGAGTGTGGTTATGTAAATAAACAAATACAGAAAGAATACTTAGCCATACATAATACAATGTTGCTTATACACACCAGGTTAATAACAATATTACAGTCAAACAAACAGTAATATAAAATACAACAGCGATCTCTTAAATAATCAAATAATATGCGTCACGTTCATATGCCCTTTACAACAGGGCCCGAAGTTCACAAGTGGGGCCTGTGCTCACAGCCCAACACAACCCGATTAGCATTTGCCAGAGAACACCAGGATTGGCAGACGTGCCGTTGCCGCCCTGTGTTCTTCACGGATGAAAGCAGGTTTACACTGAGTCTGGAGACGCCATGGAGAACATTCTGCTGCCTGCAACATCCTCCAGCATGACCAGGTTGGCGGTGGGTCAGTGATGGTCTGGGGAGGCATATCCTTGGAGGGCCGCACAGACCTCCATGTGCTAGCCAGAGGTACCCTGACTGCCATTAGGTACTATGAGGAGATCCTCAGTTCCATTGTCAGACCATATGCTGGTGCAGTGGGCCCTGGGTTCCTTTAGATGCATGAAAATGCTCGGCCTCATGAGGCTGGAGTGTGTCAGCAGTTCCTGCATGATGAAGGCATTGATGCTATGGACTGGCATCAATGCCGACTGTCTGCTCATTCCCCAAACCTGAATCCACCTCTGTGACATCAACGCCACGTTGCACCACAGACTGTCCAGGAGTTGAGTGATGCCCTGATCCAGATCTTGGAGGAGATCCCTCAGGAGAACGTCCGTCGTCTCATCAAGACCATGCCCAGACATTGTAGGGAGTGCATACAGGCACGTTGAGGCTTCACAAACTACTTAGCCCCATTTTAAATTGTTTGAGGAATTTCCACAGATGGTGGATCAGCCTTTGATCTGATTTTTCCACTTTTATTTTGAGTATGATTCTGAATCCAGACCTCCATGGGTTAATGATTTTGATTTCCATTGATCATTCTTATGTTATTTTGTTCTCAACGCATTTCACTATGTACTGAATAAAGATTCAAGATCAACAGTAATATTTCATTAAGATGTACGTATTTAAGTGTTCCATTTTAAGTGTTCATTTTATTTTTTTGAGACATGTATAATAAAAAAAATTCACATTATCAAGAAATACTCAAAAACATGTACCTCTATGGGACACATTTTGTCATTTAAAGATGCCTGCCACGTGTTGTGAAACATTGTGTTCTATTCATTTGGTTAGGATTTTTTTCATCTTATCAGTGCAAGTTGTTGAACAAATACATCCTGAGAGGTGTAAAAACATGCTTTCTTGTGTTTGAATGAATGAAAGTTTTGAAGCTTAATCCCCAACTCTCTGTTGAAGTGTTTAAATTGCTGTAAGGCAAACTTTCAGTAATATGTAGAGAACACTATCGCACACAGGTACAGTACCGGCCTTAAGTGTTGTAAAAAATCGCATTAGGAAACTTGTCTTGTAATGGAACAAAGGACTCAGTCAACCATTTACCTTGAAGTTATATAACACCAATGTTTTGAAATAAGATGGACAAGAGTTACAGGAAGGGAAAAAATTATCCCAATAAATAATGATGAGAAGTCATTTATCAGAAGGCAAATTGGGAAGGTGAAGAAAGTCACCAACTCTAATGAAGAAATAAAAAAAAGCTTTATTTTTGGTCAATAACGATGTCCAGAAAGCAATGGCAATGGCAGTCAATGGCAAGATGTTAATGTTTAAAATATTCTGTCAATGCTTTTGACAAAAGGTGTTCATAAATGTGTCAGTGACGAAAAGGTCTCCTATATGTTCCAACACTGACCTGAGACTGAGATGGATTGGGGTAACACAGAATATTTGTATCGGTGCTTTCAATGATTACTAAATATCATCTTCCATCATATATTGCTTCATATGTTCCTTTGAACACACAGACGGGCCTATAAATTCTAACTCTTTCACTCACTTTTCACCTTCAACCATCACACCAACTGTGTGAATACCCAAATAGTCTTTCCGAGGTAAGTACAAATCGGGACAGGAAAAGAAGTGTATGCATGGCAGCATCATTTCATTGAAGTTGATTTAATCTCTTTTGTCTTTTTCAGCAGGTTTGCGTTGTGGATGTGGTCTATTATGGGGGTGCCTTTGGGTTTGTTATTGCTCCTAATTCTGCAGATTTTTGCAGGAAACACTTCAGGTAACACATCTGAGATGTTATCATTTTGGGATAGACATTATTATTCACTGGCTAATTGTCCCTTCCCTTCTGGAAAAAACACACACCTGAATTCAAGATATAAGTGTGTATATTATTTGATTTAGTGTTTATATCTAAGTGATTAAGTGTATATTTGGTTGATATTTTTCTCTGTATCACATATTGTGTTTGTTTAAAAAGTTACTTGCAGGAGCAAACATTTTATTAAAGCACTCAGAATGCCTTTGTAATAATAATCCACCATGAGGCAGGTCCAGTATTAAGAGAACACATAAAACCTCACATTCAATGGTGATTTTAACAAAGTACTTACAAATACATTAATATAGTTGCCATGAATAGTGGTAATATATAGCCTCCATCCTAAATTTGATGAAATTCTACAGCCATCCCCCTGGAGCCTTCATCCAGCCCCAGCAACTCTTCCAAATCTGTCAACAGCACTGGAGTTGAGGATCCAATCCAGCCGTCCCAGCTTGTTTGTGGAGCTGATAAACTCCAAGTTGGGCTGGATCTGGCAAGCCTGACATCCTCTGGTTTGAACCCATTCTCTGGTAACCTGGCAGCCCACAACTGCTCCCGGGCCAGAGTGCGTGATAATGTGGTGTGGTACGAAGTGGAGGCTGTGGAGGGTGTCTGCGGAAACACACTGAAGGTAAAGTCTTTAACTATTTCACTGTAAACCTTATTATCGGCATATGAAATCAATTGTCTTGGTGCTCTTCTGTGCTGTACAACCCTGGATTCTTTTATATAGGGAATTATTATTATATGCTGCTAACTGTGTAGCATGGGCATAGCTAGAAATTCTGGAGCCCTTTAAACAATGTAACAATGTGCTCCCTTCTTTGGCTCTCTTCTTATCTCAAAGGCCTTGTCCCCCAGGTAATCTCAGGAAACAGTCGATTTAGGCAGGACCAGCAGTATTCATTGCCTTACAGTGCCACCAGATCCTCAACCTGAAGGATAGTTTCTCTAACCACTTGATTCATCCTCTGTCTTTCAGACCAACAGCACACATGCCATCTACTCCAACACGTTATTCATTTACCCAATGACCAATGAGTCCTTCTCCCTTCCTGAGAGTGTTCCCTTCTCCTGTGCTTATCCCCTGGACACAGACACCAGCCTGAATGTGGCTATCCAACCATTTCTTGAGTAAGTAGACTTGTATACGATGTTACAAGTTGTACAAGAATGACCCACATTTGTATTTGTGTAAGCTTTGACAATGTAATTGTAATGACGCTTAATACATCTCCAACTTAGAAAACCAGGCCTTATAGCAGTTATGCTGATGCCTCTTTGATGCCAGTGACGAACAACAAGCCTTTTCACATTATTCGCAATGGTGTTTGTGATAACACATTTTTAGTGAAGAATCCTTGGTCAATAGCATCTAGTGGTTCAGGGTGAGATGCAGAATGAGCATCCAGGATATCTCCTCCTAATCCTGTTTCAATGGTATAGTGGATTGTATGATGAGTTGTTGGATAATGTACTACCCAACCAAATTCCTACATATTCAGAATGATACACTGCAAAGTTGATCTCTCCATCCTATAGTTACCAGTGTATCCACTGGTTATGGTTTAATAAACACAGCATGCCCAAAGCACACAAACTCCAGAGACAACAGGCACCTCAGCAAGGATGTACCTGAAGAAGCATGATAGTTATACTATATACTATCTAACTGCAGTGTTGTGCCTGAACGCGTTCAATGAACGATCGTTCATGAACTTGTTCATATTGGGGGCGAACGTGAACTGAACGTATGTATTTCTGCCTTCTGGCGTTTGTGAACGGCGCTCTTACAGTCGTTCAATCGTTCATCCAGTGCCAGATTTCCATAGAAAACCCCCGCTAAAAGACAGCGTAAACAGGCCTTAATATGTAGCTGAAAAACACCCAATCTGGCAACACATGCCACCACAGCGTCTCAACGCCGCTGCGGCATCAAAATGCGAAACACCGCGGAAAAAAACAAAAACAAATTAATGCAGCAGCACTTACTCAGACCATGGACCTAGCCTCAGGCTCTACCTCTCCTTCGTATGATTGTTACCTACCTCCGATTGTGTTTGTGTTAATAATTATGTCAACACATCTTCTGGACTTTGTTGTTAACAGTAGGCCCTACACTGCAGTTTAGAATGGTCTCCTTGAGGGTTTTACTATTTTAAGTTGTAATTTGTTTGTGGAACCTGCCTGGTATATTTTTCCATTGTTGCTTTATTTGAATGACATTTCATGTGAATTGTTTCCAGGTTTGGAAAATTATAAAAATGGAAAAACTTTTGCATCTTAACCGTTTTTGTTAGAATAATTCTTCATTAAAAAGACCATTCAAACAACAACTTTTTCCTCATGTTTTTGAGAATATACATAGGGGAAAAGCTGCAGCTGGTTTCTAGTGTGGACTGAATGTTATTGAAATAATTTCTGTCTGTGGTTCTATATGGTATGTGGCAATTATTTAGAAAAATAATAGCCTGCAGCAACATATTTTAAAAAAAAGAACTATGAACTAGTTCATTTTTGAACTGTGAACTTAGTTCATAATTTTGAATTATGAACTATGAACTGAACTAGTTCATTTTAAAGGGTGTGAACTGAACTTTGAACTAGTTCACGTAGAAAAATAATTTTATTCCAAATGTCTTCTTCATCTAGTTATTGTGTATTCTTTTACTATCAGAAACTTTTGGACATCTTGTTTTTGTTGTGTTTTGGGGGGAGGGGGACGTTTCTTCCATTTATATGCAAATGACGGCAAGATAAAAATCTTATTTTCCCCCTATGAATCAGTTAGACAGTGTTGGGAAAGTTCTTTTTCTTTCAAAGGTTTTTTTATTCATCAAAAAAAATTTGCAAAGCAAATACAATACAATGATTGATTTGTTTCCCCTTTCCCCCCCCCCCCCCCCCGAACATACTCCTCCCACATCTCACCCCCACCCATAACCAATCCTGCAGCACACAAAGAAAAAGAAAAAAAGAAAAGAAAAAAAACCCAATACACAATGTTAGAAAATTACATAGACGAAATACACGCTACAAAAAACAAAAATAAACAATCGATGAAAAAATAAAATAAATAAATAAATAAATAAAAAAGAGGGGGATAATACTCCTGTATTATTGTAGTTGGTTTATCAAAATAATTTATGAAGGGGCGCCAAATTTTGTCAAATTTAATCTCGGATCCCTGGGTAGTATAACGTATTTTCTCTAGATTCATACATGACATAATGTCTTTAATCCAGTGTGAGTGGGAAGGAGGAGCAGGATCTTTCCACTTGAGTAATATAGCCCTACGAACAAGTAGCGAGGTGAAGGCCAGTACCTTCACTGGAAAGTTCTTTTTCTACGTGAATTAGTTCAAAGTTCAGTTCACACCCTTTAAAATGAACTAGTTCACGTAGAAAAAGAACTTTCCCAACACTGTCTAACTGATTCGTAGGGGGAAAATAAGATTTTTATGTTGCCGTCATTTGCATATGAATGGAAGAAACGTCCCCCTCCCCCCAAAACACAACAAAAACAAGATGTCCAAAAGTTTCTGAAGGTAAAAGAATAAACAATAACTAGATGAAGAAGACACTTGGAATAAAGACTTGGTTGCCATAACATATATTTTCTTGACAGGCTAAAAGGTGGTATTTCAGGATTGGGTTCCAAAGCCAGAGCGGCCATGTCCCTGTTCCGCACCTCCAACTACACAGAGACTTATCCAGCAGGCCAGGTCACCCTGCCAGTGGGCTCACCGTTGTACGTGGGCGTCTCTGTGGCGGGTGAAGATCCAAGCTTTGCAGTAGTTCTGGAGGACTGCTACGCCACTCACTCATTAAACCCTGATGATCCTATGCGATACCCTTTCATCCAGAACAAGTAAGCGCCCCTCTTCAGCAGAAGGCTTGTGGAGGAAGTGGGACAATGTGAAACGTATAGTAACGTCCTAAAGACCCATTCCATCATCTCTGCCAGGTGTTCCACTGACCGCCGACAGGTGTCAGTGACTGAGAGCGGCTCGTCCCTCCGGGCTCGTTTCTCTGCCCTGTTCTTCCTGCTCCAGGAAGAATACCAAGAAGTTTTCCTCCACTGCGGCCTCAGCCTGTGTGACCAGAGGAGGGTCTCCTGTGTCCCAGTAAGTCATACAGATCAATTCATCAACAGCATTGTCAATCCATAATCAACGCCACTTACACACTGGGTTTTGATGCTATCTCAATCTCTTATTTTTTCCACCCTCTCCCACTGCGTAGTCTTGCTCAAGCAGGATGCATCGCTCGGTTTCCAGCTCTGATCCTGTTATGCCCCTCAGCATTGGACCCATTGTTTGTGAGTATGAACTACAATTTGGTCACAGGGCTGATGTCTCAACATCATCAACTATATGCAATTAATAACCATGTTTTTGTCTCTTTCTCTTTTAATTTCAGGGGACAAGTCAACAGAGTGAGCTGTTTACATACAACAGAAACATTTCATATAGGGATAGTATTTTGTTTGAAGTAGCTATTCTTAGGGATGGGTATCGTTTGAGTTTTGACCAATTCCGGTTCCAATTCCGATTCTGACTATCGATTCCGGTTCTTAACGGTTCCCAATTCCGATTCCAATAAGATAAAAGAAAGGGGTCAAATGTTTATGTAAAAAACATTAATTGTTTTTTCTCTCTCAATCTTGTTCTTAAAAACAGGCTACATAAAATAAATGAAACCCACAACTCCTCTCAGAGCTTTTGGAAACATAACCAATGGGAAATATTGTCTTTAATCAGGCTCTTTAATAAGTCATATTTTAGATAAGCAGAAGGGGAATCTCTGATATATTCTACCTGAAATCAACATAGTGGCTTATTTTCTTATTTCTATTATCTATAACTATTCACGTAGCCTGCTATATTTACAAACTGAGGCAGCTCACAAGGCAGTGATCACGGTGCGTTCTGTCTGCTGTCTGCAGCAGCAGGCTGGGGGCTGCTACTGGCCGTGTGAGAGTAGCCTACTCCCGACAGCACCAGCCGCGATACAGACGTTGCTTGTGCTTTATATACAGTCTATGGGCCGGTGTAGTAAGTCGCGTTGCTGTGCCGCTGTGCACTGCTTAGGTTATGAGCCCTGCAGCACGAGTCTAGCTCTAGTGTGAGGAGGAGACGGCACGGCAGCGCTCGCTACTCGGCTCTCAGGCGCTCGGTTGTAATGCGACCGCGCGACCTGATATGCGAGATGCTTTTGCGGAGCTTCTTTAAAACAGTTATTCCTCAAATGACCAGTAAAAGTAGCAAGATTTATCCCTGGTCGCCTGCTTTGACCATTTAATTCGCTCAGGTTACAGCAATCTTTCTGAATAGGTCCATGACAGCAATGCTGTTGTATGCTAACCGTTAGCTCTAATCAAAACACAGACATGCCTGCGCGGTGACGTCGCATGACGTGGGCACGTCCTTTTGCGCATGAATCGATCAAAAGAATCGAAATTTTCATTCCTTAACAATTCCTTTGGAATTGAACGTTTGGAACCGGTTCTAAATTTAGCACCGGTTCCGATGCCCATCCCTAGCTATTCTTGAGGTGTTTCATTTTATAATCTCACAAAAACATTTCTTAAGTATTTTATTTTAATTCTCAAGACAAAAAAGTTCCTTCATTCTATACTTATATCTTATCTTGCCTTTGTAAAGGAAGTTATAATCAAATTTTTTTTTTTAATAAAATGATGATCTTCTTATCTTATGTATAATTCTGGTATAGTCATGATGTGTATGTATTATACATATACGACTTAATGGTCATTTAAAAAAGATTGTGTTCATCTGTTTAAAATGCAAATAAAACAAAAACAAAAAAAACTTTGCTTGTTAATTGTTTATTCTAAAGTATGTTTGAGATCTGACATCTGTTTTTATCTTATGTTTGATTGCTTAGATTAGAGCCATCATGTTATTTACTTCTTTTTTATTCACTAGACATTGTTCAAATTTTAAATTAATAAATGAAGTCTTAAGAAAATGACTGAAATCATGTTTTGGTTTGCGTGTTGTATATCTGCACTACTGGAGTAGTGAACTACATTTGATTAAACTAGTAACTACATTTTCAAGTAGTTTATTGGTATTCCAAACACATTTATATTTGCACTGTGATTTAAGTACACTCAACAAAAATATAAATGCAACACTTTTGTTTTTGCTCCCATTTTTCATGAGATGGACTTAAAGATCTAAAATTCATTCCAGATACACAATTGTACCATTTCTCTCAAACATTGTTCACAAATCTGTCTAAATGTGTGATAGTGAGCACTTCTGCTTTGCTGAGATAATCCATCCCACCTCACAGGTGTGCCACATCAAGATGCTGATCTGACATCATGATTAGTGCACAGGTGTGCCTTAGACTGTCCACAATAAAAGGCCACCCTCTAACTTTTGTGATCACATGGCATTTCCTCTAACACCATCCCAAAGTCAACAAGTTAATTTAGCCCTGTTCTTGTTTTTGGTTTATGATAAGATACTTGCCAAATAAATGGCATTCCCATAAACACTAAAATGCTAAATATTATACCTACTAAAACATAGCATATTGATGTTAGCTTTTGCTTAGCACACATCCATACCCAGACAGCCTAACAGAGCCTCTAGCTTGTCAGAACTGTCAATCAAATCTGCCCAACCCACATACATTAGCATGTGCTAAAGTAGTGATAAATTCTTAATTTGGTGTGACACCTAAAAAGCTATGTGAACTGTTTGTTTCCCCTAGTACTTGATCTTTCAATTAGTATTATAATTATTTGGCTACAGTATATTTTCAGTAGTACACTGCTCAAAAAAATAAAGGGAACACATAATCAATGCAACTCCAAGTCAATCACACTTCTGGGATATCAACCTGTCCAGTTAGGAAGCAACACAGATTCTTAAACAATTTTACCTGCTGTTGTGCGAATGGAACAGACAACAGGTGGAAATGAGAAGGAATAAGCAAGACAACCCCTATAAAGGAATGGTTCTGCAGGTGGTGGCCACAGACCATTTCCCTGACCTCATTTTGCCAATGCCCTAACCACTAGAGGTAGCATGAGGTGGTGTCTACAACCCATAGAAGTTGCTCAGGTCGTGCAGCTCATCCAGGATGGCACATCAATGCGCGCTGTGGCAAGAAGATTTGCTGTGTTTCCCAGCACAGTGTCAAGAGCATGGAGGAGATACCAGGAGACAGGCCAGTACACCAGGAGACGTGCAGGGGGCTGTGGTAAATAAAGGTTGCAGGGAAAGCATTTCTGGGCTGAATGGGGTAACGAGGGGAAGCACAGGGTACCCTTAAATAGAGTTGTTATTGGTACTCATATGATGAGATGATCTGTTTATCTTGGGAGTATTAGCATACCAGTGTCTCCATATAAGCCTGTACAAGGATGTACGGGGAGCTTTCGGGAGGGCCCCGTTTTGCTCACTGCTGCTTGCTGCCACAACCTCAACTCCTGAATTGTCCTGTCTGGATCTCCATTAATAAAAGCTGAAAAATTATGTTGCAGTCTGCCTTCAAGTCTTATTCTACACTAAGGGGAAACATTCCACCCACGACAGGGCCGTTGGAGGACAACAACCCAGCAGCAGGACCGCTATCTGCTCCTTTGTGCAAGGAGGAACAGGAGGCGCACTACCAGAGCCCTACAGACTGACCTCCAGCAGGCCACTAATGTTCATGTTTCTGCTCAAACTGTCAGAAACAGACTCCATGAGGGTGGTATGAAGGCACCCTCATCAGGTAAGAAATAGCTTAGAAGCCGCTGTGGTGCATCTGGTAAAAATGTGCAGAGGATGTATAGTCCAAATGGGGTTTAATGGAAGAATGCAGAATATACATCGGTGGTTCACAACTGTTGGTATGAGTGTGATTCTGTAAATAAACAAATACAGAAAGAATACTTAGCCATACTTAATACAATGCTGCTTATAAACACCAGGCTAATAACAATATTACAGTCAAACAAACAGTATATAAATATATATAGTATATAAAACACAACAGCGATCTCTTAAATAATTAAATAATATGCGTCACGTTCATATGTTACATAATGGCGTTCCGACGCTGGCGTTCCATTAACATATTATAAAGTACAAAAAACCGCTAGTAATGGCGATCTAACAATCAACATAAAACGCCCTTACATAAGCATAAAGGGAAAAAGTACTTACAGGGATATGAACACACACAATACCGGAATAATCAACAGTTAAAACACACGGCCAACTCTCCCAGGCCGTTCGCGCTGAAGTCCGCTGTCACACTGTTCCCTAGGCAACTACATCACCTGCTCGCTCTCTAATTAGATGCACGATAGGAGACATCAGGTGTGCATGCACCCAGGGCCGCCCATAAGGGATAGAAAGTGGGAAAGCTTTCTAGGGCCCAGCCACAAGGGGGGGCCCAAAGAGAAAAAATAAATAAAAAATAAATAAACTTTTTTTTTTTTTTTGCAGATTACCTAATTTAGCCAACCTTAATTATGAACGCTATATTCGCAAGAGAACTTTCTATAAAAGAAAACATTTTATTCATTGTTACTTGGGTAAAATATATCACATTTTATATTGAAAAACTAAAAGTATCATGGGTCGTTTTTTCCCCCTCAAAACTGTTGCATGCATTGATGATGAGCAAGCTAACCTAGCAAGCTCAGTGATGCCAGGACCTGGACATAAATCAGGGTACCAGAAAAGAAAGGAAAAAAAGGGAACTTTCAAGGGCTTTAGACCCCCGGGAAATTCCTTAATATCAGTATTTCTGCCAGCAGAAGTGTATTTTCAATTCAGAGATACTGTGATAGTTCATCAAGTTTTGAGGTGTCTTTGAAATTATTCTGTATATTTTATCTATTATTTTCTAAGAAAATTAGAAAATTACATATTTAGCCTTTAAATGAAGGTTGCAGATGGTTGTTATACTGATGAGGAAAGCTTCTGGTAGCAGTGCTATCATGGTAAACCCCCCCAACAGCATTGGTGTGTCTAAAAGCTTACATTACAGGAAATGTTACAGTAAATGTGCCAAAAAGCAGGTGCAGAGATCTTGCAAGAGCAGAACATTTCTGGACCTTTTCAGGGGCCCAGTCATTTGTCTGGGCAGGCCTGCATGCACCGAAAGCATGACCATTGTCATGACTCACGGCTCGGCAGTCTCTCCTTCTCCTATGTGTGTTTTCCCTTGTCTGTTTCTCCTCTTTTTGTTTCATGTGTCTACCTCCCTGTTGGCATGTGGGCGTGGCGGCACTCCTGGGCAGACTGCTCCAGGTGTGGATCGTTGGCTAATTAGACCTCGCTACTTAAGCCTGTGGACTCCTGTCGTTCAGCGCCAGAGTATACTACGTACCAGATCGGTAACTTACCCGAGATCAGGAATATCTTTTTTTATTGTTTTCTTCATGTCTCCAGTTGGAGTGAGTTCTAACTCTGCTCCTTTTTTCCTTCCGTGCCAGTTGCCTTCGCTGTTTACCTTTCCTGCTCGCCTGCCTTCGGGTTTCCGGATATCCACTTGCCTCTGATCGCCACGCCACTCAGCCGTCCAGTGTCCTGCCTGCCTGCCTAATATACATTGTTCTAAACTGACTACCTGGTATCTGTTCTGCTTTTGGGTCCAACCTCGAGCTATCACAACAACCATACCTTAACACTGGCCACTCATGTGAACAGCTGTAGTAACTAACCAACAGCCCTTTACAACAGGGCCCGAAGTTCACAAGTGGGGCCTGTGCTCACAGCCCAACACAACCCGAT
Source organism: Ammodytes marinus (assembly GCF_949987685.1). NCBI lineage: Eukaryota > Metazoa > Chordata > Actinopteri > Uranoscopiformes > Ammodytidae > Ammodytes > Ammodytes marinus. Next base: position 30,179,595 of record NC_137235.1, read on the forward strand.
TAGCATTTGCCAGAGAACACCAGGATTGGCAGACGTGCCGTTGCCGCCCTGTGTTCTTCACGGATGAAAGCAGGTTTACACTGAGTCTGGAGACGCCATGGAGAACATTCTGCTGCCTGCAACATCCTCCAGCATGACCAGGTTGGCGGTGGGTCAGTGATGGTCTGGGGAGGCATATCCTTGGAGGGCCGCACAGACCTCCATGTGCTAGCCAGAGGTACCCTGACTGCCATTAGGTACCATGAGGAGATCCTCAGTTCCATTGTCAGACCATATGCTGGTGCAGTGGGCCCTGGGTTCCTTTCGATTCATGAAAATGCTCGGCCTCATGAGGCTGGAGTGTGAAAAGCAGTTCCTGCATGATGAAGGCATTGATGCTATGGACTGGTATCAATGCCGACTGTCTGCTCATTCCCCAAACCTGAATCCACCTCTGGGACATCAACGCCACGTTGCACCACAGACTGTCCAGGAGTTGAGTGATGCCCTGATCCAGATCTTGGAGGAGATCCCTCAGGAGAACATCCGTCGTCTCATCAAGACCATGCCCAGACATTGTAGGGAGTGCATACAGGCACGTTGAGGCTTCACACACTACTTAGCCCCATTTTAAATTGTTTGAGGAATTTCCACAGAAGGTGGATCAGCCTTTGATCTGATTTTTCCACTTTTATTTTGAGTATGATTCTGAATCCAGACCTCCATGGGTTAATGATTTTGATTTCCATTGATCATTCTTATGTTATTTTGTTCTCAACGCATTTCACTATGTACTGAATAAAGATTCAAGATCAACAGTAATATTTCATTAAGATGTACGTATTTAAGTGTTCCATTTTAAGTGTTCATTTTATTGTAATAAAAAGAAAATGTCACATCAAGAAACACTCAAAACCATGTACCTTTATGGGACACATTTTGTCATTTAAAGATGCCTGCCACGTGTTGTGAAACATTGTGTTCTATTCATTTTCTTAGGATTTTTTTCATCTTATCAGTGCAAGTTGTTGAACAAATACATCCTGAGAGGTGTAAAAACATGCTTTCTTGTGTTTGAATGAATGAAAGCTTTGAAGCTTAGTCCCAATTCTCGGTTGAAGTGTTTAAATTGCTGTAAGGCAAACATTCAGTATTATGTAGAGAACAGTATCGCAGACAGGTACAGTATATACTGTACCAGCCTTAAGTGTTGTAAAAAATCCCATTAGGAAACTTGTCTTGTGATGGAACAAAGGACTCAGTCAACCATTTACTTTGAAGTTATATAACACCAATGTTTTGAAATAAGATGGACAAGAGTTACAGGAAGGGAAACAATGATCCCAGTAAATAATGATAAGAAGTCAGTTATCATTCAAATAAAAATAGAACAAGGCAAATTGGGAAGGTGAAGAAAGTCACCAACTCTAATGAAGAAATAAAAAAAAGCTTTATTTTTGGTCAATAACGATGTCCAGAAAGCAATGGCAATGGCAGTCAATGGCAAGATGTTAATGTTTAAAATATTCTGTCAATGCTTTTGACAAAAGGTGTTCATAAATGTGTCAGTGACGAAAAGGTCTCCTATATGTTCCAACACTGACCTGAGACTGAGATGGATTGGGGTAACACAGAATATTTGTGTGCCATTTCTTTCTGACTTTTAACGCATTGTCTTATTTTGATTAATATGTTACTCCATTGATGGCATGTATCGGTGCTTTCAATGATTACTAAATATCATCTTCCATCATATATTGCTTCATATGTTCCTTTGAACACACAGACGGGCCTATAAATTCTAACTCTTTCACTCACTTTTCACCTTCAACCATCACACCAACTGTGTGAATACCCAAACAGTCTTTCCGAGGTAAGTACAAATCAGGACAGGAAAAGAAGTGTATGCATGGCAGCATCATTTTATTGAAGTTGATTTAATCTCTTTTGTCTTTTTCAGCAGGTTGGCGTTGTGGATGTGGTCTATTATGGGGGTGCCTTTGGGTTTGTTATTGCTCCTAATTCTGCAGATTTTTGCAGGAAACACTTCAGGTAACACATCTGAGATCTTATCATTTTGGGATAGACATTATTATTCACTGGCTAATTGTCCCTTCCCTTCTGGAAAAAACACACACCTGAATTCAAGATAGAAATGTGTATATTATTTGATTTAGTGTTTATATCTAAGTGATTAAGTGTATATTTGGTTGATATTTTTCTCTGTATCACATATTGTGTTTGTTTAAAAAGTTACTTGCAGGAGCGAACATTTTATTAAAGCACTCAGCATGCCTTTGTAATAATAATCCACCATGAGGCAGGTCCAGTATTAAGAAAACACATAAAACCTTACATTCAATGGTGATTTTAACAAAGTCCTTACAAATACATTGATATAGCTGCCATAAATAGTGGTAATATATAGCCTCCATCCTAAATTTGATGAAATTCTACAGCCATCCCCCTGGAGCCTTCATCCAGCCCCAGCAACTCTTCCAAATCTGTCCAGTTCAGCTGTGGACGAAGAACATGTTCTTTAGGCGAAGACTGTATCCGACAGAATGGGGTTCAGGGCTGTGCAGACCCCTGTGAGCACTACACTGTACTAGATGATGACTGGCGTTCAACTAATAACACATCGAGCCAAGGCAAAAACTGTGACCGAGATGTAAACTGGCAAGGCTGGTATCGGCTGTTTCTGGGGCAAGCTAGCGCTCAAATTCCAGACCGCTGTGTAGCTGAAAAAAGGTGTGGAACTCGATATCCCATGTGGATGAACGGAGAGCATCCCACACAGGCAGAGCTGATTGTACGTCGCACCGCCTGTAGTAACCGGTATGGCAGCTGCTGCAGATACAGCTCACGCAAAAACATCCATGTCAAACTCTGTTACGGAAGCTACTACATCTACAAACTTGTGAAGCCATCAGACTGCGATCTTGCATACTGCGCAGGTACTGTTCTGTTTTAAACATAGGCCTATTTAAACTGTAACAAACAATTCACGTTTTCACTTATCTATTAATGTAGATCCTTTAGACACGGGAGAGCACTATTGTCCTCTTGCTCTTTAATTCACTGAATATTTTATGAACAAAAATTCTCACTGTTTTTCATTGTATACAGAGGTGAGCACAATAGGCCCGGTCATTTCTTCGACAACACCAACTGCAACTCCAGTCACTGCCACAACAACAAGAATAGACAACAGCACAGGAGTTGAGGGTCAAGTCCGTCTGGCCAATGGAGGAAACAGCCCCTGCTCTGGCAGAGTGGAGATCTTCCTCCGTGGACAGTGGGGGACAGTGTGTGACGATGGCTGGAACCGGAGGAGTGCCGACGTGTTGTGTAGACAGATGGGCTGTGGCTCTGCCCGTTCAGCACTATCAAGTGCCTATTATGGACAGGGCAGTGGACCCATCTGGTTAGGCGAACTCAACTGTTCAGGAAATGAACAATCGATAACAGACTGCAGACATCAAGGGCTTGGGGTCCACAACTGCGACCATAGTGAAGATGCCAGTGTCATGTGTGAAGGTAAATGTTTAAACTTATTTGAAATACACTCAAATTCATATTACTTAGTTATTTGAAAACCACCAAATAATTAATATTGCTTTAAAAGGCACTCAAGCAACAGCAAAATGTATGCTTCTGCTACTAACATCAATTGATATATACTGTATGCCTAAGGATAAGATATAATTTGGGGCGACTGTGTCTCAGTTGTTAGAGCGGGTCGGCCGATGATCAAAGGGTTGGAGGTTCGATCCCCGCCCTGCCACCTGTGTCATAGTTGTTGTGTCCTTGGGCAAGACACTTCACCCACCTTGCCTCGTGTGAATGTCGATAGTTAGCCTGCTATCGGTGTATGAATGTGTGTGTGAATGGTAACGTGGGAAAGGAAAACAGGTCTCCCCTGCAAAAGAGTCTTCTGTCTCAATGGGATATACCTGTATAAATAAAGGTTAAGAAAGTAAGAAAGAATAATTATATCTATAATAAATATATTTGACATTTTATCAGCGGCTTCATATGGTAAAAAAAAAGTACAGTACTCTGGACCACAAATCTCATCTTCTAAACTAAAACACTTAGGTCAACTAAACTTTCCTTGATATTTCTTAATTGATAATTGATGTGTTGTTAGTTGTCGGATTTGTGATATACTGTAATATGTACTTAGAAACATGCAGAAAAGGCCTGTACATAGTTCTTTTATCAATAAAAGGAAAAAAGGCTGTATCGAAAATCTGTTCTGTAAAAACTTTGAACACTCATATGTTGTAAATGGAATAAATAATTTAACTCTGGCTACATCCAACATATAAATACTCTGAAAAATATTCACATTTTCATATAATTAGTTAGATATTGCCATATTTGCATAGTTATTCAAACATTTCTGAAAGTTTCTTTACAAAAATGTTTTGTTTCAATGTAGGTTATCAACTGGCATCATGATGGCATCTACAGTATACATTACATATTTTAGCCTATTCAACTGCAGTGTCTCACTAAAGTGAAAAGAGTAATATTTGACTCTGAAATGTCATATTGTAGAAGCAGAGTGGTGTCGTTTAGGAAAAGTTATTTAAATGTGTATATAAGTACAGTAATTGAGTTGATGTACTTAGTCTCATTCTACCACTGATGATAGTCTAAGCTGTAGTTGTCTTGAGACTTCACATTGACTTTTCTTTCAGTCCAACCAGAAATCACAGTTTCACCAACTACTGCTGAGCCACAAACTGTCATCACTGAAACTACAACAGAAGACAACCACGAAACCACTGCTGAGGAGCAAACTACTGTCCAGGAAACAACAGTTCAGACAACAACTGCCGTCACTCTCGCAACAACATCATCTATTCTTTCAGTCCAGCCTGAAATCAACAGCACAGCTTCACCAACTACTGCTGAGCCACAAACTGACGTCACTGAAACAACAGACCACAGCACAGTTTCACCGACCACTGCTGAGGAGCCAACTGACGTCACTGCAGAAATAACAGCTCAGACATCAAATGTATTCACTCCCACAACAACTGCCGTCACTGCCACAACAACAACAACAACAACAACAACAACAGACAACAGCACAGGAGTTGAGGGTCAGGTCCGTCTGGCCAATGGGGGAAACAGCTCCTGCTCTGGCAGAGTGGAGATCTTCCACCGTGGACAGTGGGGGACAGTGTGTGACGATCACTGGGGCCTGGTTGATGCTCAAGTGGTGTGTAGACAGCTTGGCTGTGGCAGGGTCCTGTCAGCACCATCAAGTGCACATTTTGGACAGGGTAGTGGGCCCATCTGGTTGGATGATGTCACTTGCACTGGCAACGAATCAAAGCTCACCGAGTGCAGGCACCAAGGGTTTGGATCTCACAACTGTGTTCACCAAGAGGCTGCTGGTGTCGTCTGTGAAGGTAAATACACATTTGTCCAGATAAAGGCAATGAAGGCTCACTCTGTAACAAGCTGAACATGGTGTCTCAACAACTATAGGTTAACTTTGAGCTGAGAGGATCTTTGAGTCCACCTGCTGGAGAGATAGGAAATATGTGCTTTGCACTTTACTCTTTATTATCTGCAGGTTGTTTCAAAGATACCATCGTCTTTATGCAGTCCATCTTTCATCGTGTATCAACAATATTGTGCTGCTTGTATTTCTGTTTTGATATCAAACAGTTTAATACTGAGATGAAGGTTCATAGAGGGTCTTATCACGGCCTCAGTCAATATTATTTCCCATGTCAGGGGTGGTAGCATGTCCTAGAGGTAAGAGGGCCGACCAGTAACCGTGTGTTAATTGACCTTAAATTACTTAACTTAACTAATGTCATCTCCTTTTCTCTCACATTCATTCTGTGACCCTATCTATTCTGTCTGTAGTCCAGCGCCCTCCAATCCAGCCGTCCCGGCTTGTTTGTGGAGCTGATAAACTCCAAGTTGGGCTGGATCAGGCAAGCCTGACATCCTATGGTCTGAACCCATTCTCTGGTAACCTGGCAGCCCACAACTGCTCCTGGGCCATAGTGCGAGATAATGTGGTGTGGTACGAAGTGGAGGCTGTGGAGGGTGTCTGCGGAAACACACTGAGGGTAAAGTATTAGTGCTTTAACTATTTCACTGTAAACTTTATTGTCAGCGCATCTAAATTAATTTTCGTGGTGCTCTTCTCTGCTGTACAACCCTGGATTCTTTTATATAGGGAATTATTATATGCTAACTGTGTAGCATGGGCATAGCTAGAAATTCTGGAGCCCTTTAAACAATGTAACAATGTGCTCCCTTCTTTGGCTCTCTTCTTATCTCAAAGGCCTTGTCCCCCAGGTAATCTCAGGAAACAGTCGATTTAGGCAGGACCAGCAGTATTCATTGCCTTACAGTGCCACCAGATCCTCAACCTGAAGGATAGTTTCTCTAACCACTTGATTCATCCTCTGTCTTTCAGACCAACAGCACACATGCCATCTACTCCAACACGTTATTCATTTACCCAATGACCAATGAGTCCTTCTCCCTTCCTGAGAGTGTTCCCTTCTCCTGTGCTTATCCCCTGGACACAGACGCCAGCCTGAATGTGGCTATCCAACCATTTCTGGAGTAAGTAGACTTTAATACAATGTTACAAGTTGTAACATTGTAATTTTGGATGACTTGTAAGGCTATAATATAAGAGAAACACACATTTGTATTTTTGTAAGCTTTGACAATGTAATACATCTCCAACTTAGAAAACCAGGCCTTATAGCAGTTATGCTGATGCCTCTTTGATGCCAGTGACGAACAACAAGCCTTTTCACATTATTCACAATGGTGTTTGTGATAACACATTTTTAGTGAAGAACCCTTGGTCAAAAGCATCTAGTGGTTCAGGGCATATGGTGGCCCTGAGAGCTCACAGCACTGCAACTTAAGAAAACACATGCAAGAAGACAAACCACAAGCAAATTAAGAAAACATCTTCATCAATTTGACAACACATGCTCAGCATTTAGAAAACGTGCAGCAAAGACCACAACAAAACACATTACAAAAAAGAGCTGCAAAGTTCACAACAAAACACATTACAAAAAAGCGCTTCAAATAGGCCGAAACACAACGGAAGTGCTACCATAAGTGTTTCCAGAGGACACTTAAAAGTGATGCACACGTCCAGACAGGCTTGTTGTAGACAAGCACCAGATTTCAGATTTTGACCATAGATAGTAGATTTTGACTCGTTGAACTCTTTCCGTCAGTGGTGTTGGATGAAGCAGTTTTCTTAATTTGCTTGTGTTTTGTCTTCTTGCATGTGTTTTCTTAAGTTGCAGTGCTGTGAGCTCTCAGGGCCACCGCAGATGGTTAGCTCACCTTCTTCTTTCCTCTGTTCCGTTCCACCAAACGATCTCCTCCTCGTAAAAAACCCGGCCTGTATATTACAACAGGCAATATTAAAAAAAAAATCCTTTAGTTCACATGCATTATACCGAAATTAAGAACTGCGTAAAAACATACATTTCAATAGAGGTTAGCCTACTCTGGAAACCACGGCGGACCGCACCTAAAATGGCGGTGCCATTCACTTCAATTTAACTTGACCATGCTTCGCCTCATGTTGCTTACTGTAAACTAAAACACACAGTAGCCTCTACAAATGAGAAGACTTACATTCCCATTATTTAGCTAACAAGTACAGAAAACTAGTGATGGGTCGTAACGTGCCGAGGCTTCGGAGCGTGTCGAGTAAGCCCGGAAGTTTTTGGTGAAGCGCTTATCGACGCTTGTATTGTTTAGGGGGAATCACGTGACTGATGATGTTCGAAGCCTTGTTTGTTCAAGAAGTGCTTCGGGTATTGTGGATCCACTCGCACTTTGCGGGTTAGTGTTGGCGATTTATTGGTTTGGGAGTGATGTAGACGTGGATGCTGTATCAACTTGCTGTGACTTTCTTGTGCACCCTGCCTCCGCTGTACCATGTGAAAGAGTCAGAGTTTTCTCCAAAGCAGGAGAAGTTGTTTCCAAAAGGGGAAATTGTCTGAACCCCAGCACAGTGGAACACATTTTGTTTCTCAATAAAAATGAATCAAATCCTTAAGTTGCACAAGCACATTCACTGCCCCTTACCTTGTTATAACACTGTGACAGTTTGAAAATAATGATTCCTGTCATTATGAGTCATTCAAAGTTTGACAAAAAATATTTATTGATCGATTTATTAGATTGATATGTATTATTATGTTTCATACCCATAATAATACACCAAACAAAATATGAGTTGTATTTATATGAATTAATACATGAACAATACATGAAATGCATTTATTAAGATGTATTGATTTATTTACTTGTCCGTCATTCCCATGGCTGCACTGTTGCAGGACAGTATTGAGTGTATTACAAATTGATAGAATGATCTGGCTATTTAACACTGTTTGACCAGCAGGGGGGGTTGTATTGTGTTCAAATCGGTTCAAATGAAGCCTCGAGAAATGAACCTTTTTGTGAACCATTTTGCTTTAAGGCTTCAAGGCTTCAAAAAGCTTCATCTGGCCATCACTACAGAAAACATGAACACACTGGTTTATAATTGTACTGACTGAGTCCTCAAAACGAATAACAACACAAGAGTGCTGTGGCATGGAAAAAAGTAAACAGAATCCTCCAAAAGAAAGATAAAAAAGTAGGCTAATCCAAAAATACTCAAAAAGAAAGTGAAAGGTGAGGCTTAATTCTCTTAAAACCTTGCTTTGTTTTTCGTTATCCTCTTTTAACTTTTGTTTTCTCCTCTTTTTACTCCGTTTTCTGTAACTAGATGAAGAAGACACTTGGAATAAAGACTTGGTTGCCATAACATATATTTTCTTGACAGGCACGGTGGTATTTCAGAATTGGGTTCCAAAGCCAGAGCGGCCATGTCCCTGTTCCACAACTCCAACTACACAGAGACTTATCCAGCAGGCCAGGTCACCCTGCCAGTGGGCTCACCGTTGTACGTGGGCGTCTCTGTGGCGGGTGAAGATCCAAGCTTTGCAGTAGTTCTGGAGGACTGCTACGCCACTCACTCATCAAACCCTGATGATCCTATGCGATACCCTTTCATCCAGAACAAGTAAGCGCCCCTCTTCAGCAGAAGGCTTGTGGAGGAAGTGGGACAATGTGAAACGTATAGTAACGTCCTAATGACCCATTCCATCATCTCTGCCAGGTGTTCCACTGACCGCCGACAGGTGTCAGTGACTGAGAGCGGCTCGTCCCTCCGGGCTCGTTTCTCTGCCCTGTTCTTCCTGCTCCAGGAAGAATACCAAGAAGTTTTCCTCCACTGCAGCCTCAGCCTGTGTGACCAGAGGAGGGCCTCCTGTGTCCCAGTAAGTCATACAGATCAATTCATCAACAGCATTGTCAATCCATAATCAACGCCACTTACACACTGGGTTTTGATGCTATCTCAATCTCTTATTTTTTCCACCCTCTCCCACTGCGTAGTCTTGCTCAAGCAGGATGCATCGCTCGGTTTCCAGCTCTGATCCTGTTATGCCCCTCAGCATTGGACCCATTGTTTGTGAGTATGAACTACAATTTGGTCACAGGGCAGATGTCTCAACATCATCAACTATATGCAATTAATAACCATGTTTTTGTCTCTTTCTCTTTTAATTTCAGGGGACAAGTCACCAGAGTGAGCTGTTTACATACAACAGTCAGACACATTTCATATAGGGATAGTATTTTGTTTTAAGTATCTATTCTTGAAATAAATAAAAAATGTGTTTCATGTATAATCAAATCTCACAAAAATGTTAGCCATCTCTGTTGCCTTTGTAATGGCAGTTATAATCAAACTTTGGAGGTTTTAATAAAAAGGATAATACTAGCAAAATCTTCTTCCCTGGGTCTAATTCTCTTATAGCCCTGATGTGTAGGCCTATGTGTTATAAATTCATATAGGGGAGAATGGGGTAATCTGAGACACTTTTTACATTTGCTCTCCTCTAAGCGAGCTAAAATTATTTATCACTCGAATTTACACATTTCCCATTAATTCAGGATGTTTCCTAGATATGGGCATTAGCAGATTTTTTTCAAGACAAAGGGCAGTGAAAATATGATTGTTTTAAAAAGAAAGTTGTCATGTGTCTCACTTAAGCCCAGCTGTGGGGTAAACTGAGACAGACCAGAAAAATCAAGGGGGTAAACTGAACCACTTACTTTTTACACTCTGAAAGTACCATAACAACACAAATTGTAACAGTTAGAATCCTGACAGCTAGCTTGAAAACCAAATATTACAAAACTAATATCTGACATGTAACAGAATCATGGGGCTTGGTCAATTAAGCAAAAAAAAATCTAAACACTTGAAAGTAACTCTGATCAAATACAACATATAATTCATATTCAATAATTAACATTCAAATGACAGATATAACTAGTTAGATTAAAACACAGTCTGGGGGTCAGAACACAGGACCCTTAGAGCCAGCTAGTGTCTGGGGGTCAGAGCAAAGGACAATCAGAACCAGAACAGTCTGGGACTCAGAACAGGACTAGACCCAGCAGTCATTTTCATTCATCATTCATTGAAAAAAGACATATTTCTCATAGAGTCTATTGATAATTAAGGTAATTCTCCTGTCCCCCACATACATATGTGCCAAACTATGCCCTTGCTGACACCCCTTCAACCATCAACCCCCACCTCCAGCCCACATTGTCTTTTCAAACTAGTCTCCTTGCTACCTCAAATATAATGGATTCATTGAAAGAGGGCACATACACTGTCTCACTTTACCCCACAGCATTTGTCTCACCTAACCCCACTGCCACAATTTGAGAAAAAACTACCTCTCTCAGCAATTCAGGCTAATCTTCAGTTATCATCATCACATAGTTTCATATGTTGGTAGTTCATCAACATGTGTGATAGAAGTTTTTCTACCTGAATCAATTTGATTAGGCACAACAATTGATTAAGTTGACAGCAAGAAAATGTACTTTTACATACAAAAAATACATTCTTGTGAAAAAAAACATGCTTACAACATCACCATGAGGTCATCTCTTTCATGGCCACGGGGAAATGAGAGGGGCTTGAAAACATATATCTCACATGACCAAACATGTGTTCCATGTCCTAGGTAGTAGGTACAGGGGGTGTCTCACATTACCCGATGTCTCACATTCCCCCGTCCTCCCCTACATATGATTTTAAATGTAATTTTAATAATATTTCTATTTTATTTGTTAATGCATTTTATTTCTCATTTGGCCTTTTTTCATTTCCTAAACTATTTTTTTACACACTGGAACACAGACTTGAAATCATACCTGGCTGCACCAGAATCATATTCAAACATGGTGATAATCTGACATTTTTTACCACGTTAAAAACAGTATAGCCTATACTTTAAAATCTGGGAACCCTTTTTCTCTTACATTATCTCAGTATATTTATGTGCAGTTGTTGTGTATTAATTAAAAATAAGTGTTCCTGAGGGTTATGCTACTGCTGTGTGCATGAAAGCAGCTATAACCTCATAGTAGCCAGTCTAGCCATTTTTAGAAATACAGTGTATTACTGTTGGTATTGATATTGTTCATCCTACATTTACCAACCATGAAAAACAGTAGTACCAAAATAGTGTTCAATAACCTAAAGCGGTTATTATGCCCCCTGCTGTGGCTGAAGGTCACTGCTCTCTGCGCTCTATGAAACTGTGGGCGGTGTATGCAGGTGGGGTGGTTCTCAGTGCACTTTTTGATTGACAGGGCTCACAGTTCAATAGAATGGGCTTGCTACGTCGCGGAGGGGGCGGAGCACGGAGTGACCGACGTTTCGCAGTCGGGTTTAGTGTTCGGAGCAGTTGGGGTTAATTTCCGCCCAGTGGTGGCCGTTCACATTTGGTATCCCTCAACTTTTCTCTGCGGAGAGCCGTCGCCATGTCCAACAACAATGCCAGCAACAACTTAATTATCGCTCAAAGAGCCGTCAAGCAGCTCCGGTTAGAGGCCAGTATCCGGAGGATCAAGGTACGGACACACAAACACGGAAGACCGAGCCAGCCTACTGCTGAATGGCGGAGGCGAACTGTTGATATTACACAGGCTGGACTATTACATCACAGGCTCAACAAAGTGGTCTCCACACCAGATAGTCCACACGAACTAACTAGCTTAAAGTTAGTTCTTTTTGACACAGCTGCAAACTTAGGCAACAAGTGTCTTCCGCATTTTTAAATGCTGTCAGTTGTGAGCCTATCAAAAGTATCGACAGAAGTGACACGTTTGTAAAAGTTGACCCTTCTGTTAAGGGCCAACGAAAGGAAACAGGTGAACCGTGTGTGTCTCTCAAAATGTTACACAGTAGTAGACAAAACAACCGTGTGTGTATTTGGGCCGTTGCTTGCAAATGCTATGCAAAAGGAAACTGGTGCCAGTTAGTCAGTGTAGCCATAGACTATGTGCAGCCATGCAGCTAATAACATACAGTAGGCCTATTTGTGGTGGGCTGTTTGTGATTCCTCTCTCACACACTCCGTCGATTCGGCCTATGTCTGGCTCTGCAGGTGTCCCAGGCTGCTGATGAGCTGAGAAACTTCTGTCTGCAAAATGCCTCTAAGGACCCTCTCCTGGTCGGGGTCCCCTCCAGCGATAATCCCTTCAGACCCCCCAAGTCCTGCTCCCTGTTCTGACTGAGGTAGGCCTGCTTCTTCCTCCACCATGAGTCCAAAGGTCACATATTTCAAATTCACATGACTGTATTCAACTCGAGATTGATTTTCAAGCTGTCAATCACCTGCCCACAAGTTTGGGGCTGTATACCTTACCATTTTTTTCATAATTAATTAATCTGACAACTACTTCCTTTATCACACAAATATCTGTTAATGGGTTATAACATGTATAAAAATCAGGTTGATTGCTTTGTCCAATCAACAGGTCATTACTGAAATATATTAAACTTGAGAAAAATATTATATAGAATAGAGAAAAGCAGCAAATCCTGAGATGTTTGCTTGAAAACCCCAGTCTCGTAGCGTGTGTTATCTCTACTGATTTCATAAAATCATAGGTTAATGACTTGTTTATATGGGCTGGAATTACTAGCCTTTCTTGTTTTACTGCTTAGTAACGACAAGCATTTCTGTCACTAAGTATTAGATAATCTTATAAAAAAAATAAGATTAACATATTTTCAGATTTAAATGATTACCATACCAGACCGACTAGAGTGTGGGTTAATCTGTGTTACCAAAACCACAAACAGCTCTTGCAGTATAATACATAGAGCTGTGGATGCAAGAAACAAACTTAAAAGTTTCCCTTATAGATAGATAGATAGATAGATAGATAGATAGATAGATAGATAGATACTGTATTCATCACAAAGGGAAATTGTATAGTTTTAGTGCCAAAAATACTAATAGTAGAAAATATAAAGTTATCAAAAATAAAAAAATGTGCATGGTTAATTTCTTCTGATTGAAGGAGTGTCTTTTCTTCTTCTTTTTTTTTAACGGCATATACCAGGACCCTGAAAACTGAAGCAGCTAAATGGTATCCGGCCATTTATATTATTATTATTACAGCTTTTTGTGTATTTGATGTATTTGCATTGTACATTGTGTTTGTTTTGTCGTTTTTGCTTTACATTTTTGTTTGACTCAACGTCACTGGAAAGGAGGTTCACCGCTCAATGATCAAGTATAAATAAAGGTTAAATGAAGAGCCTGTGCTTTTCCTACTGTGACTTGTCAAAAAGTCCTTGAGTGATTCTCAATCCTCCATTTTTTCTTTTCTGTTTACAGCTGAAGGAAAAGGTGGAGGCTTTCTAAATGTTCTTCTTTGATGGCTTTCTTCACTTCTACTTGATGTTGCTGTGGAGCACACCTGCTGCTCCTCTTGGGATGATGCAACGCGAGACTCATGGGTCAGGGAGGGGGAGGGGGAGGGGGTCTTTAACACTTGTTTGCCAAAACTAATGGTATCATAACTCCCATCTGTTACATTAGAGCAGGGCCAAACTCTACATGTTAAACATGATTGACACTAACTTGACTAATAATTAATGTTCCGGGTTTACCTAGTACTTAACATGTCCGGTCTCAATGTACTGGCCTAATGGCAGTCAGTGAAATGTGATTGGATACTGAAGGTCTATCTTCCTCCTTGTATTTTCTTTGGCAAGTGACATTAATTCAAACCAGGTGCTGTTAAAAGAAAATAAATATATATGTATACAAACACGCGCACGCATACACACACACACACATATGTACACTGATTTGTGGCCAACATGCTGATATATTTTTGGCTTAAATGATTTGTTGTCTTAAACTATTCATGTATTAGTGGCAGTGGTAAAGGCGTTACTACTATTCCGAGGTACAACAACATGGTACAGATTAGAAGCCTATCAGTGATTGTGAATCCGGTAATTTTTCTGTATATATTTAACAGCCTGTTAAGGTTTCTTTTATGAGGCTAAATGTTCCTATCTTTTAATTTAAATGTCAAGGCCTTACTCTTTTTGGATAGTGAAATCTCGTAGCATATGTAATATATGACCCTTTAACTACACAAATGGCCAAACAGCAAATGTTCAAGCATCTGTTGAAATCTTCCAAATATTGTTTGTATTTAATGAACCGTGCTGTTATTATCCACACTGGAATCATTTTCCAATCAACCAAAACTTTTACTACTGTTAGCCTGAATCTTTCTTAACTTTGCTACTGTGGGGTAACCTTCTAGGAAATAAATGACTTTTTCAGACACTGAATCATTCCTCTGTGATGTTTTTTCATGTCAATATTTTTAAAGAAACTACATTTTATACATCTCTTTTGAACACATTTTGATAATAGATGGGACTTCATGACGCATTACTCTTTATTTTATTCAGAGACGATATTGTATAGGGAATAGGGATCACTAACTCTTTCTTTGTCCACACTCATAAATATGAGACGGGAAGCAACACTTGACTCCATGTAAATTAATTTCAACCACATTGTGTCAATTTCTAAAGAATTACTTTTAACAGGTGACAACACGTTCTGACATGGTCTGAAAATTCTCCCCACAGAAGATTAGAAAACTCGGCGTGTAAATCTGGGTGTGTTTTAGGGATTATCAAGTGTTATTTATTTTGATATGGCCCACAACACCTACATAAAGCTTGCTTTTATGAAAATAATCAATCAAATCCCTGCTTGAGTTAAACATTTGTTAGGAACCAGATTGACTGAAAATGTTTGAATCCTGACGCCACCATCTCCAAGCCCATTGTTGGTGGTAATTAGCCGAAGTGCTGTCACCTGGAAATAAAAGGCAGCATCTGTCTGAGGAGGTGCTACTGCTAAGGTAAGGCACTAGAAACATCAACAGTTAGTTTAGGAATGTTTGTCATTTTAAGTATTCGAACAAAATATTTTCCCAATTAAATCGGTGATTCTGGAGGACGCTTGTTGCAACAACAAAAAGTATTGATACACAGCCTAGGCTCTATAAACGGTTAAGTTGCTGGCTACAGTGAACCTCTTTGTTTACACACTGGTAAACAGGGCCTTTGCTGTGTATTAACACCAGTTTTTAAGATAGTGAGGAGATATTCACTGATTTTGACAACAGACTTTCTTCAGAATTGCTGACTTCCCCTTTAAGTGTGTGTAGGCTAATGTAGTATTCTCATCTTGCTATTGTACAAAAACGGCCTAATGCAAGTTCTATGTTCCTTTGTCGCTAATATTTCAAAACATCTCCCAGATGGCTTCCAGGTTTGGCCAGAGGAGAGCTGAAAGACACCAGGAGTACTCTGGTAATACTGTCTGTCACCCTTTTGAGAACATGGATGCTGGGGGGGGGAATATTATTGACTTTGTCTTTTAATTTACTCCTTTTTCTCTCTGCTTCTCTTCTCTATCTGTAGAGGCCTCTCTGCCCGGGGATCCCAGCCTCAACCCTCTGAATGAGCTCTCTCAGCACCTCTCCTGGTGGGCTGACAGGAGGGAGCACAGAGAGCAAGCACACTCACTCAAGGTGGGTAAAAAAAAAAGGAGGTGAAATAAAATAGATTGTCATTCTGGATGGGGAGACAAACAACTAAACGTCTCTCTTGTAGGAGCAACTAAAAGCCATGGAAGAGCACGCGGCCAGGCTTCAGGAGATGCTGAAATGTGAACAGGCCAAGGTACGTATTGTGAGATTGTTTTATGTTTTATCAGGCTTATCTGAACACCTGTTTTACACTATTCCCCTCATGTGACCATCATCTCCTCCTCCTCTCCAGTGCACTTGCCTTCAGTTGCGCTGTAACCAGCAGGAGGCCGAGCTGAGGCTTCGAGAGCAACACAGCAACAGATTGAAGGAGCGACTGTCACAGCTGCCTGACAGACACAAAGGGCCATGTGAGACTCGCATAAAGTATTTTTGACAAAATATGTTCTAAAACAACTACAGCTTCCATCTTGCTTTATTCTTTCCAGCCATAGAGGTGTTGAACTGTCTGCCCGGAGGTCAAGGCAAAGGAGAACAGCCCGTCAAAGTGTTCAGGTCTACCGCAAAGTGAGTTGGTGACCACATCCCTTTTTTCTTGATTTCTTTCTTTCAAATGTGTTCTCCACCCCTGATTTAAACCTCCACCTACTAGAAGGGAAGACACAGCCCTACGTGTGATGCTGGAGCGCAGAGAAGCAGAGCTCAGAGAGGCCATGAAGCTGCGCCACAGCCTCACCACTTTACTGCACGCGCTCAGAGGAGACATGGAGCGTGTGAGTAAAAAAAGAAGAGAGCTGTTCTAATCAATAGCTAGCATTGATCATTGTTTTGTTCAACAATAAACAATGGGGGAAAAAAATCAATCCTCTTAGGAAGCTGTTCCAGAAATGATCTTCCTCAGCAGAGGTCATGCTCCAGAGTTGGGATAGGGAGTTTGTCCAAAACTAGGTCCATTAAGTAGCTGTTCTGGAACTTAGAACTTTCATTCCTTGAACTGCGACGCCACTTAAAGTGACAACTGGGGGAAACTTTATCTCCTGAGGAAAATCATGTAAAGCATTTAAACTCCAGAACAGCCACCAAAAAAAAACTTGTCTGTGTTTTTTAATTTCAAAGGCTAGGAATGACGACTCGGTCTTGTAGTTAAAATACTGTATTCAAGATTAATTAACAAATCACTCCCAACATATTCTAAGACCCTGTCAGACGTGGTGGATGCTCAGGACGAGGCCCAAACTGAAGATAAGATGGATCAGGCTGAGGCAGGGCTTGGATACCATGTAACGGGAGGTGTGGTTCAGAGTTGGAGACTGGTTCAGAGAAAGCTGGCTGACGGCCTACCGGAGGGTAAACACCTGGATTGAACCATGTTTAATGTGAAACTTAGTTTTACATTTTTTAAGAATAGACACTAGCAACCATTACACATTTCAGATTGGTGCCTTTAGCTCATTTGTCTTTTGTTAAAACAATGTTTCTTTAAGCCATACAATCCGTGTACTATCCTGACCGTTTAGGCTACACTGGTGTTAGTACCGACCATGACAAGCTCCTGGCACGACTGGAAGCTGAACTGAAAGAGAGTCAACAGCTTGTCAGATTACAGCAGCAGCTGCTGCAGGTATGATTGCCTATTGTGCACACACACACTTTCTCATGTTGCTAAATTCAGACTTAGAAATTCTCTCCTTGGTCTCTGTCTGCAGGACAGCCTTGCTTCACCTGTCCACGCAGATTTGTCTGATTCCTACTTCCTGGAAGAGTGGGAACGTCTTCAGGTGCACTGGGCAGAGCTGGATCATCAGAGGAGGACGTTTGAAAAGGAGAGGCAGTCTTTCACTGACGCTGCTGTCCGACTAAGCCACGAGGTGGGGAGAAAATGAGGAAGGGATAGTACTTAAAAAAAAGGGATATACTTCTTGGGTCATTTTGTCATAATGCAGTAGGTCGCTGCTGATACAGACATAGAATAAATGAAGAAAATAAGACTGGCGAGTGCAGAAGCAGCTGTTGTGAGGGGTAGGATTATGCATTTACAGTAGAGTGCAGCATGCTGCCTTTTAACCTGCAAATGGCTTCTAACGGTCCACAGCGCCGTGATTTTGAGCAGCAGAAGGCCTGTCTCCTGAAGCAGCAGTATCTGTGTGACTCGCCTCGGTTTAAAAAAGGGGCGTCAGGCAACAGCAGGAGTGAGAGCATTGTTCTCAGTAAGTATGCGATCAGATTAAAGGTCAAAGTGTTTGAATGCTGATGCTTTTAACAAGGTAAAAAATTATTCTACTAAAAAGTCCTAAAACGCATCCCTTGTATGCAACTCCAGATTTCTCAGGTTTGGGGCCTGCCAGCCTGTCTGGCTTTTGCCCCATTACTCCGTCTCCCACCAAGTCAGTAACAGCTGCTGTTTCCAGGCTACACCAGGGGAGAGTCAGAGTTCAGACACCCAGTACTCCTGAGCTCTACTCTGCCCTCAATCTGTCATACACCTGCAGGTCAGTCAAGTGATGCTTGCAATAGCAATAGCAGTGTACACAGAGGAGAAATTAACCAAGAAGAAATTCATTTGTAAGCCCCAAAAAATCACTGCAGTTCTGGTGCTTGGGATAAGTAGAATCTGGCTTTATGTGGTGCGGATGCAGATTAAACGTACTACTACTTTTGTTGGCATCAGTTTGTCTCCCCTTTTCTGTAAAATTCCCTTAACATTGATAACGGTAATCAACACAGAAAAGAAAAGTGGCTAACATTAATCCAGTGGTAAAAGGCATAATAACAGATTGGTGATCCGTTTAAAGATATATGTACAATTTGATGGTTTGACCCTAAAGGCTTTCTTGTATTTTTTATTTTTAATGGTTTCCATCACTGCTGTGCTCTTGCTCTACTGTCATTCCTCTCTCCTCCTTCAGAACCAGAGAGGTTGATCAGCAGTCGGAGACATGGGATGACCCAGCAGATGAGATGACGCCACAGGCTGCCCTCTCAAACTGGTCATTTTGATACAATTTCTGTGATTGCTGTTGATTTTTTTTTTTAAAGTTCTTCCTTACTTCCTATTTTTTTTTTTTTAAATAATCAATAAAGACTTAATTGTATGTTTACTCTGTTATCGCTTCCATTTCGACCCAGCCAGCACAGTTTGAAATCAACAATCAAAATGGATATTTTCTGTTGGAATCCAACCTGGCCAATAAAATAAATTTTCTTTTTCGTGACTGAAGTATTTTACACTACTGGCTTTTAATCCTGTATACATGTCAATCTACTGGACGCATTGTTCATATAAGATGTTATTTTGTCTTGGACAGTTGATGAAGGTACATGAGGGCAGAGATCTTTACTGTTACTTCAGTCTCTTTGTTTAACCATGAAAGGAAATCCATCACTCACTACAGTAATTACTGTTAAATAGGCCTAAGTTAAATGCATTTGACAAAATAAAGGTTCCAGACTATTATTTACACTGTTGGCATCTTACATACGTTTTAACACCTTGCTTATTATTTATTCATATAAAATATACATCTTGGAGTGCAAACAAAGGGCATGCAACTGTGCATCATCAGGCAGAATTGCACCAGTCATTGGAGGAAACTTTAAAGGTACCTGAGCTGCACGCGCGGTGCATGAGCTCCACACGTGATTGGCTGCTAGCACGCCGGGGAGTGTTCGTCTGATCACCACTTGTACTCAATTACCAATCAAATCTTTGTTACGCTAGCTCGGCGCAGGGTTTCGGCTGTCTTTTACATAGGCTAGTTGTTTCCAATTCAACAACTCCATATAATAAAAAGGAGCCCGGAGGACGATACGAAACAACTTTCCCGAGAAGGAGCTAGAATTAACGGCATGGTTTGGAGACTCTTTCATCACCTGCCTTGCTTCATGGAGTCGGAAAGCAAAAGTTTCCAGCCCTGGAAAGACTACATAGGACTGTCCGACACAATCAGAGAGATGCTTGTCCTGAACACCGCTATCAAGTCCCCGCTGCCAGTTTTCAAAGATCTTCACTCCGAAAATGCTGACCTGCTGTGCGACGCCCTGGCGTCTGTGTGTGTAAGCGATGTTTGCCAAAGTGGTGACCTCGGCGCAGCCTGCGCGCCAGATCATCCCGTTGAACCAAACGTATCTGGCTCTTCGGCTCATCAGCGTTCACCTGTTGGTTTGGTGTGCGCGTCAGACTCCTTTCACTCTAAATCACAAAACGCAGTGGTCCCAAGACCGCCGGGTCCCCGGGGGCCTAAAGAGCGCAAGAAGACCACTCGTTTCAGAACACCGGATCCGCCAGCGTCACCTGAGCGCATGTTCTGCAGCTTCTGCAGGCACAACGGGGAGTCGGAGTTGGTGTACGGATCCCACTGGCTGAAGAACCAGGCGGGAGATGTTATGTGTCCCTACCTATGGCAGTATGTGTGTCCTCTGTGCGGTGCCACGGGCGCGAAAGCTCACACCAAGCGGTTTTGTCCAAGGGTGGACAGCGCGTACAGCTCCGTGTACGCTAAGTCCAGAACCTGATCAAACAGGTGACAGGTAGCATTAAGACACAGAGGGCTGAATCCTCCATTACTGATTTTGTTCATTAGCACGCGTGTCTTTTTTTTGCTTTTGTGTGTTTTTGGTTTGGTGTTTATTTGCATGCTTGAGCACGTTTTGCTGTGCAGCCTTCTCTAATGCTGATTGGAGTCATCGCCCAGCTGGTCTTTTTGTCGGCCTCGCCTTCTCTATCAGCGGCCCTGTGCTGTGTGGATTGTGTAGGGTAGCCTACTTTCAACGACGACTGCCAGATAGTATGTTTGGGAGGAGTGAAAAAAAACATGTTTAAAAGAAAAATGTATGTTTGTTTTACATATTTTTAAAACGTGGCCGTCTGATGTCCAGTTTCATATTTCATCTGTTTATGCATTGAAGGATCATAACATGATCATACCTTTTTATAGGATGTACAGTTATCACATTGGAAATAACCTTAGCCTACTACAGCATGTGACTATGTCAGCATTTTAAATGTTTTAATATATGAGTGACCTGTTCTTTAAGCATTTTATTTTGAACAATGTGCATGTGGCTCTTCAAAAATGCCATTTCAGCTCTGCTGACTCTTTTGTAATTTTTTTTTTGTAAATATTTATGTATGCCAGAAGTTATAAATGTCTAAATTGACAAAAGATGTGTTCTTTATTCTTTGTCTTCACTCATCACTCCTTAATGACCAGACAGCCGAGTGGGGCAGATGAACAGCATTCAGAAAAAGACAATACTCACAGAATAATACTCGGATGACTGACCTACTAAACACCCAGCTTTATTTGGGGTAGAACCTGTAAAACTAAAAGCCATTAAACTGAACGTCCCAGTTGTCAATGAGTGAAAATACATTTGTGGTTGAAATATTTAAATGTTTGCAGAATGGCCTTCATTACCCACAAACCAATTGGGCAAAGGTAAGATCAGGGTTGCAGGGACTGGTAAGAAATCCTCAACGTATGGACCTGCGGCGCAGGTTCTCAAGCTCTCTATGAGTGGCCATGACCTTCCGACTAGAAGAAAAACAAGCAGAAGACAAAAGTTGATTATCAGTCTTGATAACTTGGAGCACTCACATTTGTTCTGCTGTTCACAACAAGTAGTACAGGTTAAATGTGTAAGGGAGCGTGGGGGGGGGGGGGGGGGGGGTGAGGGTGCAAGTCTTTTGAGAACTACAAAAATGGCTGATTAAATTTAGGTATTCTTGAACCTCATCATTAATCTCTCAAACACAATGTTCTGCACTTATTGAGAGTTTTAATGAGCCAAGTTGTATATGCTCCCATTTCATATTAAGCTAATTTAAACTCAATTACTGGACAACAAATTCACTTTCATAATTCAGATTCATTAAAAAAAATAAAATCTTGTTTTCCTGATGTAGATATGTATTTTTTTCAATGGTTTTTACTTCGGGGAATGTCCAGACAAGTTGCAGCATCTCTCAGGTGGCCCTGGCTAAAGGTGCCAAGCAGTCTACAGCTAACAGAGCAGACCACACACTGCAGCCAATCAGAGCACAGGGATGGGTGTGAATAAGAAACTGACCAATGGTATCACATGTCAAAAGTTCAACTCTGGGAGTGGAGGGGGGCAGAAGCTGGGTGCAGAGAGAGGTTAGAAAGAAACTGAGAAGGACAAAAAATAGATTGGATAAAATCAGTGGCGGCTCCTGACAATAATATCATGTTGCAATGATGGCAAAAATGACCCATTCAACGGGTAAATGAACCTAAATCTGATAGCTAATATGACAATGTCATATTGCATTTAACAGTTTGTTTTTCCTGTTCATCTGGCAAAACCACTCTGGCAACATCAGACAAGCATTGTACATACTGTACAGTATCTTTGGACATTAAGTTAGTTCTTTTCTTGAATAATATTATTTTAGCTCTAAAATGATCCCGCTGTGGCCATCACATTGATACATTGTCATCTAGGAGTGTGCTCCTCAGATAGGCTACCTGCTCTACAATTTATCACAATAATCTGATGACTTGATCTGATAACATTTTATTTTAGGCGCAGCAGTTTTGTTCTAATTAAACAAAAATGGATGCTGGCATAGCATACAGTGCTGTTTGAAAGTTTGTGAACTCTTTAAGCATTTTTGGAATTTTATTGTGTTTAACCATTATTAATTAATTTTTATCAATACCAGTATTTTTTATATGAAATAACAGATGTTTGTTTATCAATTCAACATTTTTCTTTTCAAGAAATCAATTGTTAAAAGAGATAAAACAAATGATTTGCCAACTGTTGTATCTGCAAAAGTTTGTGAACCCTGAGCTGCATTGCTTAAATCGAGCAGGTAAAAACAATCAGATGGGCCAAACTGATTGATGAAATAGACCAATGTAATGAGAGATCTTTAGGGAAGAAATTGGGCGGCACTAGATAAAACAGAGATAAAACCAGGTCAGTTTAGGCTCACCAAAGTGAACCCATACAGGTCAGACATGCTAAAAGGGAAAACAATCTCAGAGGATCTCAGGAATAGAGTTGTGATGCTGCACATTTGTCTGGGGACAGCTATAAATTCATTTTAAAAAGTTTGAGCTCCATCGGTCCACCGTGAGGCAGATCATCTACAAATGGAGAGCTTTAAGCGTGACTGAACATCTGCCTAGAAGTGGATTCCTTCAAAAATATCCACAAGCGCCACAAGAAAAGTGATTTTTCTGTTTAAAGCCAACCCAAACATTACATCTAGTGATTTGCAGAACTCTCTTGCAGCATCTGGGACAGATGTGCATGGTTCCACAATAAAAAGAACACACAGTCTGTCACAACTTTGCCAGAGAGCACCTGGAGATACCTGAAGTCTTATTCTGTGGACAGATTAGTCCAGAATTTAACTGTTTGGTCATAACCAAAACCGCCATGTTTGGGCAAAAACACAACTCTGCCTACCACCAAGAGAACCTTCTCCCAAGTGAAGAACGGTGGTGGCAAATGGTCTGCAAATCTCCAGATGTAATGTTTGGGTTGGCTTTTACCTTAAAAAAATCACTTTTCTTGTGGTGCTTGAGGATATTTTTGAAGAAAGTTCACTTCTAGGCAGATGTTAAGTCACTCTTAAAGCTTTCCATTTGTAGATGATTTGCCTCACGGTGGACTCAAACTTTTTTATGAATTTATAGCTGTCCCCAGACAAATGTGCAACATCATAACTCTATTCCTGAGATCCTCTGAGATTTTTTTCCCCTTTTGGCATGTCTGACCTGTATGGGTTCACTTTGAGGAGCCTAAACTGACTTGGTTTTTACTTTGTTTTACCTTGTGCCACCCAATTTCTTCCCTAAAGATCTCTCATTACATTGGTCTAGGGTTGGCAGGGTTACAAACTTTTGCAGACACAACAGTTGGCAAATAATTTGTTTAATCTCTTTTAACAATTTATTTCTGGAAAAGAAAAATGTTGAATTGATAAACATACATCTGTTATTTCATATAAAAAATACTGGTATTGATAAAAATGAATTAATAATGGTTAAACACAATAAAATTCCAAAATGCTCAAGGCGTTCACAAACTTTCAAACAGCACTGTATGTGCAACATTAACAGTGCTAATCATCACATTGGTTTGGGTTACTAGTGTCCACAGCACCGTTACTTATAGGCGGGTTTATGACGGACGGTGATAGCAGCTATCAGAGTAAACAGTCTATGGATCAGCTGTTGAACGGCGCTGGCTCGTCCATATGCAGATTGATGTTTAATGTTTGTTTTACCTTTTCTGAGAGATGATGCATAGGGGTGACACCCGAAGTTATCCATGCGGTGTCCGTGCTGTCATCAGGATGGATTAAAAGCCAGTATACAGTCCCTTAATGACACGATCGAGTAACTTGCCAGCTTAGCCTGAGTTGATATAAAGTTATCTGTGTTGGTCTTGAATATGGGCAGCAGACCGGACATGTGACTGTATCAGTCACTGTAATTGGTTCATTGTTTACTGTACGTATGACGACAACACGTTTGGGCAAGCACTCCCAGAACCCATAGAGATTGCATCGCGAGGGCTGCAGTTTGAAAAAAAAAGCTTTTCCATTCAAGTCTATGAGAGCGCTCGGGGCGATCTTCAGCCAGCCTGAAATCGCCCCAGAGTGACGGTACAGAACACAGACGCTGATTGAACAATGATATTCAGACTTAGATGCCGGTAAAAACTGTATTGAAATAATAAATTATGATTCTAATTATAAAAAAATCATCATTATTATTATCATTATTATATTGTTGTGTTTTGCTGTTATGGGTCAAGGAGGGCGGCGCCCTATCGCCCTCTATGGGCGAGCCGCCACTGGATAAAATAGAAAAAATAGAAGTCTTTACTTTATAGAGGAGAGTTCTCTGATGAGCCCAGAGATCAGGTCTGTAGCATCTTCAGGACAGTCTGGAGAACCTGGATCCTTCTGCTTCTCCATCACCACCTCCTCACTGGACGGAGAGGAAGTCAAAACAGTTAGATCATGGATAATAATGGGGTGCATAAACTTGTTCCAAACCCTTACATTTCGTTTTTTTTTCTTTTCACATGAGTACTAAAATGTGTTAGAATGTTTACTACCTTTACATAGGAAAATGTCTTGGATAGATAAGATTAATGTATGTCTGAATCTTAAACAAGGTAATAAGATTAAAACACCTTACTCCCTGGATATTTACAATGTTTGATGTGTCAAATAACCTCTCACTTCCTTTTTTCTGATTGCACAAACAAAAGTGTTTCCCTCTCTTTCACAAGCCATCATTGAGTAAGTTGTATGTGGACACCATTGGGTTTACCCAAAATGATTTGAACCCTGAGCTCCTTTATGTGTATCTGAAGAGCCAGACTATAAAAGAGACCCACTTGGCTCCCAGGCCCTTTTATCTGCCACACACCACTCATGGCTGTTGTGAGATTTCCCCTGCGTTCCAATCCCCATACTTCCATACTATTTAGTATGCCAGAAAAAGATTTAGGCTGTCCCAATACATGCATGTCAATTGCAGTATGCCAAAAATACCCCTATGCCCTACTAACTCCAATTGCATTTTGGAGTATTCGTCTTTATTCTTGACATTTCTGGACATGATGAAAAAAAATCTTCATCTGAATTTTTTTCTCTCTTCTGTGGCCCTAATACTCTTCTCTACTTTAGTATGTAGTGTAGTAAAAAGAAAGAGTATGCGATTTGGAACGCAGGGTTCATTTTCCTTACGTCAGAACAATGGTGTTCAGCTGTGAGTCCGACACGTAATCCAAGCACCCGGATCCAAACGGGTCGACGGTGTCCCTGGTCTGAGGGGGGTCAGCGTTCATAATAGAAGGACCCAGCTCAATAGGATCACACTGTCCAATGAGAAAGAATCAAGCATTTCGGTTACAGGTACGGTGGTCCAAAATAACGTGCAGGTTTTACAGATTTGAAGATGTTCACATTCGTCTATATTGCTAAGACCGTTACGAGTGTCAGCAACAGAAATTCAGAAAGCAATTACCTGGCATCTCTTTATCTTTATCAGTTGCATTATTTTAAACTAAATGCTGACTTGCTTGTTAGATTTTTAATAAAGCTTTCAAAATGCAAGTTAAATATTCAGCTCAATGTGCTCAATTTGTAGCCTGGCATCGCCCGCCTACGTACTTCCGCTCAATGTTCATTTTCCTGCAGTAGTCAGTCTGGGTGTGCCGTATATTCTTTGGTTTTCTCCTGCCAGATTTCTACCGGTCCAATCAGCGAACAGAGGGAGTGGCTCAGAAGCCGGCTCATGACATATGTCACGACCAAACGTTATGCGATTGGATGGCAGGTCCAGAGTGGCACTGGGCAGATCCAATAGTTTTAAACTTCAACAGACACCCGCCTTCAAGTGAGTTAACGTTTGTCAATTGAGCGATTCCAGACCTTCTGTACAAATGAAATATAGTACAATGGTCTGGTAGGACCAGGCTACTTAATTTGTGGAGCTGCTTTCATAAATGTGATTTACAGTGGGGCAGCATCCAAACAATTATTTAATTATCGGTTATTCTGTGGATTTTTTTTCTTCAATTCATTAATTGAGACTAATAAAAAAACTGGGGGCGCCCTTAGCTCAGTTGGTAGGGCGTCCCCCCATGGGCCTCGGCCAGCAGCGGACCCGGGTTCGATTCCAGCCTGCGGTCGTTCTCTGCATGTCACTCCCCTCTCTGCCCCATTTCAACTCTGTCTCTACACTATCAATAAAGTATAAACATGCCAAAAATATCTTTAAAAAAAACAACACGGGCACAAAGAACTGAAGGTTACATAGTCAAATTGCTTGTTTTTTTCCCAATCAAAAAGCCGAAACACAGAGATATTCAACTTACCATGATATAAAACGGAGAACAGAAACAAATCATATTTTTGGTAAGCTGGAACCAGGTATGTAATCTTAAATATGACTGGGACAACCACTTACTTGTGTTGATCATTAATTATCTATTGATAGTCTAATCGATTAATTGTTTCAGCACCTAATATACAGTACTTCTCTTGCTTGTGCATTCGTCGTAAACGCTACACAATTATCTGATGTGGCAAAGGGATTGGTCATGACGTACGTCATGCGCCGGCTTCTGAGACGCTCCATCTGTTCGCTGATTGAAAAAAAAAAAAAATCTGACTGGAGAAAAAAAACACTAATATACGGCACACCCAGACTGACTACTGAAGGGAAATGAAAATTGAGCGGAAGTAGGTAGGCGGGCGATGCCAGGCTACAAGGCCTTAGCAACCCAACACTGACTTAAATCCACAAAGTCACCCTTGATATAAACTAACACCTCTGACGGCCTGGTATTTCACATTATGTTACCATCACTCACACTGTCTTTCCTCTCTGGGCCACTGGGTGCCACTGTAGCCGCGCAGC
>NC_137235.1:30207174-30572174 GCF_949987685.1 Ammodytes marinus
TCTTCCTCTGCAGGTGGATCTGTCTTTATGTCACCCGTTTGGTCTGGACCAGGTACTGTGCTTGCTGCAGCCTCACAGCTCATTGCCTCAAAGCAAAATGGATCACACACAGTACTGGTCCCATCCGAGGTAGTGACATCCACGTGAACTCCATTGTCTACCCTGCGTGTTAACAGAAAAGTGTTACCGTCAGTGTGGACGTGACAAATTACATTTACTTGTGTTATTCTGATCAAGTATCTATTTTTTTGTGGGGGTTTTTTCTCAGTGAAAATGCATTCATAGTAGAGTGCAGTCTGTTGTTGACTTTGAATCTAACTCAAGTAGCACATGAAACAACTCTTTCTGACACTGGTTCGTTGTCAGGAACGTCCAAAAACATCAATCTGTAAGATATTGAACATGTAAATTGGTATTTCTCATGAAGTTATTCTGACCTGCTGTCATCCCCTACACACTGACTGGACCGGAGCTTTATCTCTGCCTCGTTCTGCTCTAAGACGCTGCCTAACGGGATGGACAGTGAGGACGGTGACGATATGATCTCTCCCTGAGTCAAAAGGTCAGCTGTGCCCTTACAAATGGCTTTCTCAGCCCCCTCTGGTGCGCTCTGCCCGTTTTCGCGTTTTTGTGCCTGTAGGAAGTGACTCCGCTCCTTCTCTGTCCGGCCACACATACCCATCCTTCGCTTCTTTTTGGCCGGTAAGCCCTCTGCTGCATCATTTGAGATTTCTGCGATTTCAGCCTCCACGACGTGCACAGCTCCGGGATGTTCTCGGCTGGTTTCTTGTTTCTTCTCCGAGTGGCTCAGAGGGTTCTCCCCCCCGGCGCCCGGTTGCTCCTCCGAGGTCTGCAAGAAAACCTGGAGGTGATCGGTGCGTGTCTGAGATGGTGATGATCTGTCGCATTCCTCTGCAGTCATTTCCTGCTCGTCCTTGGTACTCTTGATGGCATCATCATTTTCAGTATTTACTCTTAACCCCTCCAGCTGAGAATCATTGTTGGGATTGGTGACCGTATTGTGTTCTTGCCCTTTGACCGTCACATCTGTTGGGCCCACATGTTTTTTCTCTTCTGCAGCAGGATCTTGCTCAGTCAGTTGCTGTTGATTTGATATCATGGATTCCTTCAGAGGGGAATGGTGGCCCTGGAGCAGTGTGGGATCAACTGCTGGATTACTTCCTTCAGTTTCCTGAAAAATAATAATAATAATTCAAATGGATTTTTAACTTGGCTTGATAAGATGTAAATGAAGGTGAGGTTTTAATTAGCTTAATTACCTGATGGTGGAGAACAGTCTGAACATCCTCTGTCTTAGTCCTTAACCATTCCTCGATTCTCCATCTCCTCTTCCTCGGGCGGAGGGACCGAGGCTGTGGTGGAGCTACACCATCTTAACACATGAGGATCAACTCAACTCAATCAGTCAAAGGCTCTGATGTCAAATACATGACTGCAGCTCAACAACTACAGTCAAGCCCGAAATGATTCATAATGGTTAACGGAAAAACACATTACAATTTTACAGTGGCTCAGCCAGAGTCCTGACTTGAATCCAATTGAGAATCTGTGGAGGGAGCTAAAGATCAGGGTGATGGCAGTGAGACCCTCCAAACTGAAAGAGTTGGAGCTCATTGCTAAAGGTGAATGGGCAAACATACCAGTGGAGACATGCAAAAAGCTGGTCAGCAATTATAGAAAGTGTTTGATTGCTGTAATAGCCAATAAGGGCTATTTCTAATGATTATTGAGAAGGGTATGAATAATTTTGGACATACCACTTTTTATTCAAATGTAAATAAAAGCTGAAAATATTTTTTTCCACAATGATGCCTCTTGTACATCGTCTTATTATCTTCTGGGAGAAGCACGTGTCATTTCCAATTAAGAAAAAAACTTGCTGGTTGAATAAAAGTAAGTTTCAGTCAAAATTTGCCAGGGGTATGTATAATTTCGGGCTTGACTTTATTATTTTTCTGTTCAACAGTAGCACACCAAACTTAGCCAACATTATCAAACAATTAGAATTTAATTTACCACTGCTGTTCTTTGCCTTCCCTTTAGCCATGTCCTCTTCCTATAAAAAATAAAATTATAGTTAAGTTAATTAAAGAAATGGCAACATGTGTGAAAACTATAGGCAATAGCTACCCTAAATATTGTTATTTCAGTATCTTGGTTGATAGCTCATAGCCAAAGATCATTCGTGTAGTAGGCTACATGTTATTTCTGAAATATAGTAGGCAGCTAGCTAAAATCAACAAAGTTACTCATACTGACTGGAGACAACTGAATATGTGACTTGGGCACTGAGTTAACATAATGATGAATAACACAGCTATGCCGATGAAGTTATTTCACAGTAACGGGTAGGTGGTGATATATTGTAGATTCATATTTCCCCACGCTCATTCAAACCACCAACCTGAACCGTCGACTCGACTCACTCGAGAAGATGTAACGTTACGTCGGTGTTTTACGTTAGTACAGGGCGTGTTTCGTCTCGCCGTAAAGCGCGACTTGCGTTGCCACGGGAGACGCCATGTAGGAAGTGAATTCCACAGCTCGTTCTTGTTTTGAAAGCTCGAGCTAAACGTTTCAACACACCTGTCTGATTCATCTGCTCTTTCCTTTCTTGTAGTGTGTCTCCTATTGTTTATCGCTACTCTTCCACTTCAACAACCAACCCGACAAGCTGCAACGCCAATAACACGGTCTGTGAAACGGGCAAGGTAGATATGAACATTAATTATAATTTATATGTATGTGTTAAATCCAATTGTATGTTCTGCTAGCTTAAAGCTAACGTGCTTACTTGATACAAGATAGTTGACACTGTTTGAATTCGAACACAAAACGGCACACAGTGGCTGCTTATGAAGCCAGTGCTGACTCTATACAAGTGCACTAGCAGTGGATACTGTCGTGTCATCGACAAGTCCATGACTTTTTTTTTCCTTCCTTTCATTGGCTCACCTGATTTAAACCCTGGTTGACTTTTAGGTAGCAACAGCAGTCCATGAGCCGCAGCCGCAACCCCCCTCCCCGGGGTCAAGGGGCAGCGAGAGCCAAACAGGTACCTTGTCTATGATACTATTTAATAAGAAGACTTGTGTATATATCTGGTGCTATAATGTCAACAACAGGTGTGAATCAGCAGCCCTCTCTCCCTGTCTGTCCTTGTCTCTGTCTGTCCTTGTCTCAGATGGGGCTGCTCCTTGACCTGTCCCCGGACGGAGGCATGAATGATGAAGGGAATGATGAAGAGCTGGAAGCAGAGCTGCTGAGTCTGGTGGGAGGAGGAGGAGGTGGAGGAGGGAGATCACAAGGGAAGAAAGGTGAGGGCAGAGTTGAGAGAGTGAGAGACACAGTGTCATTCCTTTCCTTGAACTAATTCGTAGACATCGACCAGAGTAAATCACACTTTTCCAATTTCCGTCTCATCCTTATGGCCATGCTTACATTTTGATATTCTGTTGTGTTTGAATGACTCAGTGTGCTGCTGGTGATGTATTTTGTCCATGTTCAGCTCCTGTTCCCATGTCTGAAATCGACCGAATGGCAGCTCTCTGCATGAAAGACCTGGATGACGAGGAACTAGGGGATGACGATTTGGACGATGAGGATCTGCTGGTAACACACCTAGACATTTTGTATTACATTTTTTGAAAGATTTTATTTTTTTGCCTTTTTATTAGCTTTATTAGACAGACTGGAGAGACAGAGTTGAACATAGGCCAAAGAGGGGAATGACATGCAGAGAACTGACCACAAAGTCGGATTAGAACCCGGGTCTGCTGTGAGGCCTGAGCCTCTAGGGGGAAGCTCTAACAACTACACCACGGGCGCGCCCAATACTGTTTTTTTAAGCTCTTTTAGAGCAGAAATAATTAGTGGATTCCTTGATTTTGAAATTATTCTGTTAATGGATTAATAATGTCAGTCATTTTTCAAGCAAGTTCTCAACCTCTCCAGTGTGCTGAATGTGCTGCTTCTTTATATATGATATGATGAACGGATTCACCGAAAATAGAAACAAATGATTGAATTCCCCCTTGTAATGTTAACTATGATATAATACCATGGCCAAACTTAGCTTTTGAATTGCTTCAAATCTGAGTTTTCCTCTGAACTCTATCCATTTCTTGGTCTCTGTACGTAGGCAGAACTGAATGAGGTTTTGGAGGATGATGAGGACCACACTCCTGCTCCCACCCCTCCTGCCGTCACGCCGACTGCTCCCAAAACCAGTGTCACATCCCGTTCTGCTCCAGGTGGTGCAACAGGGATGGAATCTTGCCTGCTGGAGCGCATCGAGATGTATACGGCAGCCATTTCCAATGCCAAGGCTGCCGGGGAGACCAGCAAAGTTCGAAGATATGACCGTGGGTTGAAGGTAAAATGGGGAAGAAGGATAGCAAACATCTCCAACTTCAGCTCAAGTTGATCTTGTATATACATCCATAACTTAGTATTCTTTAAACATAGCAGACTTGTTCTCTGTGATGTTGAAAACGTTTGTTCATCCTTTTTTTTCCCCTTCCTCCACCCTAGACTCTGCAGTCCATGTTGACATCTGTCCGGAAAGGAAAAGCGGTAGATGAAGAAGAGATCCCGCCTCCTGTTGCTCTCGGTGGAAAGCCTACCGCCACAGCCGAGTCTGAATCCATCAAGGAACGAGACCTTCCAGAGCCGACGCTGGTGCCCTCTCCTCCCACCAATCAGAAACCTCTGAGGGAGGCCGCACCAGCAGTTCCTAACGCCAAGCCGCTCCATCTGACCCCACCACAGAAACCTGCTGCTGCCCTCACCCCAACAACACCTGCCATCTCTCCCCTCACCCCCAGCCAGCCTGACACACAGCACTCAGGTAAACACACACGTTGCTGAAGAAGACTCACTTTTGTTGCAATGGCCTTTAACACAAGTTGAGACTTTGAAACTCCTCCCTCTTTTTTTCTCATGTATCTTATATGTTGTTTTGTATTGTATCTTGTACAGCACTTTGGTCAACTGAAGTTGTTTTTAAATGTGCTACAGAAATAATTTTGACTTTGACTTTGACATGGTAACTTACAGAGTCCTGTATATAGCATCTCTGCAGCTCGCCACTAGCTCAGTGTACGCTTAAGAAACTCATCAACTCATTTTTAAGTATGAAAAAGTCCATCATCATCACATAAGCACTGCCACTCAAAAGGAATCAATCATTAGCGGTTATCTTACTGGTTGCATTTGGACAAAACTGCTGAAAAGACAAGGTGATAAATGGATTTGTAGATTAACGCAATGACTCATTCCACTTGATATACGCCTCTATCCAGTAAACAGAAAGTAGTACAGTATATATAAATCAGTTTTTTCCATATAGGTACATAGTAATAAAAAAAAAAAATTAAATTGTGTGTTCTCTACAATTTTGCACACACAAACACACGTATGCCTTCCCTCCATTCAGAGGTCAAACAGGCATTGTTGTCCAGGCAGAGGGAGTATAAGATGGCTGCAATACACGCCAAACAGAACGGCGACATAGACCAGGCCAAACAGCACTACCTCACTGCCAAGGTAACAGAACCCGTATCCATGTTATCGCATGAACAAATCTCTTGGTTTATATTGTGTGTGTGTGTGTGTGTACAGTGTACATAGGAAAACGTCAATCTTAATGAGTTGAACCTCCATTTATGCAGAAGCTGGACGTCTTGGTGGAGGCACTGGACAGAGACGAAGAAGTAGACCTGAGCTCACTACCGCCTCCTCCTGGTCAGTGTAACCACTTCAAAAGAATACTTTACCCAAAGTTACTATATGAACTCTTGTTTGGATTGCCCACTCATAGTAGCCTGAAATTAAAGAAAAGTTTTTGACACGTGTGCTAGACCCTAATCCTGCTCCTGTCCTTTGGATGCGCAAACTGGTTTCATGCATTTTTTTTTGGATGCAACCTTTGTGTAATAAACTATAGAGATATCTCTTATTCCACTTAAAACAACTGGATGCTTTTATGTTCTCTGGTGTGTAGGTCTGTGTTCTACTGTGTGTGGTGTAATTCTTCTGGTTTACCTGATTGAATAAATGGTTCTCCAATCATAACCCATCTTGACCCCTCTAATGATCCTCTTCAGGGGACGTAGTAGCAGAGCACTGTGCACCTCCTCCTCCTCGCTCTTCCTCTAAACCCGCTGCCCCCCCTGCTCCTGCCCCCGCCCAGGTGGCTGCTGCCGGTAAGACCCCTCTTTCCCCATACTTAAGGAGATTCATAGGGAAAATAATACAAATGCTGCACGTTGAATTAAAATAAAAAATAAAGCGTGTGTGCATGTTTTTTTTACCATGTAAAGATCTGCCCGCTCCCACCAGTTTGGCAGAAGCCTTGCAGCAGAGGATGGACATATACAAGTCAGCAGCAGAGGGAGCTAAGAGCAAAGGAGACGATCGAAAGGCTCGCATGCACCAGCGCATTGTCAAGGTACACACACCACGCACTTGCAATATTGTAGCTATTTTTTAAAAGCCAAACTCCTTTTTTTACCCCAACAATATGCACAATGCAGAAACGAATGAATATAAGGCCTTAGATATTCTCAGATATATTGGTGTTGCAACTTATATTCCTGGCTCCGTGATGCTGTTTTGGTGGGGGTATTTTTATTGTTTCCCTGAATAATTGGTGTGTGACTCACTTCATTTACATTTAACACCCACTGTTGCTCTGACTGTATCTGCCACCATTGCTCATTTTACCTACCAGAACAACCTGCAACAATGTGTGTCTTGTTCTCTGAGGATTGTTGAAAGGAACTGTGCAAAAAATAGGGAATCTCCTTAATTAGGTAGGTTTGGCTGAGGCAGGGTACATGTATAAAACAAGAGACAAGAACATGTAGGAGGACAAAAAAAATGTGGGGCATGTATATTGCTATTGTAGGAGGCAGACTGATGGCACTCATTTCCATGTGGGAGTTATGCTTTATGTATTTTTTACATCTTTTTAATTGATATTTTATATGCGAGAAAGGCCCTTTTTTATGTTGCTTGACCACTCTTGTGTTTAAGCGGGGTGGTATTGGAAAAATTGGTTTGGTTGTGTGCTGGCAAATCGTTTTTTTCAGTTTTTCCTTTTATTTAGTGCTAACGGAGCAAGCTGTCAATCATCTTGTTTTTCTTAACAGCAATACCAGGATGCCATCAAAGCTCACAAAGCTGGACGGCCTGTCAGCCTGTCCGATCTACCCGTGCCACCAGGTAAGTTTCTCTAGGTTTCTCTCTGGGTTGTGCCTCTTGGATGCACTATATTGTTGCAGTGAGTCATGGTTGTTGCTCTCTTTAGGCTGTCCACCACTTCAGGGCTCAGAGGGGGGGCAGCAGAACTTCATGGGTGTCCTGGAAACAGCTATGAAAATAGCCAATCAGGATGCAGACGCAGAAGATGATGAAGAGGATGGACAAAGGGAGGTTGCCAAGGTAAAAAAAATTAAAATAAAGGCACTACCAAATGGTCAAGTTATTGTTGTGCAGCCAATGAATAGTGGAATGTTTCCATTGTTTGCCGTGCCAGCTTCTGTGAAGTTATTAAATCCTGTTTTCACTGCTGCACCTGCTGCCTTTTGCAGCCACTTCAAACATGAACACAGCCAAGTGTTATTTAAAGAACAGTAGCTCTTTATTAAATGAAGCTAAGACTTAGCTATACAAAAGTTAAGGAATTTTGTAAAACAAGCTTTTGTAGGTAAAAAAAACAATACTTTGACAATATCAATATCTTGATGTTTGTATACATGTTCATTGCATATGTCTGGTAATCCAACTTCACATTTTCTTCTTTTGCAGCCTGCAGTGCGTCCACCCACCCAGAAAGCAAAGTCTCCGGCTCCTCAGCCCCCTGGAGGCTCTGCGACTTTAAAACTGGGACCAAAAGGTGCGTTGACAGTGCGGGTTTGTGTCTGTCCAGTATCAGCACGTTCAAACTGTCATACATAGTGTTTGAGTGCTACACAAGTTTCACTTCTTTTTCTTATAATTACCCTTGTAGCTCAGCAGCAGGTGGATTTCCTGTCGCTAAGGCGACAGGCTTTTATGCGTGCAGCACTGCGCTCCAAACAGATGAAGGTAAGCTGTAGACTTTTATTTATTTATATTTTTTTTTCTCGCTGTAGATATATTCCCTGCCGTCTTTATATTTTTGAAGATGTGTGTATCGGAGGTGCATGTGGCTTTATTGCAGTCTTGTGATTTGATAACGCTTCTGCCTCTGTTTGGTCGTGTGTAGGACATGACTGGAGCAGCGCAGCACCTCAGACATGCCAAGGGACTGGACCCCATGATCAACGCTGCCAAGTCTGGCCTACCTGTAGATATCACCAAGGTTGTTAATGTATTCTTATGTGCAAAATAATTAACTACAAGAAAAAACTGTGTGTGTGTGTGTGTGTGTGTGTGTGTGTGTGTGTGTGTGTGTGTGTGTGTGTGTGTGTGTGTGTGTGTGTGTGTGTGTGTGTGTGTGTGTGTGTGTGTGTGTGTGTGTGTGTGTGTGTGTGTGTGTGTGTGTGTGTGTGTGTGTGTGTGTGTGTGTGTGTGTGTGCGTGTGATATTGCCACAGGAGAAACAAAATGAGTGAGAGTTGTTTCAACACAAAGTGCGACAGAAATAGAAGTCAGTAGGAAGGAAAGATGAGGTGAAATGAAAACACCTTTGTGCTCATCGCGTCAAGGTCTCACCTTCTGTGTGTCGGTGTGTGTGAGTCTATCTGAATATTCTCACTGTCCTTCAACTATTCATATTTCATTTAGTTGCCACTTATCCCATATGACTTTCTTTCATTTTGCCTCAATTTTATTAGGCAGAGTTGCCTCGTATGAGCCACGTAGTTCTCTCTGACTCAGCCCCACGTCTTAATTTACCAAGAATATTATCTCTGGGCCTCTGTTAGTTTGTCTCCCTGTCTTGTCCCCAGAATATCGCACAGGCTTAGAAACAGATATTCATGATATCCTGTGGACAGATAGACAGGACTCAGCAAAGAAACATCCGCGGCTCAGATATTGGTCAAGCTGTATGTTCTCAAAAGTGTCTTGCAAATCATAAGGGCTATTTTAATAAAAATGGAAATATCAATTCAAGTTTTAATTGAATTGGTTAGCAGTTATGTCTTTTGGCATAACAGTAAGCTGGCAAATGTTTTGGATCTCCCGTGTGCCCTCTCGTTTTAATTTTATGTCCAAGAATAGTTATTTTTTGTTGTATTTGTTTATTTCCTTCCAGATTCCCAATGCTCCAGTGAGTGAGGAGGACTACTCCCTGTCTCGCTCTCGTACCTCCCCTGTCTCCCCCCGCTCCAGTGAGCAGTACCGCGGACTCATGGATCTTTTGCGGAAGCAGCACGAGGTCAGGGTCTTGCTGTCCATCAGAAACCAGCTTATACTGATGTAATAATAATAATAATAATAATAATAATTATAATAATAATAATAAAGCTTTTATTGCAGACACAGAACCTACATAAACATATAACACATCATACAGTACTAAAAAGGAGATACATAAAAAAAATACATAGAAATTGATAAATGACATAGGCCTATAGGATATACAGGCTATTGCACCAATGCCGTCTTAACCTAGACGTGTATCTGTAGCAGCTTTTCGGAGGGCTGACTAGTGCTTCAATTAAGTGATTCTCTGACTTTTCCAGGGGACACATAAAACTAAACATCAGTTGTCTTAAGAGTGCCTCATAGGTTGGCACTGTAGTGGACACAAATAATTGGCTGGCACTATGTCACCTAGGGACACGAAGCAGCAACCTCATAGCATCATTGTATGCTACCTTGAGCCTCTGCATACTCTTTTTCTTATAATTAGTTATGCGACTTTTTAAATAGACAAGTCTAAAAGCACACTTGTTTTGTGTCTAATTGTCTTTGGCTTTTGTCAGTTTCCTTACACACACTACTTCTTGATCTACAGAAATGTCTGGCCAACTGTCAGCAGTTCACTCTCTTGGGAAGTGTGTCTGAGGCTCTGAGGTAAGACACACTCGTCATTTGTTGGTTTGCTTATGTGAATTTTATTATCCATGTTATCTGCGACTATGATGACATTTTCAAACCTACTCTTCAGTGGGATAACTAAGTTGAGTTGAATGCAAGCAGAAATCAATTCACAACGTAATTGTTGGTTAAATTTATAATTGAACATTTTGGCATCAGGCCAGTAAATGGGCTATAATCTTGGTAGCAAATGTTTGAGTTTTACCTGCTTAATTACTGATATATAATATTTTAGGAATTATATTCTATTAATATACAAATAGATTTATTCAACTTAGCACCTCAGCTCGGGTGTGGAGTGTGGTGTCACTGTGGCACGTGTGCGCACACACACACACACACACACACACACACACACACACACACACTGTGATTGTACTGTTTTTCTCAACCGAGCACCTTATCACCATAATACATACAGTGTAACTTCCCTGCCACGCTGCATAATTTGCGTGGTTTCTTCACAGATTTCTTGTTCACATATTTTCACATACTATGACTGTCACACATAATTCATGCACACTATTTTCTATGCTCCTGAAGGGTCTTGCAGTTCTAGTAACCTAGAAAATCTAGAAGAAATCTAGAAAATAATGTTATTCTATTTCTTACGTTGTCCCATCTCTAAACTTTAAAAAAGGCTGTTTTAGTTAATACAGCTTTGTTTCCAGCATACTATGACCACGACCTGTGACATTACAGACTTCAACATAATCATTTGCCTCTTTCTGTCTCTCCCCAGGTTTGAGAAGCTTGTAGAGGAGAGTATGAAGAACATAGAGATACTGAAGAATGCTCACGCCAAGGGCCAACCTGTCCCCAAGTGCCGTACAGAGGAGAGGACCCTCAACACTGTCAAGTCAGCAACACACCTAATGCTAGATTATGGAATATTATGTCATGATGTATTTTGCTCTAAATGATGTGTACTCAACAATGGCGGAAAGAGATTTGTTTTTTAATTTTTTACATTTTAACATTAGACATTAGACAGTCCTAATGTTTTAATTTCATTTAATTTAACCTTTATTTATACTTGAGAGATCAATTGAGGGGTGACCCTCCTTTGCAATGATGTTGAGTCAAACAAATGCAAAATAAAACAATACATACACAATATACAATGCAAATATATCAAGTACACAATAAGCTGATAAAGAGACAAAAACAATTCAGACATTGAGACAGCGATGTAGAATGGCTGCAATTAAATTGGGTGAAGTACAATATAGCCTATTTAAAAGAGTTACAGGTAAGAGTTCGGTAATGTGGTCCCCTTCGCTTTCCAGTTGCATTATTGTATTGAGCTTTTAGTCAAATATCTTGTAGGATAGACAGTGCTGCTTTACTAAATATAAACATGGTATTGGTTCTGCGACATGTTTATAAGGCTTAACCGGTATTATGGACAGATATATTTTATATTTAACATTAACATTAACTCGCTCATTCATAAAGCCTACAATATCATTACTGGCCAAGTGATTACTGGATATGGAGGTTTTAGCTACAGGATTTGTGATGCCAGCAATAAGTGAAACTTTTCAGCAGTCCATGCTGGTGGTAAAAATAAGTGTCATTAAAATAAAAAAGAGAAGGAAATGTGTTTTTGGTTATACGGATACTCAACACATGCATCACTAGTTTCATTTAAAAAATATATTTTTTTTTGCTTTCCCTGACTAAAGCGGATCACGAGTCAGAGCGAGTCACTTTGGCTGTGCTCCAGCATTATACCAAGCTAACAGCTAGCTGACTGCTAGTGACTCATTGAACAGTCGGGATGGTTTGTCTCTCTGTGATTCTGACTGCTGTCTGTCACTGGTACTGTTTCTGACTCTTGTTTTTGTGATGTAGGGTCTACGCCAACCTGACACCGAATGAGCTGATACTTTACGTCATCAGAGGCATCAACCTACCGGCTCCCTCAGGTACTGACGGCAGGTCGGCTTTGGAATAACCTCCACAGCTATGTGTCTAAATGTGTGTTCACTTCAGTCTCGTCTCTGCCTTCAGGTGTCTCCGCTAGCGATCTGGATGCCAGTGTGAAGTTTGACTTTCCTTTTCCCAGCGCGGTAAGAATCTTTCACACTCGTTGAGAGGTTTATTGGTATTTCGCTCTGTATTAATCCGTCTTTCTAGATGTAATCTAATGCATTCTTGTGTGTGTGTGTGTGTGTGTGTGTGTGTGTATATATAGGAGGAGGCTCAGAGTCACAAAACCAGCACTGTAAAAAGCACCAACAATCCAGAATTTAAAGAGCAGTTCAAACTCAACATCAACCGCGCCCACAGAGGCTTCAAACGGGTCATCCAGTCCAAAGGCATCAAGTTTGAAATTGTCCACAAGGGGTAAAGACCACAAACGCATCATAAGCAGAAGCGTCCCTGTTAATCTTCACGATTCATGCTGTGAATGCCAAGTGTGGTTATACTTTCTCTCTCTCCACAGGGGCCTGTTTAAGACAGACAAAGTGGTGGGCACCGCTCAGATGAAGCTCGAGGCTCTAGAAAACCACTGCGACGTTAGAGAGATAATAGAGGTGAGTGTTAAGAACACGCGCACACACACACACACACACACACACACCTGATCCATCTAACATTGCGTTTGTGTGTTTTTTCCGCAGGTGATGGATGGACGTAAAGCTACAGGTGGCAAGCTGGAGGTGAGGGCGAAGATCAGAGAGCCTTTAACAGGAGTGGATCTGCAGCCGGTGACTGAGAAGTGGCTGGTTCTGGAGCCCGTGTCCTCCCTCTCTCCCCCAGAGAGACAGAAGGAACGGGTGAGTTGACTTTTTTTTAATTTCCCCCTGACCTGCATGTGGAAGAGACAGTGAAGCAGCTGGCCAGGTCCGGATTCACACTCAGAAACCTTGTGGTGTGATATTTCTGTGCCAAACACTGAGCCAGCGGGGTCATCCTGGACTGGCCAAGGCTCAGCGTGCTCTTGATTAATTGCTTTGGAGCTTCAAACACTTCAACTGCCTTTACCGTCATCTTCCGACCTAACTAGTGTAGTTTATCAGGTCCCACCACTTGATGGAAAAGCACCCTAATTCACTTTTCTTTTTCTTTCTTTTTTTTTTTGCAATTTTTGAAACATTCGCTTCACATTTTAGATGGAAACCTGGCAACTGTTGGCACAAAACTTTCCAGTTAGTGTCAGTAAAGTGACGTGTGTGTGTGTGTGTTTGAATCAGTCTCCATCACCTCGGTCTAAACCCAGACATGAAGCCAGCGGCAGGAGCAGTCATCCCAGCAACTCTCCCCCACAGTACAAACTGCACAGCTTCAGTCTCCTTAACTACGACAGGGAGCGGCTGGAGAGAAAGGTATTCCTGCGCGCTTCCATGGTCTAAGTCTGTCCACAACATCCACTTCTCTAACGCTTTGTCAGGGCCAAAAGGTGTGAGGGCCTCGTAAGTTACAATACGCTTGTCTCTCAGATCACAGAGTACCGCAAGACGCGACGGGATCCCCCATCCGACCTCATCCATCAACACAAGGAGGTGACACACAGGCTGCAGTGGCAGAAAGCACAGCTGGAGCGGGGCTCTCCCACTTTGCTTACGGGTAAGACACACACACACACACACACACACTCACGGGTATATACATTACTATCATGTCGGTAAACTGTAAGTCTCAAGCATGTATCCCATGTCTCCCTTCACCACATGGTTAGACTATGAAAACGTGCTGCGGCGCTTAGTCCAAGGGCTCGCTGACTCGGTGAAGAAATTCTCCAGCCAAGGCCAAAGGGTGAGTACAGTGTGAAGGTTGAATGTTACTGTGTGTGATTTCACCCATGTGACGGAGCAGATGACATATGCTCACTGTTTGCAGACACACTCACCCCTTGCCTCAGAGCTGCCCTGTGGAGTTTTCTTGTAGACAACTCAAATTTATTGAGTAACAGCATTGTTAACGTCCATGTTTACTTTCTAACAGCCTGCTTCCCTGCCTGTGTGTGTGTGTGTGTGTGTGTGTGTGTGTGTGTGTGTGTGTGTGTGTGTGTGTGTGTGTGTGTGTGTGTGTGTGTGTGTGTGTGTGTGTGTGTGTGTGTGTGTGTGTGTGTGTTTGTCCTTTTTTTTTTTATAGGATGCTGCCAAAGATGCACTGGGCAGGTTGAAGATGGTGGAGAATGAGGTAAGGGTTGCATTGTACTGTCAGTATAAAACATGCTTTATCATCATCATGAATGTGCGTATACACACACATATATACACATGTGCTGTATTCACTCATTTTCTCTCTGTTCCAGCTGGAATCGCTGAAAAGAAAGCGCACGGGATGAGAGGAGAGTAGTGGAGACTTGGCTGCAGAACTGTTATTTCACCTCTCTCTCTCTCTATCTCTCTCTCTCTCGTTCGTACACACGTGTGTACAAACATAGCAGTGGGTACTTGTTAGCACCTTTTACCTTTATTCTATGCTGTAACGGCACAACTGCATAAACCAACCTGATCATTCTGTCAATCCATCAAATAACTTGTGGTCAGTCGCCACAATAGGTCTGTAATTACAAAGAGAAACTAATTAAAGCTAGCGTTAAAACGAGAGGACAGCTTATTTGCACTTAAACAAGACAAACACTACAGAAAGCTGCTATGGCTACGTCTTTACAGACCTTCTGTGCTCTGTTTATGTTTTTTTTTTATGATCTCCGCCTTTTCTTTAAGAATTGTTGTTGAAGAGATCCATTTGAAGAAATTTTACATTTGACACCATACATGACCAAAATAGTGTGTGTGTGTGTGTGTGTGTGTGTGTGTGTGTGTGTGCTCTGAGGTGTGTTTAACCAATAGACTGAGGTGTTTTTAACCCCTTTTCCCATATTTTGTGTGTGTAATGATCTTAATCTAATCTGTCTGCTCCAGTGTTCCCAGATTACAGTAATCTGCGCCGTTTGGAGTTGTGTGATATGGGAATAAAAAAAGAAACGAAGCTTCGGGGCGCCGCAGCCTACATCCCATAATGAGGGATTAGTGTTTGTGTCACCAAGGAGACGGCTAGATCAGATGTGGACTGGCCTCTGGGGGCTGGGGGAGAGGGGGTGTTAACAGCGCCATGAATGTGGCACAAGCTTAACTCTGCAAAAGGAGTGCCTCTTCCTCTTCTTTCATCAGCTGTTTCCTCTTCTTTATTTTCTTTTTTTCGGATCTTCACTTTCCTCACACTAATTCCTTTCCATACATTCACAGATTATTCAGTCAGGAGTAATATGCTACGATTTTTAGGAAATAATTAACAGCTGCTGTGTCAGTGCGCTGCTATTTTTCCAC
This sequence comes from Ammodytes marinus, assembly GCF_949987685.1. Taxonomy (NCBI): domain Eukaryota; kingdom Metazoa; phylum Chordata; class Actinopteri; order Uranoscopiformes; family Ammodytidae; genus Ammodytes; species Ammodytes marinus. Next base: position 30,222,515 of record NC_137235.1, read on the forward strand.
AGATTCTGGCTCGTACAGTAAACAACCAGATTGTGTCCCACTGAGTTCCTCTAGTGGCAGTGTGGATGATGAATATTCTGCCCACAAGAAGACAACCCAATATGTGTCGGAAAGGGCTGGGTAATTGCTCATTTCTATTTCTGTTACTCATAGACATGACTGTCAGAGGTATCATTGTCCTTCCTCACAGGGGTTACTCTATCCCTTTTTATTCAGACAAATTCAGTCAAACGTGATTAGATGTGCAACGAATGCAGACGCCTCAAAATGAATAAGAAACCAGCAATGTGTCATATGCTACCATATGTTCTCTGCTCTGTTTGGTGCCCTGGACAGATGTTTCCTCTGTGTGTTTGACAACCTGCTAACCCTATCAGCAGATTATTTGGCTTCCACATTGGTAGCATGCAGCCAGGATGTAGCACACTGCTTTTACGTGAGCCCCACTGTATGTTTGTTGATTTGACTCTTTAATGTGGATGATGTGTGGTAACTCCACTAAAAGTGTTTGGTCACGTGACAGAGCAGAGGATCATGTGTTTTTTATATACTATCTATCTATGGTTTTAGTCCTAACCCCCCACTGCTTCACCCCATTAGCATATAATCCTGGTTAAAGTTGACCTGATATGGCCCTCCATAGGCTGTGTTGACACACTTCCTAACCTTCAGTCTGATATGGGATGCCAGTGACTATATCAGTGTGTGGACTCCTTAAATACAAGTCATGTACACCAACATTTTACTGAAAATTGTTCAGTGCATGCAGCATGGTTCTATTGGAAGTTTTATCACTGCTGTTCCACACCGCCATTTGTTTCAGTACATTTAAAATTCATTCAGAATACTCCTGAAAATTTGAGCCAAAAGAAATTGCCCACTTAGTAGTGTAATTCCTCACAGTAAACATCTGAAAGTTAGCATTAATTTGTTTAAATGCAGCCTTATGATGAACAAATTTGGTGTTATACAACATTGAGAAATACTGAGGCAGACTCAATGGGTTACACAAAGTAAATTAAAGTACGAGTCTGCTAATTGGTTTTCATGATGTAATAAAATAAAAGGAGACCAATGTGTAAAACTGTTGTTAAAAAAAAAAAAAAAAAAAAAAAAAAAAATGCCCTCTTAAAATTGCCCCAAAAACCCAAAGCATCGTCTTCAAATGTCTTGTTTTGTATGACAGACACTCCACAACCCAGTGTTATTCAGTTTACTATAAGACCAGGCAAAGCAAAGGGCTCCTTAGGATGTATAGGCCGGATATGGGGAAGGATTGACCTTCTGGATTGAAAAAAAGACTTGGAGCGATTGAATCATTAAATCGATGAATCATTTCAGTTGTACAAACGCAACTTGTGTCAAACCCAGCTACGTGTGCTGAAGAACTAACCCTGATGTGGTTTCTTATAAAAGGGCTTAAAATATGCAGAACTCATGGGGGGCGCAGCAAGTCTTAACCCATGCAGCACCCCTTCCCTTCACTCTAAAACCTTTAACCTCATGTCACACACACACACACACACACTCATGCCACATTGGCCCACTGCTTGAGTAACCTTGTGGCCTCTGAGGCTGTCCGGTTGTCAAGGCAACAAGCTCATCAGCATTCAGTGTGTAAGTTGGGTGGTCAAGACCCGGGGAGAGGGACATATTGTTAAAGTTTGTCCTGTTGTTGACTGACGCCCCTTTTTGCATTTTCAAGACACCACACACACACACACACACACACACACACACTCTCTCCTTACTCTTTCTTTCAGTGTGTTTGGATCTCTTCTCTATTATTTCCCACTCTGTAATCTGGGTAGACTCTATTTTAAAAGTTGTTTTGATTGTAGGCCTATCATTGTCTATATTTCTGTCCTGATTGGCTGCTGTCAGTGTATTCATGTGGGCCGGGGAAAACACTATTGTTGAACCTTTTTTTAATGTAGGCTATGTTATGTCATGTAAGGGCAATCAACATAAATGAATATGTATATAATATAGAGCATTATATGCACTGTCTCTATTTTTTAAGTTTGTCATGATGATTTGCTCCAGCTGGGGAATGTATAAAGGCCTGATTGTGTAGGCTTTATTATCTTGTGTATAAGGTCTGTATTAACATTAATAAAATGGTGAATCAGCAGCTTGAGTCTTAATTGAAATGACAACTCTAGATTTTTCTCATTGGGACTGATCAACATTAGGTCAGGCCATGTGTATCCCTTCTTGAATGGCACTATCGTATTCAATAGAAAACATGAAATATTGTACTGATTGATGTTGTATAATACAACTGATGTTTTTATTTTCTATAGTCACATTAAATATATGGAAGCTCAGTTTGAGGTAACAACTTTTTACATTTTTATACAGGATGTTTTTTAAAGGGTTAGAATAAAAATACATATTTGAAGGAAAATGATTGATTGCTATTATAATAATAGCATGTCTCCACACATTTGTACCTCACTGCTTTATGGTGAAGACATATTAGGCTATTATAATGGCAACCCATGTGAGTTGAGTAGCCTATAGTCTAATGTGCCTCAGCTTCAAACACCCAAAGACAGAAATAGGAGCATCTTCTTGCAGACAATGCTCGCTGTTGTTGGGGGGTAGAGAGAAAGCTTGGGGCTTTGGTGTTATGCTAATAGCGTATGTGAATGTGAAATTTCCCCTGACAAAGAGGGGAAAGACGAGTGGGGGGATGGGGATGGTGCACAGAGACGGGAGAGGGGAGTCTTTATAGCGGTGGACAACTCGCGCGAGACTTTGGTGGACACGGAGAAGGCGAGAGTTTCCTGCTCGACTGAACACGTGGTTCCATGTCTGCCTTGCCTCCCTGCTTGTCTGTCAGTGTGTGAAGGTTTCCATCCCTTCTCTCCCCCTTTCTCTCATCCTCCCATTCAACACGGGCAGACCCTTTCCCCCTCTCTGCTCCGTCCCACCTCCACCCTGCTACACTTATCTGCCTATTTGAGACGGACTGCCGACAACCAGGCCGCGGTCACTCCAACGTGTATCCGCACAGAGAAAGACAGAAAGAAGAGAGTGAAAGTGAGTGTGTGAGAGAGAAGCTGTTAGCGAGTGCGTGTTAGCGCACCCGCCCGCAACCGGTCCATCCGTCTTTCTTTCTCCCCGCTATCCCGCCTCATCTGTTCGGTCATGACGCTGGAAGCGATCCGCTACCGGGCTGGCTCTCTGCAGACCCTCAACCAGCTGCTGCTGCCACACCAGACGGTCTACGAGGAGATCCGCTCTGTGCAGGACGCTTACGAGGCCATCAAGTCCATGAAGGTACTACGGGCGCTGTATATTCTCTCCCGTTTATTCCCGTCGTGCATTATTTTTGTTTATTTATTTGAATAATTTTTTCTTCTTTTTGGGTCTTTTGTGTTCCAGTCGCTGCATGCATGTGTTGCTTTGTGTTCCCACTGTAATATCGGTCTGTATTTTTGTTTTGGGATACACCTGCAGCACCCTAGGGCCACCCACAACTCCCCGATTGTCCGCCCCCACCCCCCACAAAAGCGTCCTTTTTTTATGTAGTTTTCCCATTATCATGTGCAAGCGCGACACAACTAGGCATCTACACACACACACACACACACACACACACACCCAACCCATGAAATATTCCCCCTCCTCCTCTTTCTCTTTCTTTGGGGGGAAGATTATTGATGAATTATTAATGACCTTTGCCACGGTTTCTTTCTTTTTTCTTTTTTTTTATGTTCGCGTTTTGGTCTTGTGCTGCACTCAGTGACACCGCCAGCTCATGTCTCCCTCCGAATACCCGAAGATAGAGAGCCTGAGATAGAGAGAGGTGGTCGGATAGTTGCATGTTGTACCAAGTTCAGCCTGTAACATTTTCACACGTTCGCTTAATAGGGATGAGCAGATATTTCACTCTTTTGTCTTCCCAGATACACACACGTTTGATCCTCCCTCTCTCTGTGTGTGTGTGTGTGTGTGTGTGTGTGTGTGTGTGTGTGTGTGTGTGTGTGTGTGTGTGTGTGTGTGTGTGTGTGTGTGTGTGTGTGTGTGTGTGTGTGTGTGTGTGTGTGTGTGTGTGTGTGTGTGTGTGTGTGTGTGTCTCAGAGTAGGGCTGCACGATATTGCCCAAAATGATTATCACGATTATTTTGGTCAATATTGATATCACGATATTTTACCACGATTATTCAGTAATTGTAGCGAGTAAAATATTTTTATTGGATTGTCACGTAAACATAACAGCGCTTTCATATCCATGTGATCGGCTATGCAATATTACTGATAATGTACATATATTTGCATAAATATAATAAATATTTACCTGAAGTCAATGCATTTCCACAAAGAAAATATAAATCAAAATATTGCACCAAAACTTTACTCAAAATCAAATCAACAGAGCACTGCTTTAACTTTTCCTTGTGCTACATTTCTGTTGAATAACACATCTTTGTTTCCTCACCTGACCTCATTGCATCTCCTAAAAGCAAAAATATAAAATATTTTACTCCATTCATTGTACCTGCATGATGGATGTGTATAAAACTTGATTTTGAACTAAATAAAATTGTGCCCACAATGTATAACTAAAATAAGTATATTATGAGCTGCGCCCTGTCAAAATAAATCACAACCTATATGGCTCTACTATGTCGGAATTTAATTTGAAAGGACGGAGACGGGAAGTGGCAGGTAACACTCAACAACACGTTAGTTAAATGTTGCTGCCTCTCATGCCTTTACTCCCAACGCGAGGTTTCATCTTCGCTTCAGGTCGTGTGTACGCTGAGGCACTGACTGTATGGAGTTATTAGCAACCCTGGGAGCTTGTCTAATAACTGGAATAGTCATTGCAAACCCACTAGGTTCTTATGTAATGAAAACGTAGTTCAATACGCCAGCAAATAGGAACGACCAAGGATACGAACTAGCAACGGTGGAATAGTCTACTCGCCCAGCTAGACTGCTTCAGCTGACTGAAGGCTCCGGCTCAGCTGTTAGCCAACATGCTTAACCAGAGCTCCATCTAGCTAACAAAGCATTATTCCCCAAAATCTATAACAATTCACGGAGAAAATGACTGCCGAACATTTACATGGCGGGCTGCAGCCTGAAGCAAAACGTACTCACGTCGTCTTGCTGGAGTCCTGTCGGACATTAACCATGACTCCTGTGTTCCCTGCTCTCCTGATACATGCAAAGACGTGTTGAAAAAGTATTCCATTGTTTTCTGAACGAGTAGCCCTGTTTGTGGACGTCTATCCATCAAAACTATGACGTAGGTCCTTAGGTGACCCGTTCGCTATACATTATACTCTTGACAGCGGTCTGTCTGGCTGGATAACAGACCTGGCAAAGTGTCATGTAATAATGGGTTATAAATCCGGTCCCACACAAAAAAAGAGACTAACAAGGGGATGTATGTGATTTCACAAGCGCAGATGTCTGCTCTCGCTCGCGCGATAAGCAGCAGCAGCTTGCTTCTTCGCGCGGCTCTTGGAGTGCTTTCTGTCTATGCGGGCAGAAAATTGTTCACACTTTGGGGGCGGAGCCACTGGACTTTGATTGACAGCTCTCGGGGAACCTGGGGTTGCCAGGTTGGAGCATGAACAGGCACATGATCAGCGAGTGGTTTGGGGAGGGATTGATTTGCTTCGCAGCTGAGCACACATTTAAAATATCGCACATTCATGTACACGTCATCGTGGGAAGCCAATATCGTCATCGCGATGAAAATTCGATATATTGTGCAGCCCTATCTCAGAGTGAAGGAATGTACCATAAGCAGGGTGGTGATGTCATGATAACACACTAATGGCAGAGCGAGAAATGACTCCAAGAAAGATTATTTGATTTCAGTCAAAGCTGTGGTGACAAACTTCTGGCTCAGTGATCTCACCCACCTGCAAGTGATGTAGAGCAGGGGACCAGCATATTCATTTTAAAATGGGGGCGATTTAAGCCCCCTTTTTAGGGGTGCTATCCCCTCAATTGTATCCTGGCACCCCTAAAGAATAATTGTAAAAAAAAATGTTGATGAATGGATAACGAGCGCTATTTTCTGACTCAGAATTCTTTTCTGATTGGTCTAGGTGTATTGATTATTCTAGGTCTAGAGTTCCTTGAGGCTGTGACTGATTAGCATGGCTCCGCAGCTCATAATAGACTTGCCCATTATTAAGCACTGCCTGACAAGCTCCAACGAGTTCCATGCCTTGCCCCAGCAGAGATTTTGGTATGACCCTTAAAACATGCATATCCAGTCGTACAGGTAAGGTGTCGATCCTGTTATGCTAGCATGCTGGGAAGTGGTGGTAACACAAAGCTTTTGAAACAACCTAAATGAGCGAGTTACTTCCAGACACCTTCATTTAACTCTCACATCAAGATGTCTGAATGAGCTATTTGGCTTTGGTGAGAGTCTCAGTTTTGGGAATCACTGAGGTACAGAGAATAATAATACATTTTAAAAAAAATAGGGAAGAGAGCTGTTTAAGAGGTTAGCATAGAAACCAATTATGAATGATGTGATGTTGACCTCTTTTCATTTTATTTTTGTTTGTCTTTTTTCTTTGACTTTATTTCTTTACCTTACCTTATTGTATTTTAATGTTGGGTGGGCATCCTTTTTATAAGCCCCTCTGGGTTTCTTTTGTCCCACCCGTGCATTTATTGTATGTCTATGTTAATCTTTTTGCCATTTTAATCTTGTTTATCTGCACAAATAAAAACTAAACTAAACTCTCCTCCTCCTCCAGGTGAGGGGTGCTCCGGCCATAGCCATCGTGGGCTGCCTCAGCCTGGCTGTAGAGCTGAGGGCGGGCGCCGGGGGAGAAGACCCAGTCACCTTCATCAGAGAGTCTCTGTGTCACCTGACCTCAGCCCGGCCCACTGCCGTCAACATGGGCCGAGCCGCCCGCGAGCTCATGGAGTTTGCAGAGAACGAGAGCATGGAGAAGAACCCGGGGCCGCTGAGAGAAAGGTGGGCTGGGCTACACACTTTATAAAAGACACTCGGTGACACTTTTTCACTTTCACCAGTGTCTTTTACACTTGTTTGTCTATACCCAGTCTGCACATTATGTCCTCTTTTATATTGTACATTTTCAATGATTTACTTTCCTGTATATTGTGCATTATTTCTTTATGTTTCTATACCATTAGGTTGTTACCTTCACTTTAAAACAGTTTAGAATGTATTTATTGTATATACGACTTCATTTATCCTTTGTTCTTATTGCACCGTGAGAGAGAAACCTATTTTTTTTCTTTTTCGATTTTTCTTTATGTCTGGCACATATTGCAGAATTTCATTTTTGCATTATAAAAGAGATTAACTATGATTTGTTTACCACCGAGGGCTGAAGCCTCATCTTAGCTTTGGCTTTGCACAGAACAAAGACTGTCGGATGTTGTCCTCAACCCGTAGACTTAAATCTCTTCACGGAGGGATCTCTTCAGGGCCAAGATGGACAGGATGAATGATTAGTTTTTTATCATCAATGGTGACAAACATGGTCAATTTGGAGTGCAATTTAACCCCCAAGGGTTTTTGAAGTAGGTTAACATGGGCCTTTTGTTCAGAGAAGCAATACATTATCTTTTTATTTTTCCATTTTTCTTCCTTATACAGATCACCTATGACCAAAATCTTGACATTTCTCCTGACTTTTAATTTGCTAGCAGCTAGCCCATGTGTGTGGCAGTCCAATGAGTTAGTTATAGGGTGCCTGTGGAGGTGTTTATCAGTCGTAGCGCTATGGATCCATGTTATTACACGTTGAGTAATGGTAAGCCAGCGCTTTTTCTCCCAATGGTTTCCCACTAATGTAACTGAAAACACACACACACACACACACACACAAACACACACACACACACAGCAGAGGCAGAGAAGCAGGCTGTTAGAAAGTAAACATGGACGTTAACAATGCTGGCTTCATACTTGACAGAAACAAACGGCTTTGGAGGCGTTTTAATGAGGACTGAAATAACTTTGCATTTGAAAAACATTTGTTGAGCCTCACGGTTACAAACTGTGTTTTGCTAAAATAAACTTGAGTTGTTTACAAGACAACTCCACAGGGCAGCTCTGAGGCAAGGGGTGAGTGTGTCTGCAAACAGTGAGCATATGTCGTCTGCTCCGTCACATCAGTATATGTCTTAGATTAGATTAAGACATATACCGAACTAGACACTCGAACGGACCGTGTTACTTGTCTGAGTATATATGGCCTTTCAGTAATCGGATAAATGTCCGATGCATGGCTGTCTCCACTATGCTAGGTGGCGCTGTAGCCCTTTCAACAAGTGGTTATAGAGCCACGTCCGGCTCCCTTCTGGCAACAACCCTACACTTTTTTTGCGTCGTCTCCTTCCACTTCCTTGTGAAATCCTCGAGCAAACACAAACTCCGATATGCGATGTCCGATCCCTGTATACATGCAGAGAGAAAGCCGACTATGAACGAGTTATCTTGGTGTTCTTATCCGACTTCGCTTGTCCGTTTATGTGCCGATATGTGTGTGAAGTAGATCGGATAAAGGTGCTTACATGCAGTTTACAAGTCCTGTTGAAGTCGTATTCGTTTATTTACCCGATTATGAGTCTGCATGTAAACGCACTGAGTGAAAACTTACTGTCAAATGAATGAAGCCATCTGAACTTGTGCTTTTCCTGTGTTAGCTACTATAGAACATCTTTGTGTAAGGTGTAGTATCAAATCAAATCAGTTTTATTTGTATAGCCCAAAATCACAAATAGACATTTGCCTTAGAGGGCTTTACATTCCATTACATTAGCTCGGCTGAGAATAAACTCCCAGTAAAAAAACAAAAAAAAATTGAGAAATCTCAGGGAGAGTCGACAGAGTAAGGGATCCCAGTAGAGAAAAATCACGAAGGAATTCAATCGTGGTAATACTAAAGTAAAGTGTGGATGCAGATCAGTCAGTTGTCAGTGTTATTTTTACAGGCAGGAGAGAGACACGTGTGAAGTGTTAGGAGAGCTGTTAGGAGTTGGTGTTGATGCACAAATAGGATCCAGGTGGATAGCGGTTGTCATCTTACACTATACGATGCAGCACATTTTAGTAAGAGAGGCACTGTTCCAATACTGTGGATTGAAATCGGCTCAGATACTGAGCTTTTTTTAAAAAGCTGATCGGGTATTGGCCACACTCGACCAATCCTGACAGTGAGTGCACTTTGCTATCTGTCAACGTCATGATAAAAGTCAGTGTTTCTGCTGGTATCAGTTACAGTCAGCCATACACTCGACTCCACGCCACAGCCATCCCTGCCCTCACGTTTCCTCAAATAATGATCATTCAACTAAGTTCAATGAGAGGAATGCAGATTTTATATTTAGGGGGAAAGAAAAATCTCTTGAAGATAGCAATCACAGAGCAGCAGAGCAGATGTCTCCAGTAATTACGGTTCCTCTATATAACACTGCTACAGGCAATATAACAGGGCACCTATGTTACATATGCTTTATATGTAACAGGTGAAAAAAACAACTTAAAGCAAACATGATAAAACAGATTATGAATGAGGAGAAGTGGAGAATATATTCAGATGAAAAATAAATCTGTAGGCATATAGTAACCGCTGACATGATGGACATGTTATAAGGCCCAATGTGGCAGACGAAGCCCCTTCTAAATCCCCCCCCCCCACCCTCCTCCCTCTCCTACAGTGTAATTGCCTGGATTGAAGAAATGCTGGAGCGTGACGTCAATGACAACAGGAAGATCGGTAACTACGGCGCCCAGCACATCCTGTCTGGCGTCCCGAGGGATCCCGTGACCATCCTCACACACTGCAACACCGGCTCCCTGGCCACCGCTGGATACGGGACCGCCCTGGGTGAGAGCCCGGAGCCATGGGGGGGAGGAGAGAACGGGGGGGGGGGTGATTGTTCAAATATTTAGGACAGTGTGATGGTAATAATAATGACGTGACGCGTGTTTGTGCGTAGGCGTGGTGCGAAGCCTCCACACTCTGGGCCGGCTGAAGCGCGTGTACTGCACAGAGACCAGGCCCTACAACCAGGGCTCCAGACTGACGGCATACGAGGCTGTAGCAGAGGGAATCCCTGCTACACTTATTACAGACAGCATGGCAGCCCTCACCATGAGAGAAATGAATATAACAGGTGTGTGTGTGTGTGTGTCTGTTTGTGTGTGTGTGTGTGTGTGTGTGTGTGTGTGTGTGTGTGTGTGTGTCTGTGTCTGTGTCTGTGTCTCTGTGACCGTGTGAGGTATATCAATGTCTCTCTTAATTCAAACTTTTGTCCCTTTTTTTAATTTATTTTTTCTCTTCTACAAACTAACTTTACGTCTGTGGCGTTGTGGCCCCTCTCAGCTGTGGTGGTGGGTGCAGACAGGGTGGTTGCCAACGGTGACACGGCCAACAAGGTGGGCACGTACCAGCTGGCCATCTCCGCAAAGCATCATGGGATTCCTTTCTATGTGGCCGCACCCAGCACGTCGTGCGACCTGAGCCTGGAGAGCGGCAGGGACATCGTCATCGAGGTGCGCCCGCCCGAGGAACTCACCAGCATAAACGGAATCCCCATCGCGGCCGCGGGTAAGAGGAGAGGGCTGGGGAGGGTTCGTGTTGGGGGGGGGTTAAAACATATTTTTTCAAGTTCTAAAACGATGAGTTGAGAAAAGGAGTGACTAAGAGGCACACTCACACTTGGCCCTGTTGATTCTGCTCAGCGCTCCTTCCCCACTGGTCAAAGCCTGGCCAGCACCTGCACAGTTTGACTGTGTAGTGTGAGTGCGCCCTTTAAAGCACCAGGCTTGGAGAGATGGATGAGGGGGGACCAGTTCCAGCGTTCACACTAAGCCCTAAGTAGTAGAAAACTCAGACTTTAATTGACGTCACATTCAGTGTTAATCCAGAGTGAAAGAAGCTGGTGCACCTGCTCCAAACGCCATATGGGGAACTCATATTATCTGTACAGGACACTTTTGTGGCCAGTGAACTGTGAGGCTCCGATTTCATGAAGTACTTGCTGCTGTCTTTCCTTAGTTAGTTTCCAAGTGATAACTGGATTGGATTATCACATATACCGAACTTTCCACTCGAACTGACCGAGTCACTTGTATGAGTATACATGGCCTTTTAAAATATTCGATAAATGTCCGATGCATGGCTGTCTCCACTATGCTAGGTAGCACTGTAGCCCTTTGGTTATAGAGCCACAAGTTATCTAGGTGTTCTTATCCGACTTCGCTTGTCCGTTAATATGCTGATTTGTTTGTGAAGTAGATCGGATAAATGTGTTTACATGCATTTTACAAGTCCTGTTGAAGTCTTATTCATTTATTTACCCGATTATGAGTCTGCATGTAAATTGTAAACGCACTGAGTGACCGTATGAGTGACCAAAGAGATGTTGAATGATGTAAAACAAGGTTCCCAGGCCAGATTCTAACTAGAGTTGTTGCATGACATGGTCCCTCAGCCATCAGGGGTCGCCCTGCCATTGTTTTTTTAACGTTGCAATGCTGTGAAATGTGGCAGACTTAGACAATCACTTTGCAGGTTTTCACAAGGAGACGGTCCTGAGCCTTTACAGACATTTAAGTCTTAGTCCATAAGAGCTGACACTTGAGGTGTGTTTTAGGTGAGGTTGAGGGGAATGGAGTCATTTGATCTCTAATTACGTTGTTGGAGCAGAGGGGGGGCCCGGTGACGTCCCACTAATTAAAGCACATTCATTTAATGAGCCCAGTGGCCCCTGGAGAGGAGGATGTGTGCTTGTACATTGTGTTTCCCTCTCTCTTCCACTCTCTTCTCTAGTGCCTATGCCATAAACAGCATTTTAAAGAACAAGCCAATAAGGCTGGCATTATTTTAGATTTTTTTTTTTTTTATCGTTGGCCAATCCCATTAGAGCAGCTCAACCCAGCAATAAACTGATTCTACTGACGAGTATTAAATTGTAATCCCCAAAAGCCTGATACAGTTTATTAGGAAAACTCTTAAAATCATATCAGCGAGAGCTGCACTGGATGGCATGTTCTTTCATTACAATAAACAAAGGTGCTTAGTTTATTTAGAGTGAAGCCCACTACCCAGTCCAGCTGCTGTTAATACTCATCAAGCCGCAATGTTGATTAATCTACGGTTCAACAAATTCACCATTTAGACCTGTGAGTCATTTACTAGAAACTACACTAGAGCCGTTTCATTTTATTTTGGACCTGTTTTTAGATCATAAAGTTGGTGAGTGACAGACAGGCTGTTCCCAACCTGAGTTTGCAGTTTAATTCTGAGATGAGTAGTACTGGGATACATTCCACGGACACATTAACAACATTTCTTTAATCATTGATATTTTCTTGTGGAATACTTGACAGTTTAAACCTTTCAGGGGCTTAATATACAGTATGCAGCTGATACTCATGTGTAAATGGTTTTAATACTAAGATATATTAGCGGGTAAACGGTGGCGATGTTTAGCTAAAAGTTGTGAAGTTTAGAATTGTCAAGATTGCAAGATTATAGCCAGTGGCTAGTTTCCATCTTTTGGCCCTTTCACAGGTTAAAATAACCCAATCAATAAGAAAAATAACAACAAAAGAGATGAGAGTACAATAAACAAACAGACAAAAGATAAAGAATGTTTCTCAGGAGCATCCAGAACTTGGGGGGACCATACTAAATATAGTGTGCAGTGCTTAGTTCTTGAAGGTGGAGTCAAAATCGGTGAATATCTCCTCACACTATTACCATTCTGTACTGTGTGTGCAAATCTGGTGTTAATACACATCCTAGGCTCTGTAAACTGGTATGTAAATAAATGGGGTCGCTGGCAACATACCAGTTTACAGAGCTAAGGCTGTGTATTATTTAAGACTGGATTTCCCTTTTTCGGCGCACACACACAGTACGTACAGGTAAACGGATGACAAGGTTTGGAACCACTGATTTCAGAGTATCGTTGACCTTGATGCTTAAGCGTGTCTCTCATTGTTCACTGTTTTCCCTGCAGGTATCGAGGTGTGGAACCCGGCGTTCGATGTGACCCCTCACCAGCTGATCACAGGAGGCATCATCACAGAGCTGGGAGTCTTCCTCCCCTCTGAGCTCCAGGCTGCGCTCACCGGCCGCCTCACCGCCCTCTAGAGCCACTCAGCCCCTCCTGCTGGTCCGTGTGCGCCAGTGCACCTTTAAAACGCCACACACTTAAAGACACTCTCATTGTCATCACCAGAACACACGCAGCCGCAGTCGTTGTTTTTGAACTGATTTCAGGTCTGCGCACACGTCACTGTTACATGTCAGTGGTGCACATTGTCGTCCAGTCTCTTGACTCACTAAGTCACTGCAGGGAGTCAGAACAGACACATGTGCAGTCTTCCCCGATTCATTTATGTCTTCTTCTTTTTTTTCCCAACTTTTCCGTCCCGTCTCTCATTCTCCCTCGCTGCCTCTGAATAGCGCTCAGCTGGACTCAACCCTATGAATTCTATTTGGCTAACAATGTTTCAGAAGTTGTTACTTTGAAACATAATGAGGTAATTCCTTTGGGGATTCTTCAATTACACACAAAAAAAAAGAATCTTCCAAAACTTCTCAACGGCTTGGCTGATTTTTCATTTTCCGAGTAGTGGTTTCTATCAGCCATGGTTTCTAAAATGCTGCTACCCACTTGTAAATAGACATATCCTTGCTGGTAGTGTGTACATATGTAGAAAAACTAACCCCTGCTAGTTAAAGGTAATATTTTAACCAAATATGTGGTTATTCAAAACTAAAAGTTGACATCAAAAATGTTATATTAACATTTCATTTATTTTGATTCTGTGTAGAAACATTTTGTAGAGGAATAATCCAAATTCCTAGCTCATAGACTTTCACTACCAGATTTGTAGTGATATGAAAAGCCGTGTTTCACTTTCTACCCTGTGCGGCAAAACTTGGAACAAGTGGAATTTCTTGATTGGTCCTCGTAAGTCAGCTGAAGCCTATGGCAATACATGGCTGTATTTATACCTCACTCCTTGTTTGCATCATGCTGTTCCCAGTTGTACTTCATACCACACTTGTATTCTCATAATGTACTTATATATATATATGTAACCACACTTATTTCACCACCATACCCATATTCATCGTACTGCACAGGAAGCTTTGCAAGAATGAAAAAAAAAAAAATGAAAACGTGTACTTTTTGCCGTAACAGCGTTGGCTGTAAGCTCAGAGGTCTGGTATTTATGTAAAAGGGGCATCACTATTAAAGGAATAGTTCAACCTGAAATGAAGGTTTGGTCATCTGCTTACTTGCATGTCAGTCACAACTTAATATACCCTTTTGTAGCTAAGTCAGGCTTATCCCAAAGTCAATGTCTTACAACTTAGAAACATTTCTTTGAAAAAACCAACAAAACATCCTATTTTAACGTAACATCTATATTTCCCAAAATACTTCTTGCCATTTAAAAGCTAAATATCAGACTTCGTAAATCAATATGGATAACGGGGGGGGGGGGGGGGGGGTTAGTAGCTGTCACTCAAAGTGAGTGAGCAATAGTTAGAGGTATCACTCAGCTCAGCACTTCCCCCTCAGCTCTACGTGTCAGAGTGTTTAAACTTCTTTCAGCTGGTTGTGAGGGTTTTACAGCCTGCACCCTTTTTCTGTCTCAGTGCCCTTAAACCACAGAAGGCAGCTGTCTTTCACTGCAAAATGCTCTGGTTAAAAACTCACTGCCCGCTAGCTGCTTAGCACCAAACATTAGACAGACAAAGTGGATGAGTGGCTGGATGAACATAGTGGCGATATGTCCCTCAGGAGCAGGAGGAGACACAAATAGAGCCAAAAGAAAATCAAGGGTAATATTGGACTTTTACATTTGTCAGTTAGACACAAAGATCTCAAATAAACGTGAGCTCTGTGCCCACATGATATGCTACTAACAAACTGTTTGCTAACATGTCCCCCTTAACAACTTTATAAAGTGATTGTATGTCAATTATTGTAATTACAGTTTTGTGCCACTGCCGCCAAGTGGTTCAAAAAGAAAGGCAGCTGTTTAAATGTTTTTTTTACTTCCATTCAAACTAGTGTTAACCAAAAACTGACAGCTGACTTCATGTCTTTATTTTTGGGTGAACTATTCCTTTTAGGATTGTGCTGGTCTTATCCATGTCCGTGACTCAACACCAGCCAATAAGAATGTAATAACTAACTCAGTTGAACTTGCTATTGGGGTTTGGAGCCGTGATCAGCACAGACTTCAGATGCTCAAATCACTTCCTGCCTTTGAGCTTGTGTGTTTGGATGCATCCCCTCTCTCGTGACAGAACTTTTGTTTTAATGCAGACAGACTAGCAGGATGTCAGACCACTCCATGTAATCAGGGCAATGCCAGTTTAACACAGGTAGACAATAACTACCACACACATGTTTCTATGTAGTAAGTGGCTGATATTTCTAGCCCTGTCAAATCCCATACTGTTGGAGAGTATCTGACTAATCTGGTGCAGAACCAGTTCAGTTAAATGAACAGAATAATCAATACTTATATTACAAGAAATCTATTGCGTTAATTTTAAAGCAAAAAAAGCAACATTTACTGGTTTAAGCTGCCACGGACATTTCCTTTTTTCAGTTTTGTTTCACTGTATTATAAATAAGTTTATGATTAATTAGTGACAATTATAATTAATTGTAGCCCTGTTTGACTATCTCCTTTAAATATAACATTGCAGAAAACAATTCTTAAAACTGACAATGACCTACCGATTATTTACCTATGATCATTGGACTAGTTATTGATTGTTAAAATGCAGGTTGAACTGAACATGACTAGAATCCTATATCGTGTGTGTGTCTGTGTGTGTGTGTGTGTGTGTGTGTGTGTGTGTGTGTGTGTGTGTGTGTGTGTGTGTGTGTGTGTGTGTGTGTGTGTGTGTGTGTGTGTGTGTGTGTGTGTGTGTGTTTGTGTTTGTGTGTCTGAGTGTGTGTCTGAGACTGAGTCTCTGTAGTTTTGATACCTGGCCAGTGATCCTACAATGAGCTAAGAGGCTCCACAGCAAAGTTCCAGATATATGCATGCATATGGGACGCACCTACTTGCTGCACTGAATGTCACAGGGCCGGACTTGGGGCCCACACTGCTCACTGCCTTACATGTGCAGCAACAATATGTCACTGAACCATTACCAGAGAGATAGCAGCCCCTCAGTCCTTTCCTCACTTTGGTTTAGATCTTGTAACCAGACCTCTCGTCAAGAGAAAAAAATATATATAGAGGAAATCTCAGTGAAAAACTTAAGATAACGTGACACGTGAGTCTGAAAACATGCTTTAAGTGTACTATTACCACCCTTATACAGCACACTGTGTCGCCAAGCTTTTTTTAAATGAGTGACTTTAGATGTGCACTAGTATCCTGTATGTAAAGTCCAACAACGTTTTTTAATACAGCATAGTTTAGACGGAGAGATCTTCATCCTCAACCCCAACCATGGGTTATTCTTCCTTGCCAAACATGGCGCCGACAATCCCCACAATGCAACTCGACCGCAGACAGTTAGATCAAAATGTTAGTCTTAAGCAGAGATGAGGAGCGCTCCTTTCACTTCTTTCTAACTCTGCAACCCCAGCTTTTTTTTTGTTTCATTTTCAAACTTGTAGTCTTCAGATCCCAACAGACACAGACTCAAGTAGGGACATCACTTCATCAGTTGTGTCACAGCTCTCTCTCCGGAGCCACACAAGGCTTTATACAAGGTACACACTGCCCTGGTTGACTTTATCATTACGTCACTTATTTAAACAGGTGAGAAATACACAACGCTACCTACTCTACAGGACCACTGAAAGAAAAAAAAAAGCTCATTGTCAAAAATAACCGCTGTATCCATAGTGTCATCGTCCATATCTTGCTGTAAGAAATGCTTGTTCCTTCCTTTCCCTTTATATCTTCCTCCTCTTCATTTACCCTTCTTCGTCAACCCTCAACTCACAAAGATGCTGTTAGGTTCGCTCACGAGCATAAAAGACACTTGTGTATTTTAAAATGTCTTTCTTTTCATTTTTTGTACAGTTTGAGACATCATGTTTTTTGGGGGCCAAATGTAGACAATGTTCCAGACATATGTAGCAATTTTTTGCGGCCACGTTCTATTTCTTTTCTATATCCTTAAGAGATACAATATTTTTTGTTTGTCTGTACATCATAATTATAGCTGTTTGGCCGTGGTTTGTTCTTTTTATTTCATGACATTGTGATTCCTTGTGAATAGGCCATTAGTAGCCTACACCACACTGGGGAGGCCTCCTCAACCATACACACTACCTCTCCGTCTGCCTACACGGACTCAAACACTGAAATGCACGTACAAAAGCCTTTAACTTTTGCCAGGCTGCAGCAGAGTAGATTGAAAAATTCAAATCTGGACCCAAATTCTCCACGTCTCACTCATGTTTGTGTCTTGAAATGAAAGGGACAAACGGTGTGTGGTGGTGCTTCTTGTTTGCCAAAGTAGATTCAGGCTTTTGTGTTATGTCGAGTGGCAGAAAAAGTGTTTCTCCGTTACGCTTATGTTTTTCTACGACACACTGTTGTTGTTGTTGTTGAAGCAGCAGCAGTAGTAATCCAGTAATGTTTAAAAAAAATATGTTCCCAATAACTGGACCCCCAACAAATGCCTATCGGGTGCCAAAAATTCAGTGCTGCTCGCCACATATTTTCCAAATCGATTTGATTGATCAAAAAAGGTGGTGCTTGTGAATTATTCTCGATGATTCGTATGGTCTGCATTTACCATGGAAGGAGTGTTGTTCAGATGGCCTCTTTAAGTGCAAGTATGTTATTGTTGTTATTGATTTTCACTTGATCTGGATTGATTTTGTAAAATGTGGATATAGGCCTAGTTCAAAACTGGATTTTTTTTTATATATATATACGTATATTAATATAATGCTGTAAAGTGCAGTCATGAATTACGAGATTTCTCTTTCACATCAATACAGTAAAAAGGATTAAAACCACAGTGCAATGAATTTTTTCCCCCCTGCCCTTCTCAAACTCACATTGTATAACTTAGGCCTGCCAGTAGGTGGCGGTATTGTCAGAAAGAGGGCATGTAAACCGCTATTTCAAGCTAAGAAGAAGAACGACGCTCTCTGTATTTCCGGTTATCAAACATGGCGCAGGGTTGTAAGAAGTTTAAAGCTCAGCGGCCCGGAGCCTCCAAGAAACCCCAACAAAACAAACAGAAAGGACCCAAGAGAGGAGGTATGAGCTATTCGTCTTACCTGTTAACTAATGAGTTTCTGAAAAAGGGTTGGTTTCTTTACGCAGTTTTGTCAAACTGCGTCAACATGTGACTGGCACCTGAAACGCCTGGACACGTGACTTGTTTTTAATGTTGACCAGGACATGCTCCTTCCAACATCATGTACAGTCTATGGTTGTCAGCACCTGTTAAAGTGACTGACTACATCAAAACCCCTTGAATGCGTATGGCCTGTGAAACATATCCATAAGAAAATACATTTCTTTGCTTTAATTCCCCAAAACATACACACGTTTAAATGTTGTATGTGTAAAGGTAGCCACTGTAACTGTGTAACCTACTTGTAAATCTAACCAATGTTTCTGTGTCGGCTTTATCTGTAATAAATAAAGTAATAAGTATGACTCATTGGCTGCTGATACACTGTTATGATCAGTTGCCAGTTAATAGATTCTTAATTTTTTAATTGAATACACCCTTTTGAAACTAATGCAGTCCTGTTCCTCATGAACCTTATGAGCTCCCGTTTTGTGAAACTGTCCAATAGAATTGTGTAACACTGTTTCTTATTCTCTCCACCCTGTTTAGTTCAGTGCAGGCTGAATAAGTATAGAAACACCCATTGGTATAACGTCATACAGCTGAATGAACACTACAGACTGTTTAAGTAGACTGCGTTAGTGTATAATAATATAGTCACAATCCAGATGCAAACGTGAACCACATTTGTTTAATATAGAGTAATAGATGTTACTGGACAAGCAATGGAAATATATTCAGTACATGTCAAATTTACTAAGCAATAACTTGTGATGTAGACGGATGCGTAAACCTTTGTGGAAATAGATGTTTTTCTTGCACGATGTCACAAAATCACATTACGTTTTACATTTGATAAAGTGATGGTGAAAGCATTTGGAAATCTGACCGTGTTATTGCTTTGTTTTCCTTTTTCAAAAGGGGGGGTCATTCAACCCAAGAAGACTCAAGTGGTTCAACAACAGAAGCTGAAGAAGGTGGGGACAAGTTCACTTAAAACCACACAGTTTCCCTCAGCCCAGCTCTTTCAGTCTGATTTTTATTTGTTTTATAGCATATATATATATATATATATATATATATATATATATATATATATATATATATATATATATATATATATATATATATATATATATATATATTATAGTTTAAATATGAACACTTTGATGTGCTTGATCACTGATTATTTCCCTTTTAAATTTGACCTGCTCTGCCTTTTCCCTGAAGGTTCTGGAGATCGCCATCAGGAACAAGATTGAGCATGAGGTGACCCAGAGAGCCAGCTTAACCATGCACAAGCCACTGAGTGTGCTTAAAGGAGCTGAATGCAAAGGCAAGCCAGGAGCACCCCGTCCAGGACCCAGCTCCAAATAGGACCAAATACACAAGCCTATAGAGCTGACACTAGGTGTGCCACACTTAAGGACTCGGTGAACTCCTGACTCAGAATGTGGATACATTGGCCTGTTGTTTCTGATCTCTGGATCAACTGACTTCAGGCATAGAGAAATAGCGTGTCTTTCTTATACAAATGTGAAGTGTATTATTTTATTTTATTTTACAAAGAAATGTATAAAACAAAGACATTCTGGATATGTTGTGCTGAGCTGTGTCAGTTACATGAACCTCCACTAGGGGGCACCGCAGGACTTAATTGACTAATTCATTGACTTGATTTGACTCACTGCTCCTTTCAATAAACAGGTATTTTAATGGCATTGAATCTATTTGTAGACCTTGGTAGGAGGTTCCAACTGGAGTTCGATCGCTCCCAATAAGTCTGTCAAAACCTATTGATTCAAATCCAATTTTTAAAAAAAATGTGTGGGTCAAATTTAAGAAACGAATAAAGATCATTATTATCTGTTAATCCTGACTTTTAATTTGCCATTTGGATGTTCATGGAAAGCGAAAGTGTTTGTAAATGCTGTCATTTTGAATGGAGTGGATTAAAGTTTTTTTCCCCCAGAAGTCTATGGTTAACGGTCATCGGTAAAGACACAATTCAGCGATGGCTTCAGAAGCATTTTAGAATAACAAGTTTTCAGCTAATTCAAGGTTCAGGAAGGTATTGCCGCACATTTATGACAGTCACAGACTGTGGCTTTCACGCATAAGTTAAAGTGAGTTCAAACTGCTTGTTTATCTGTCTCAGCTACATGGGGCTAAGTGGTCCCACAGAAAGGCTGTGTACAACTCTTCTTTTCACTTTAATATGTAAAACTGTTTTCTCATGGCCACGAATTTAAGGACAGACCATCACTGTGATAGTTAACCATGTGATGAGGCTGAACACAAGCAATTTTCATGCGGGAACAAGTTAAACTGTATGCTATATGCTGCAAACAATATGAAAAAAGATAGAGGGATAATCGTGTTGAACTTGTATTGTTGTGTTGCTGTACATTTAGAAAGCCTTATTTTGAAAGTCCCTGGCCGGAACTATGAGACCATTATTTCGTGCCCCTTCTGCCGTTCGGATGATTAAAATGTCTCGTTTCAGTTTGGACAGACCACCTGCCTTGTCAAAGGTTTGGATCGCCCTTAGACGGCTGGACAACAACGGTTCGTAGGTTTCACTGATTATTTTGCGATCAGGGGTAAATGATTCTCTATCAGCCACTTGTGTGTAGCCTAGTCGGTTTGTGCGTCTGTGTGTCCATGGCAACCATCTTATTTAACCCATTAAAGAATAGGCAAAATAAAGATATGCAATCATGTTTCTCTCGGTGAACGGTATAAAGTCCAACAGAAACAAGTTATTCATACGATTTATTTTTCTTTCCCTGTCACCTCAGCAGATGGTCATGTCTCAGGTGTAGAGAGTGAAGCTTAGCCTATATGTCCAAACATGGTCAAAGAGAATCGACACAGCTGCATCTGACTGCTGAGTGTTATTTGCAACCAATCTCACATCATATCTCAGATTGAGTAAAGTCCTTTCCTTTTTACCTATGTAATCTGAACAAGATATTACTTTTTTTTTTTAAATCCAGTGTGTGTGTGTGTGTGAAATGTGTAGATAGATTGATAGACAGATAACGTTTCCATGTCATACGTTAGTAGACCTTGATGGCTTCCAGTATAGTAGGCCTAGCTGTGATGTCATGTTTAATCTGTTTCAGATGACAGAGTGGTGGCTCTTCGGGAAGTGTCCATTCCTCCAGCAGCCGAGGTCTCCATGATCATACAGGTGTGTGCTGCTTCTAATATAGTGCCTCCTACATAGTGTCATGTACAAAACATGCGGAAAGTATTGAGATTCAACAATAACAGCACACATCTATCTATCTATCTATCTATCTATCTATCTATCTATCTATCTATCTATCTATCTATCTATCTATCTATCTATCTATCTATCTATCTATCTATCTATCTATCTATACAACCATACATACATACATACAGTACATACATACATCTATCTATACATCTATCTATCTATACAACTATCTATACATCCGACCATCTATCTATTCAACACTTTATCTATACATCCACTTATCCAACCATTCAAGGATTTTATTGTGATTGTAATACACAACGAAATACAGAGTCCATGTCTGGGAGCTCAGCTCCGATGATCTTTTTCGCTGAGCTAACCACCCGGGCCAAGTCCCTCTTGCTCTCCGCTGTGCAGCCTGAATACGACACACTGCAGCCCTGGCAGAGGATGCTCTCCATTGCACTCCTATAAAAGTTTATGAGCAGGTGTGTGGATAAACCAGCCTGTAGTCCAGGCAAAATAGCGTTTTTCGACAGACAAATTGTAAAAGAATTTTTTTCAGCTCAGATCATTTCTATGAGGTGTCCAGAACAACATACTAAAAGTCCTAAGAAATCCTAGTTGAGGAAATATGTTTAATTCTCATCAATCCGAGATGTGTGCCAATAAGGCGAGACACCAATAAATCCCAATAGGGCTATTTTTTCCCTTTAGTCCTATCAAAATGAAACTTTACACAATGAAAGTATCCATGATAATTAACATTTTTTGTATTGCAAGTTTCTTTGAAAATTAATTGTAATATGCAAATGAGCTATACACTAATCGTACACGCCCAAAATAAACCCAAATAGGCTTAATTTTTTCCTTTACTCCTACCACAATAAAACTTTACATAGTAAAAGTATACTAGAAAAGTCACTTTTTTTGTATTACAAGTTGCTTTTTAAATGCATTTGAATATGCACATGAGCTCCACACTTATTGAATATCCAATCATCCTACTGCCAATGGGTGATGGCGATGCTGTTTTTAGACTGGCCTCTAACCTGAAAAACTGCCTGGCTTACCTGCCAGGGGTATAACAGGTGGCTCTCATGAATTAGATTAACCCCTCCCTTAGCTAGTGTAATTTTACTTTTTTCAGTGCCATTCCCTTTCCTATGCCAAATAGACGAGACTGAAATGGCATGGATAGAGGAGATTGTCACACACCTTGGGACCAAGTAACTCCTTTGTCTACTTTATGCACCATACAGTGCTGCTTGAAAGTATGTGAACCCCTTGAGCCTTTATGAATTTTATTTATCAATACCAGTATTTTTTATATGAAATAACAGATTTTTGTTTATCAATTAAACATTTTTCTTTTCCAGAAATCAATTGTTAAAACAGATTTTAAAAAATGATTTGCCAACTTTTGTATGTGAAAAAGTTTGTGAACCCTGAGCAGCATTGGTAATCAGGTGGGCCAAATTTGTGATGAAATGGACCAATGTAATAAAGAAATTGGGTGGCACTAGATAAAACAGAGATCAAACCAGGTCAGTGTAGGCCCACCAAAGTGAACCCATACAGATCAGACTTGCCAAAAGGGAAAGACAATCTCAGAGGATCTCAGGAAGAGAGATGTGATGTTGCACATTTGTCTGGGGACAGCTATCAATTAATTTATTTGGTTCTTGTGCCATAAACAGCTTGTGTGCATTAAGATCAGCATGATGAAACAAGAGTACTAACAGGTCTGTGTCATCACCTACTGAGACTGTGTCTTTTGTTCTGGCAGAGGCAATGGCAGTTTGGACAATGAGCACATCTGCATCGTGCTTTGTATGGTTTGTGATACACCATTTTTTGTCTTACAAGTTTCTTTGAAAATGAATTTTAATATGCAAATGAGCTATACACTTATCAAATATAGGCTACCCAAATTATATCCGCATAGGCTTAATTTGAACCTTTACTCCTACCACATTAAAACTTTACACAATGAAAGTCTAAATGAAAAGTAAAACATTTGTATTAAAAGTTAACTTATAATGGTCAAGGCTTTCCAGAAGGGGTTGGTTGAACGTCAGAACAGGGGTCACATCATACTGCAGAGCTTGAGTTGCCACAAACCTCAATGTTGAGTATATGCAGGATTCATCACTGGGATCAAGATCAATCATTGGAAGGAATGTTACTGAAGCTCTCCCAGGGTGTTCATCTAGAAGATGCAGGATCTGCATCATACCAGACCATGATGGCCTTTGAGAGTGAAGGAGGAGGGTTGTCTTCCACAAAACATCCAGCTGTGATGTTTTGTTATCTGCTGGCAACAGAGCCAGTGGCTGATACACAATAGGTTCACGTATAGGAGGAATCATAAAGTACTGAATGTGTATGCCACCAACTGCAGCAATATCTGCAGCAGTCACTTGGATCTTTAAAAGAAAAAATGAAGCCTATGCGAATATATTTTGGGTAGCCTATATTTGATAAGTGTATAGCTCATTTGCATATTAAAATACATTTTCAAAGAAACTTGTAAGATAAAAATGGTATATCACAAACCATGCAAAGCACGATGCAAATGTGCTCATTGTCCAAACTGCTATTGCCTCTGCTAGAACAAAAGACACAGTCTCAGTAGGTGATGACACAGACTTGTTAGAACTCTTGTTGCATCATGCTGATCTGAATGCACAGGAGCAGTTTATGGCACAAGAACCAAAGAAAGCAACAAAAATAAGACGGATATGGTGCATAAAGTAGACAAAGGAGTTACTTGGTCCCAAGGTGTGTGACAATCTCTTCTTTCTCCATGCCATTTCAGGCTGTGATTCTACGTCTCGTCTATTTGGCATAGGAAAGGGAATGGCACTTGCCTGGAAATCCAGACCTGCCACTAGGCGCTGGCAAGTTAAATGTGCTGCGCCTGTTGGTCTGGGCACTCTCCATTGAAGCTCATTAAATATGTCAAGAAATCCTGAGCTACATTTCAATTGGTTCTATCTGATATGGGCGGGCCAGAGCCCTATGTATGGTGCTCTGGGGCGGACGTAAACGGATGACGACAGTGCGCCGTCGAAGCCGTGATAGTAAACATCAAAGATAGCTGCGGATATGTTGTTTGAGTTTGAGACGGCTTTGGCCTCGACCCTTTACAATTTGGAAGACGGCACTCAATCTTTCATTAGCAAGTAAGAGGAATATTCTGTTTTGCAGACGACCACGGCAAAAGTTAAATTTAACAGTTAATCCCGCTGTTCGCTAAATGAACGGGGCTTAATACGGCACATTGTTCATTGCTCTGATTGGTTGTAGTGCTATCAAATTGCGTGCAGTGGCATTTGAAGAGACAAATCTAATTCATGAGAGGCACCCCTGGCAGGTAAGCCAGGCAGTTTTTCAGGTTAGAGGCCAGTCTAAAAACAGCATCGCCATCACCCATTGGCAGTAGGATGATTGGATATTCAATAAGTGTGGAGCTGATGTGCATATTCAAATTAATTTAAAAAGAAACTTGTAATACAAAAAAAGTGACTTTTCTAGTATACTTTTACTATGTAAAGTTTTATTGTGGTAGGAGTAAAGGAAAAAATTAAGCCTATTTGGGTTTATTTTGGGCATGTACGATTAGTGTATAGCTCATTTGCATATTAAAATTCATTTTCAAAGAAACTTGTAATACAATTTTTTTTTATTTTCATGGATACTTTCATTGAGTAAAGTTTCATTTTGATAGGACTAAGGGAAAAAAATAGCCCTATTGGGATTTATTGGTGTTTCGCCTTATTGGCACACATCTCGGATTGATGAGAATTAAACATATTTCCTCAACTAGGATTTCTTAGGACTTTTAGTATGTTGTTCTGGACACCTCATAGAAATGATCTGAGCTGAAAAAAATTCTTTTACAATTTGTCTGTTTTTTGGCCCAAAAATGGGTTACTTTGCCTGGCCTATTGAGCTTCCATAGGAAGAAGAGCCATCTATCTATAAATCTAACCATATAAGCATCCATACATCCAACCGTACATCTATCTCCACGTTTAATTAACCTTGTGAGCAATGATGGTTGCAATTATTGTAACTCCTCATTCCTAAATGTGACTATTTATTGACTATTTACACATGACATGATGCCTTGTTCTTGTTCACCTACGTAACTTAAAATATATTTAAAAAAAATAATTTTTAAAATAAAATAAAATTAAACCCTGTTTACGTTTTTGACAGTAGGCCTGTATTATGATATATCATTTTCTGTTTTCAGATTATCACCACTACCTTTGGAATGAACTCTTCTGATGTCATTTTTAAGGTGCAACGACTCATTGCGCCTCACGTTAGAGTTGCATGCCTTCTTCTGTTATTTCCTGCTTGTCTACATACTATTGTTGTAAAAATGTTCAATATGCAGTTAGAATGTTTCAAATCAAAGTTGGTTGGATCACTCCTGCTTCTGTCTGCGTGCAGATCAGGAACCAGCGTGGCTGTCTGATCCCTCTGAACAGCTCCATCCCTGCTAACAGCAAGCACATGTGAGGAGTCTTGACTGTAGACTGTAGTGTTTTATTTCTATACATTTATTCAGCTCTCACTGATGTCAGGTGGTATGTGTTTTTTTTCACCACAGGCCGTATGTGCTTGAGGTAGCCAAGCCCTTTCAGCATGGTAAGAAAGGACTCACCTGTTCTTTATCTTTTGTTCAGATTAAACCAAAGAGACTCTAAAAAAAATGGCAACTAATGAGTTTTGGAGGGGCTGGTAGCCAGAGGCTAGATGTTTCCACTTGTATCCAGTCTTTATGATAAGCTAAGCTAACTGGCTGTACATTTGGAAGGGATCTTCTCAATTCACTTGTGGTAAAAAAAATTAGATAGGCTATCCCCCCTATTTTGCATCAACAAACAGTTGTTTATTACACACTGTTGTGAGCAGTTTTGTGTCCCTATTCATGTTCCATCATCTACAAATAAACAAGTAAACAAATATACTAGAAAAATACAACACAAAAGTAAGTGGAGGCTTGTGTATCAACAGATAATGAATGACAAAATAGTTAATCAGTTGCTATATAAAATAGGCGTACTGCACATCCTTATAACAGAAGTTATAATTGTTATGAATAATGTGCAATATTTAACACTTAAATATGTCCTTATAGCTGCATACATCTACACATTCGTAATAGTGAGTTGTTAACATAAATGATTGTAAGCTACTTTTAGGAAAGTAAAGTGTTTGTAAGTATCACTTAAAGTGCTGATGAAATGGCAATAAGTTATTTTAAGACATAAATCCTGATTTCCTAAAGTACAGGTGTGTCAAAAGAAATGAAATGCATTTTCAAAAGGAACAGAAAGGGCAACACAGTATCACAAATAATAGTTCCTGTTCCCATTGTATTCCAACCTGCTTAAATACACACAGCAGTTGCTGCAGAAATGTCAAAGTATTTGCCTTTTGCCTGAATCAGAAACAAAAATTCAATGTTCAATGGCAATGCTCCTGATGTCTGTAATTGATTGTTCTTTTTTTTTGTTATGTCCCAGTGCGTCCCAAGCCTCGAAACGTTCCTATGATGCACAACATGCATAAGAGCATGAAGACCAGGCTACAGACAATAGCCAAGAGGGTGAGACATCATATTAGAACAACACTGATCTGATACAATAACTATAGTGGTTTGGTAATGATATAGTAGAAATGACTCACTATGGTCCACAATAAAATGACCATCTTTTAGTGAGAAAATGTTAAGCTATCATTTAATTCTCTTAAAACAAACCATGAAATAACAACTTATTGGGCCGGTTTCACAGACATGGATTAAGCCTAGTTCTGGACTAAATTGTACTTTCAATGGACAATCTCCATTCAAAATTCCATTTAGTCCTGTACTAGGCTCAATCCATGTCTGTGAAACTGGCCCATTATGTTTTAAAGTGTCGACTAGAAAAATTATGGAATACAGGAAAACACCACTGAGAACAAAATAAATCCTTTTTCTGGGCCTGTACCGTGAAGTTTTTTTTGTCCCCTGTCGGAACTTGAACTTGAACTTAGATTCCAAGTTTCATTACAGATTCAGAGACTGGAGGAGCTTCTGCCTCAGATCAAACTCAGGCGCAACGAGAAGCTAAGCCAGGTACTTCAATTTTCCCATAGAATTTCTACAGCAGTGAACACAACAAATG
The DNA here is from genome assembly GCF_949987685.1 of Ammodytes marinus. Taxonomy (NCBI): domain Eukaryota; kingdom Metazoa; phylum Chordata; class Actinopteri; order Uranoscopiformes; family Ammodytidae; genus Ammodytes; species Ammodytes marinus. Next base: position 30,250,228 of record NC_137235.1, read on the forward strand.
ATCATTTGTGGTAAATGTTGCTAAATTTGTCTGTAAAAGGGGCACTATACACGACAACACGAAACGGTGCATACGCGAAAATATTCTCGCAGTTGCACTATATCATTTACATGAAAACAGCAAACGCAGGCATGAAACCGCAGGTTTTTGAGATCACCTCCCAGGGAGGATTTTTTTGGAAAACACAACGGTTTTGGTTTCTTGTAAACACCGAAACCATTTCCCCTGGTAACGCAGACGTCACGGCTCCACTTCACGTATGCGTAGTCTATAACATTTGCTGTCAAAATACCCACACGCGAGTTATAAAGTTAGAAGACAACATAACATGCACGGTGTCTCCGCGGCACCATCAGTCAGTGCGGTTACATGGCACAACTAGATTGGATTATCACATATATCGAACAAGACACTCGAACGGACCGTGTCACTTGTCTGAGTATACATGGCCTTTCAGAAATCGGATAAATGTCCGATGCATGGCTGTCTCCACTATGCTAGGTGGCGCTGTAGCCCTTTCAACCATGCTTTCAACAAGTGGTTTTAGAGCCACGTCCGGTTCTCTTCCGTCAATAACCCATGGTGTAGCCTATCACGCGCAGGCACACAAGCACAGAACGAGAAGTCCGATATGCGATGTCCGATCCCTGTATACATGCAGAGAGAAAGCCGACAATGAACGAATTATCTAGGTGTTCTTATCCGACTTCTCTTGTCCGTTATTGTGCCGATTTGTGTCCGAAGTAGATCGAATAAAGGTGTTTACATGCAGTTTAAAAGTCCTGTTGAGGTCTTATTCGTTTAGTTATCCGATTATGAGTCTGCATGTAAACGCACTGACTGTGATCAGCGAAGAGTGTCGTGCAGGGCTCAAATATAACACTCGCCAATTTAGTCTAAGCGATTAGTAAGTTATTGAGACCACCGGCCACTTTGTCTGGGGAAAGATTTGTGCTCTGCCAGTTTTTCTAGCCAAATAAACGTGTGTAGCTTCTATATGCCAGGGACACGGCTCTCTCTACATTAAAAAACACTATCCATAGTTCAGCGCGCAGCGGTTAAGTTACTGTTCAACAAAAGGAGCATTAAGGCTACGGCTTCACATTAAAAGCATTTCACTGGCTAAACATTAATAGCATTTCACTGGACAAACGTGAGTCGACTTTTATTTTGAAGTACGCCTAACAGGAAAGTAGCCACTCACAAAGCCCCTTCACTATCAGCATGTCTTCTGTTTTCACGAGTTCAATGCGGTGAAATAAGAGGACAGAAAGCTTGTCATTTGCAATACTTGTAACCCCAAGCTTACACCAACCGCTTTATGAACGTTAGTGGCATTCATTTTCGGTTACAGTAAGGTTTTATGCATCAAATTGTACCGGAAGAGCTATCTACTAGGCTGTGTCACCGCTGACTATTGGCTTGGCATGCGTACTACAGCGATTTCGTCCCGTTTCCTCTGAAAACAAGAGTACAAGTGAAAATGTCAGATAAATTGTGTCTGTACGGGGTTTTTTTTTCAAACCAAAAACGGGAAAACTCACGTTTTCACCGTGTAAAGTGCCCCTAAATCTGAATGGGATAGTTAGTGCCATGATTAAACTACTTTAAAGAGATGTACAACCGCCTGACCATGGCCTCTTTGTCCTGTCTCAGGAGATTGAATGTCTGAGCCAGAAGTTGAGGTTCCTTCATAGGAGAATGCAGGTAAACTATGCTGATCACAAACTGTCCTTGCCTCAGATTAAGATGACTCCCAATCAAATCAAACTTCTTTGCACGGTGATATGTGGCACTGAGTCTCTTTCCTTGTGCTTTTTGCTGAAATTGCAATTAGCTGTGTATTTTATTTGACATATTATAATGTTCTTCTAACAATTCCAATATATTTCAATAAGTTTAATGCCGAAATACAACATTTTGTCTTGAATGTGGGTTAAAGAGTTTTGGAAACAGTATCATAGCAATAGGAAAATGTGCCTAAAATCTTTTTTCTTTAAAAGACTTTTATTTGAGTATTTAGCTGCAACGGTCTCATAACGTTAGCCTCATAGCATAATTGCCTTAATCATATTCACTCTACTCTACTTTTACTTTACATCTACTCTATTCTAAATTTACTCTACTCTACATCTACTTCTCGTTAGCCTAATAGCATAATTGCCTAAGTCATATTTTAAGGGTTATAGAGTACGGTAAAGTAGATGTAGAGTAGAGTAGATGTAGAATAGAGTAGATGTAGAGTAAAAGCAGAGTAGAGTAGTAAATATGATTTAGGCAATTATGCAATGAGGCTAACGATAAGCTATTCTTGCCATGTGTTCATGTTTCTGCATTGTTTCTGCAGCTTTAATGTTTTTTTGGTTCATGTTTGTCCTGATCTGTTGCAGGTGGCAGATTCCCGTGGCTGGAAGGGGGTGCTGAGCAGAGCCCCTCTGTGGTGAAACAATACCCACAAACCCTCTGTGGGACATTGGTCACGCTCGTGATCACTTCCCAATTTTTATCGATTCACCTTGTGAGGGTGGATTTGGATCTGGATTTTTACTATTTATTTTCCATGCATTCAATAAACTATTAGTTAGGTTTTGCAACAACTATACAGGTTCTAATAATACCATACTGATGCTAAACCAACCAACAACCAACTAACTTGTGTTTTTCGAATTGCGAGGATTTGAATTTCCATATGGCCATATGTAAACTGTGAATAACCTTATGTTGTGTCTACAATTAAATCAAAAAAATAAATGAGAAACATTTGGACTGTTTTCTTTAAATGATTGGCTGTAATACACAGATGTGAGAATAGTGTCTTTAAGATAAGAAGGCTACACCCCCCTCAGTGGCGAACTTAGCCATTTGGGGGCTCCAGGCGTCTACCGGTCTAATGTACGCATAATTAGATGATACTCCATACTATACATACCATTCGAACTGATGTTTCGTTTGGATGTTATTTAAAGTAACGTTACTTCCAAGAGAGTACTTAATGCTCATGAAGAAGTTAGTGGCAATAGTTCTTGCTCCACTAAACCTGATTATTAGCCAACTGTTAGAAACCGTTAGCTTAAGCTAGTGAAGCTAACACAAGGTTTTTCGTGTGCTCTGTCGAAATAAAGGTGGTGTTTTGTCCGCTTTCATTCTCAGATATTAACTGATTTAGTGCATTGATGCTGTGAAACGGTGAATACATTTTTACAACACGAGTTTAGTAACAACCACAACACTTTTTTTCAACCAAACATATTGTAATTACGCCTAGCGACCAGTGTGGTTGTAGTAATGATTGATGGCCACAGGTGGCGCTGAGCATTCACCAAATAAAAAAAAGCTTCACAGCTAATGTAGCTGTTAGCACACTCAGGATCTCGTAATTACGAGATAAGGATCTCGTTATTACGAGATAAGGATCGCCCCTCATTCATCAATAACGATGGCTGGCTGGCTGCAGGACGACAACGACTTTGTCCGACCTTATTGTCTTTTATTCCTGCCCTAAAAGCACACTTTCCTCTATTTTTACACACAATCCATGACCAGGATATCAAGTAGGCCTATGCCTATGAGAATAATGGCCTGAATGTTGATTTAGCAATTTAGTGGTCGCGGTTCCGGTGTCGTGCCAAACTTCTAGTGCGTGTGTGTGTGTGTTTGTGTGCAGACGAGGTGAACCTAGCCATGGCAAACGTAGGCAATTGCCTTGGTTTCCGGACTACAATGGGCCCCATAATCAATACAATTATTTTAAATATTTTTTTACTGTTCATTCATTAATCAGCGATCGCATCGGGAACTGAGGGACACTCTTTCGGCTTTACTACCGTGATCAGCTGCTGAGGTCCGACTGGGCTTTTCTCCTGAACAGTCCCAGTGACTAGCCTGGTGCAACCAGACCATCGTACTTCATTTCATTTGTACAGAAGGTCTGGAACTGCTCTATTTGGCAAACGTTCACTCACTTGGAAGTTTAAAACTATTGGATCTGCCCAGTGCCACACTGGATCAGCCAACCAATCGCATAACGTTTGGTCGCAGCATTCAACTGAAACTGGAGCGCGACTTCGACGTCATCGTTCTCAGCCACTCGCTCTGTTCGCTGATTGGACGACCGGAAATTTTCCTGAGCTCAAACACGTGAATTCACCGCAGCCCCAGACTGACTACTGAAGGGAAAATGAAATTTGGGCAGAAGTAGGTAGGCGGGCGGAGCCAGGCTACCCAGTGACTGCATAGCTATATTCCAATCCAGAGACCGCATCTTTAGAAGGACGCGGTCTACGCGGTCTATGAAGGCTATAGCCTGTGAAGGCCGATTCGAAGGCCGAACAACCGTTTTTAAATGAGACGGTCTCCGCAGGTCTCCGTTTACGAGCATTTCCGGTTTGCGTAACAAGCCGTTACCTTGCGTGACGACTCGCCGCTCCTGTGCTGCCTAGCAACCCTGATTGCTGCCAACGGAAACAGCCTTGTCAATGGAGGAAAAAAGAAAAAGAAGTTGCCAACCAGACGAAAAGAAAAAATAGGTACAAGAAAAAAATAAAGGAAAATAAAAGTTAAGAAGATGGAGCAACACGTTGCCGAGTGACAACAGCAGATGTCACTCGGAGCCTGTTGTCTCTTCCTTTGCACAGATTAGTGCATAAAAATTCACCAAAATGCACAAAATCAAGGGTTTGAAGCTACATTTTATTCTGAGGGAGTATCCCCAGACCCCATCTTTTATTGTGTCAATGTTGAAGCGAAACCTACGCCTTTGGATAAATGAGTCATAAATGTACATAAGAATGAGCTGGGCAAGGGTGCAGATATGTAAGGAAAAGTTGTCTGGTGTACCTCTGCCGTGAATGTTGTATTAAAAGGGTGCGATGGTGTTATAAGCAACTTCTTGTTAGCAGCTAAGCTAATCTTCCCCCGGTGCCATTAAGGGTCAGGTGGCGCCGCCAAATGTACCGCCACCATGGCAGTACATTTTTGTAGTTTGTGTTTGTTTATTTTGTATCTCAAGGTTAATAACTGAGAATATTACCAGGAGCCACAATGTACTTTTATTTTATGTATTTCCATTGCTAAATACCATGTGTATTTTTGTGAACAGTTTGAACTGGAAAGGCTGCAAGATCAAATGGCTGAATCTTTGGTGCAGTTGCGGTGTGAACAGCTACAATAGGTGTGTTTTCAAGCTAAAATCTCTACTGGAAAACAGACCAAAAAGAATATGCTGATCAGCTGAGAAAGCTGTAGAAAATGAAGAGGAAGTGGCAGTGCGTTTCTTGTCCGCCTAATAACAGCTGCAAAATAATTGATGCAAAGAAACCTAAATGTAGTGCAGTACAGAGAAGGATGGCGGACAGAAACATGTCTTAATCAATATGTTTATATGTTTCACAGGTGTTCGAGTTCCGAGGAGTTTACTTAAAACAGTGGCTATAAAGTATATTAGAACAAATGTGATCTGTGAGAATTGTATTGATTGTCACACAATGCATTGAACAGATGCTGGGGGAGCTGTTTGTAGGCAGCAGCTGAAAGCACCAACAAAAAAAGTTCAAATTTGAAAAATAATAATAATAATGGATTGGATTTATATAGCGCTTTTCAAGGCACTCAAAGACGCTTTAAAAAGACATTCAGTGTTAAAATCTGAATGTCTCATAGCCAATTTCCATGTTATAATGGTCTGTACTTTAGGTATTATTTGTTCAGGATTTGAACTATTTGAAATAACATCAGAATTTCTTTGCATATTTCTTGAGGATTTCTTAATGTTTTTTTTCTTTCTGTGTACCATCTGCTGTCTTGCTGTGGATTTGTTTTAAAAAACTGTGTCACATGTTCATCTCATTGTTCACACTTCAAATAACACCACATGGATCCCATGATTTGCTGCATTAAAGTCAGTTAATACCACAACCTTAAACAATAATGAACCAAAATTGGGAAATCACGTTTGTACAATGTATTAATCTACCAAAAGCAAAATGTCACAATTTCACAGTATGCAAGAGAAAACAGTAAAAGAACAAAAAGTATCAGGTTACGTTAGAATTTTTTTAAACAAATATATATACATAACATTTTTAACCTTTCACTACTTTAAAGAACAAAATTATGATTAAAAATTAACTCTCTCATTAAGGTACAAACAAAAGTAATGGCTTTGAAAACAAATTTACAAATATAAACATTATGTTGGAAACAGGAAAATCATTTCCGAGGTGGGAATTCTCTGCGTCGATGTGGCTTCAGCTGGATTTGACACGCTCCCCTGGAGACAGCAGGGCTGATTCAGCTTCCAGCGCGTCTTTCCCCTCCAGGGGGAGACATTGAGTATTAGGATTGATCTAAAATAATAAAATATTATGTTGTTCTGTTGTAACATATTATTATCTATCTTTCAATCCAATTATGGATTGGGTCACCCCATGCTTGAACACAGTGTTTGTTGTGGCTAATTAATGACAAGCACAGAAGTCCAATAAAGAAACCCCATTCCCTCCCAATAAAGACCCACAAGTTTCTACTGCATCTTCCTGCCTCTCAAGTGGCAATGCACTTTTTCGAAAGACTCTTAACAGTGACTGTGGATCTGGTCCCTTGGGACCAATTTGCCTTGGGACACCGAACCAGGAGCTATTACTCCCAACAACATAGCTCACCCTTTTTTCTTTCATTAAAAAATATTAATATAATACAGACCCATTAAATAAAGCATTACAGTTGTTCTTATCAAAGAATATCTACATGTGCTTTCTTGGTCTGTAATTTGTAGTGACTGTACCTCATTGCTGTCCTCCAGAGCTTGCATGATGGCTGCCACCACCAGGTTTACCAGCACAAACTGGGCCATAACCACAAAGCTGGAGAAGTAGATCGGAGACACCCAAGACAGGTAGCTCAAACAGCCATTATCATTAGGACGACACTCCCTCAACGTGTCCTTGAGAGACACAAAGCAAGATTTAGAGAGAAAGAGAGGCATACAGACTGGAGGGAACATTAAAAAATATCATATTTTAAAATCTTGTAACCAGACTGTGATTTTTTTTTTACCAATGACTGTGGTCCAGTCATTGGAAAAAAAAATAGTACAGCAAAAATGATACCTGTAGACAAAGTTAAATTTTTCTTATGTTGAGATGACCTGCACACTGATTCAAAAACTCCTAATGTTACTATAGGAATTTTCTGAAATTAATTAATTGGAAGTGTAACAATTATATATTTTCCCATAAAACTTCCCTTGCTGATATTTATCCACTGACCTCGTGCTGTACACTCAATGAAAAAATCTTGAAAAAAAGACTCAAAGTTTCACTTATTGGTACCATCTGGGTGGGCAAATTCTAGTTGGGATTTTTATTATCCTATATCCCTAGAAGAGGTTTTGATGTGATAGACCTTTTATATTGGTAGCTTTTTTGAGGTTATCCCCTCTCAAAGTATGGGCTACTGTAATGGAGGCGAGACACTGCAGGTGAATAGGGTAACATGTTTAACTTACATTAGCCTATACTTTAAGAGGGGATTAACACAACTAGAGTTTGCCCAACCAGATGGTACTGATATCTGATCTGGCCCATGAAGTAATATTAGTTTTACCCTAATTAAGGGTGGATGAACTTAAAATAATGGGACAGTGTAACTGGACAACTACAATGAAGTTGTTGTTTTTGTTGTTGTTGTTAATTAATGCACCAGTATTTAAAGTGCAAAATCAAAAAAATAATTGGTATAATGTTGGCAAGTGACCATGACGTAAACGTAACAATATTCTTAAAGTCATACATTCAGTGCTTACAATTGGCACATTCTCTGTGCTTAGGGGTTAATATATGGATTGTGTGTGTGTGTGTGTGTGTGTGTTAGCATACTCTCATAATAAGGCTCCAGCTGTCTCCGGTGCACACTTGGTAGAGCGTGAGCAGAGCAATCCAAAAGTGCCTGAAGTTTACGTGCTTGTTCATACCCAGACATGGGTAATCTTCAACGCATTCTGATTAACAAAGAGACAACAAACTCAGAGAAAGAAATACTGATATTCCTGCAGTATGCAAACTAAATTCCTTCAGATATGTCTTTGAGTCAGGAGTTAGTTTATACCCAACAATGACATGTCCGAACGATATCAGCTTTAGAATCAGCGGGACGATGTGAGAAAATGTGTTTTTTTAGCATCTTGATAGTGTGGCATGAGAGCATTCATTCCAATTCAACTTTGTTATAAAAGAATGAGCTAAAATCACATAAGCTTAATAATGCTCTGGGTTGGTTGTTATTTACTGTGCTGCGCCCTCCTGATGCAGACTACTCTAAAGCTTCATGTGGGTGTTCTGATAGCAGTGTCTCTGACCTAGCTTTCCAAAGAGCTCCACTCCCAGGGCAGCATAGATGAAAAAGAAGAACATGAAGAGTAGACAAATATTTCCAACCTGGAATCAAAGTGTATGTTAGATCTCATGCACAACAAACACTGCCATTTACATACTATAAACTCTCAACTTCATGTACCTTGAATAAAAGGAAATGCAAGCCTTTATTTGAGACAGATTGTCAATTCAGAGAGGACAACTTTTTTATTTATCACTCTTTTTCTAATGTACACGGTCTCATATAGCACTAAATGTGCTATATAAATAAAGTGACTTGGCTTGACGTATCTCCTTGCACAATGCAAGGCAAGGCAAGGCAAGTTTATTTATATAGCACAATTCAGACACAAGGCCACTCAAAGTGCTTTACAGGGGCAAGATTAGAATACATAAAACACATTATAAAACATTTAAAAGCGAATAAAAGAAGCAAAAAAAATCAAAATAAATTAATACTCGATTTAAAAACATAATAAAAGAAGCAAATAAAATGAAAATTGCAGGTTAAAATGGAAACAAAAAAGTCTTCAGACTCGATTTAAAAGAACTGAGAGTTGCAGCAGACCTCAAGTTCTCTGGGAGTTTGTTCCAGATTGTTGGTGCATAATAACTAAAAGCTGCTTCTCCTTGTTTAGTCCTAACTCTAGGGACTGTAAAGCCCCTATCTCACTGGGCTGCGACTGTTTGCGACAAGTTGGAGACTTCATTCGCAAACGAGTCTCTAAACTGTCTCCAAACGTTCGCGGAGGTCTCAATTTCCTCGCATGAGTCGCAGAGCCGCGCAGTCCTGTCGCATGAATTTTGAACATGTTCAAAAAAAGTGTGCGACAAATCTGTCTCAAAATAGTCTCAGAGTGGTCGCATGTGTCTCAAACGCGTCGCAAACCCTTCTCAATTTAGCTTCCGCGAGTCAGAAAGTGCGAGCAATGTGAGACAACTTTGCGAGGGGTTGGCGACATATGAAACTAAATTGCGACTGATTTGAGACAAAATTGAGACGGTCGTGAGACGTTCGCGAGACATAAATGCGACCTCCTGGCAAGTGTTGGGCAAGACATTCGCAAACGTGTCGTGAGGAACCAACTCAGTGAGACTGCAAGTGAAAATTGTCGCTAATTTGCACATTTTGTCGCAATTTTGTGTCTCCAACTTGTCGCACACTGTCGCAGCCCAGTGAGATAGGGGCTTAAGTAGACCTGTCCCAGACGACCTAAGGGCTCTGGACGGTTCATAACTTATCAGCATATCAGTAATGTATTTTGGCCCTAAACCATTTAGTGCTTTATAAACCAACATCAGTATTTTGAAATCAATTCTTTGAGTGACTGGAAGCCAGTGTAAAGACCTCAGAACTGGGGTAATGTGATCCACTTTTTTGGTCCTAGTGAGGACTCGAGCAGCAGCGTTCTGAATTAGCTGAAGCTGACTGATAGATTTTTTTGGAAGGCCAGCAAGGACACTGTTACAGTAGTCAAGTCTACTAAAGATAAATGCATGGACAAGTTTTTCTAAATCTTGCTGAGACATAAGCCCTTTAATTCTTGATATGTTTTTTAGGTGGTAGTAGGCTGATTTATTAATTGATTTTATGTGTTTCTTGAAATTCAAGTCGGAGTCTACAACAACACCAAGATTTCTGGCTTGGGGTGTAGTTTCTAACATAATGGATGTAAGCTGTGCGCTGACTTTTAATTGTTCATCTTTGGCACCAAAGACAATTACTTCAGTTTTATCGTTGTTTAATTGAAGGAAATTTTGGCACATCCAATCATTGATTTGTTCAATGCACTTACTCAGTGCCTGTATCGGACTGTAGTCTCCTGGTGATATGGTTATGTAAATTTGTGTGTCGTATGCATAATTATGGTAGCATAATTTGTTCTTATTCATAATCTGAGCTAGTGGGAGCATGTAGATGTTAAATAGAAGAGGGCCAAGAATGGAACCTTGGGGGACCCCGCATTCAATATTTGTCCGCTCAGATGTGAAATTGCCTATTGACACATAGTAGTCTCTATCCTTCAAGTAGGATTCAAACCAGCTTAGTACAGTTCCAGAAAGTCCAACCCAGTTTGCTAGTCGATCTAGTAATATGCTGTGGTCAACTGTGTCAAAAGCGGCACTGAGATCCAGTAAAACTAAGACATAACTTTTGCCACTGTCTGTGTTTAAATGGATGTCATTGAGGACCTTAACCAGAGCAGTCTCAGTACTGTGGTGTTGTCTAAATCCTGACTGGAAGACATCAAAGCAGTTATTCATTGCTAAGTAGTTATTTAGCTGTTGATAAACAGCTTTTTCAATGATTTTACTTAAAAATGGTAGGTTAGATATGGGCCTATAATTTTTCATGAGTGATGTATCTAGATTGTTCTTTTTTAGGAGTGGCTTGATGACTGCTGTTTTCAGGGCCTGTGGGAATACACCTGTCTGAAGGGACATGTTGACAATTTGTAGAACATCTGAGGCCATACAGCTAAAAACAGTTTTAAAGAAGCCTGTGGGCAGAATGTCAAGGCAACAGGATGAGGAGTTCAGGTGTTGTATAATGTCCTCCAGGTTTTTGTGGTTTATAAGATAAAATTCTGTCATTGCATTTGAATTGATTTTAAGAGGGAACACATATGTTGAACTTGGTATTGATGCAGTGACAGCTTGTCTAATTTTGTGAATTTTCTCAGTAAAGAAGGAGGCAAATTCATTGCAGGCCCTCGTGGAAAGATGCTCAGACGCTACTGGCACAGGAGGGTTTGATAATCTGTCGACAGTAGCAAACAGGGCACGTGCATTGTTGTTGTTTTTGGTGATGATGTCAGAAAAGAAAGAATGCCTTGCATTTCTCAGTTCTGAGTTAAACGTGCACAGTTTCTCTTTGAAGATGTCATAATGAACCTGGAGATTTGTTTTTCGCCACCTGCGTTCTGCTTTACGGCACTCTCTTCTTTCTATTCTGACCTGCGGGGCATTTCTCCAAGGAGATCTTTTCTTACCAGAGACAACCTTCATCTTAGTGGGCGCAATAGCATCTATAACACTTGTAAGTTTGCCGTTAAAGTTGTCTAAGAGCTCCTTAACTGAGTTACAGGGGAGGGGTGGTACCGAAGAAAATGCTTGAATGAATGTTTCACTGGTATTTTCTGTAATATACCGCTTTTTGATTACTTTTGATTGATCAATTGTGTGCACAGACATTGTACTCTCAAACAATTAACAGGAATGGTCCGTGAGGGGACCCATATCTGCCACTGTTATGTCTGAAATGTTCGTTCTTCTGGAAATTATAAGGTCCAGCGTGTGCCCTTTGTTATGAGTTGGTTTGTCAACATGCTGATTTAGTCCAAAGTTGTCAAGGACACAGCACAGTTCTGTGGTAGCCGAATCCCCCGTTGCGACCAAGACAAAGGGTGGGGGCAGGACAATCATCATTGTGTTTCAAGAGGTTTATTTCAGGAGATTTCCATCAGACATCAGACATAGGATTTCATGGTAGCATAGTAGCAGCAGGCTGAGGCCGCAATGGCACTGAAGTTGCTAGTTACAGGACCCGTTTATATCTGTGTGTGTGGGGTATCATGTGTCTTAATATCTGCAAATAGACATATCGTTTCATTGCTTGTGCAACACCGAGTCAAACACACGTCCATCTAGGGATCTGACGTTAACCTTTAGAGTCTATCTGCTCAGCACTCTTGATGAATACCATTCAAATCTACCACATTCCTCCATTTAGAAGTAAATACTTCTACCAAAATCAGATGTAACCATACATATTTGAATGGCCTAACAGAAACCTCCAACAAAACACAGAAACACTCTTTATGAGTGAAGTAGAATACAATGCATAGATGTACACATTACTGCAGTAAACTACATCTGAATGGGACCAACAAGCAACAGCTTAAACACTGAACGAAGATAAAAAGAGAATAGGGTGCGAGAGCCCTCTGCAGCCGAGTCTCAAGAGTCTCAAGTTCAGATATTTCGAAACGTGATCAGCTTGCATGGGAAATGTAGTCCATCCAACTTTGGCACAGAGGATGGCTCCTCCATTACATAATTGGCAGACTCCGCCAGACGTGGAATTTTCGTGGCCACCGGCCCAGGAAAGTCCAAGCTGGTATGCGGTTGGTATGCGTGTGGCCTTCTCCACTATCAGCATGATCAGCGCCTTACACTTGTGACTGCGCGGGAGCAGTAGCCCGAGCAGTCAGCATTCTTGATGACAGAAGTTGGTCTCCAATCTTTTTCCTCATTTCTTAGCGTACATAAAGCACAGAGCGACGTAACAAGCTCGAATCCAGTCCAGCCTTTTTCCCAAAGTCTTAGTCAATAAAACTTGCACACGGTTTCTTTGTTATAACAGTGGAACTACGTGGATACCTGGCCATAACGGAGCCTCTGTGTGTAGTCCCCCAGACCGGACGCTCACGCCGTGACCTTGAACTTGGCACAGAGCACTATCAGCCGTTTACACATTATCTCCCGTAGCAGTTCTCAGTTATTTTTAGATACTGGAACAGACAAGCACTTTTCAACAGCAACAGTCCATCTGATCTCATTCCAACAGATGTGTCCCGAAGTGTACAGGTAGTCTCTCATCAAGTTCCTGTTATATCCGTTATCGTGACGCCAAATGTGGTAGCCGAATCCCCCGTTGCGACCAAGACAAAGGGTGGGGCCAGGACAATCATCATTGTGTTTCAAGAGGTTTATTTCAGGAGATTTCCATCAGACATCAGACATAGGATTTCATGGTAGCATAGTAGCAGCAGGCTGAGGCCGCAATGGCACTGAAGTTGCTAGTTACAGGACCCGTTTATATCTGTGTGTGTGGGGTATCATGTGTCTTAATATCTGCAAATAGACATATCGTTTCATTGCTTGTGCAACACCGAGTCAAACACACGTCCATCTAGGGATCTGACGTTAACCTTTAGAGTCTATCTGCTCAGCACTCTTGATGAATACCATTCAAATCTACCACAGTTCTTTCGCACATCTGTCCTCTGGTTTGTCAGTATGAATATTGAAATCTCCGACGATTAATACACAGTCAAACTCAGTACATATTACAGACAGCAGATCAGTAAGTTCATCAAAAAAGCTTGCATTGTATTGTGGTGGCCGGTAGATATTGATGAAAATAGCTCTAGAGGCTGAATTTAACTGTAGAGCCACATACTCAAATGAATCAAAATTTCCATAAGACATCTTTTTGCATTGTAGAGATTCTTTAAACAGAATAGCAACCCCCCCTCCTTTTTTATGCACTCTGGATTCACTCACAAAATTGTAATTTGCGGGGGCGGACTCTATGAGAACAGCTGAGCTGTTATCTTGGTCTAACCAAGTTTCAGTTAAAAACATAAAATTAATATTGTGCCTAGTAATAAGATAATTAATTAAAAATGTTTTACCTGCCAAGGATCTGATGTTTAATAAAGCTAAATTTAGTGTGTTCGAAGCATTGTCAGCCCGATTTATTTCAGCACACTGTGGCTGAAGAGGAATGCTTATCAGATTTGATACATTTACAGGATTTAAGAGTTTCCTGTTACTTGAGATACACTTTGAGAAACAGGGCCCCAGCTTATCCTGTGAGTCGTAAGCGTTAACTATGTAGCCGCGGCCCGGCACATATCAACAAGTGCTGACATCATCAGTCTCCCTAGCCTGATGATGATGACGTCGCGGTGGGATCTGAGGGGGTATGCGTGGAGGGGTGGAGAGCCGGGCGCTGTGGCTTAGATTGGCGAGTTGAGGGGGACGTTGACTGCTGGGGGTACATATGATTTCCTTAAATCCCAGATCAGGAGAGGATAGAGAAAGGGTGGTTGTAGGAGAGAAACGAGGAGAGAGAGGTCGGCTTTGTGATGACCTGCGGGGTCCAGGGGAGACGGGGATGGGTGGAGCCCCCTCCTCTCTGCCCTGATATCTCTCCCGGTCTGAGCTGTCATCTGGGGCCGGCAGTTGTCCTTCGGCGCTGCTGCTACGCTGTGTTATCTTCTTCTCCTGGGCCTTGTCCTTGGCACGAACAGATTGGTGACGTAGGACGTACATCACGTTGGATGTGAACAGTTTGACTCCAGCCTTATTTAGACAAAGTCCATCTGTCTTAAAAAGCTGCTTGCGGTTCCAGAAAATGTTAAAATTGTCAATAAAATGCACTGAGTGGTCAGGGCACGCAGTTGAACGATAGTTACGTATGTAACTACGGTTCTATGAGTTCCGGATGACCGCCAGAGGTGCTTACAGCACTGGATGTTCCATCGCGCGCATGCGCAGGTCGAGATCTTTATACCAACAAAGTCACCTGTGACACCTGGGTGACCCCGGGAATGTCTATATATTCCGGAAGTCACCAGAGGTTCTGTTCCAACTGGATCTTCTCGCGGTGTCTGAGAAGTCTGAGTGACAGAGAACTCTGGCGGTCATCCGGAACTCATAGAACCGTAGTTACATACGTAACTATCGTTCTATTTCGTTCCTACTGACCGCCAGAGGCGGTGCTTACAGCACTGGATGACTTATACCAAAAAGGTCACGAAGAGTACTCATCAATTAAGGGCTTGCAGCCATTAACAAGACAGCTGTCATCCCACCGGATGAGGTGCAGCAACATTTACTCTGTAGAGCCACGCAACGTACATGATGAAGACCATGTAGCCGTGGCGCAAATGTCCTGCCGTGAAATCCGCTTCAAGGCAGCCCATGATGTAGCCATACTCCTGGTAGAGTGGCACTCAACGGCCAAGGCATGGGGAGCCCCTGTGCTATATATGCATTCAAGACCACATCCACAAGTCAGTGGGAGTGTCTCTGTTTGGACAGGGCAGCCCCCTTCCTGCAGCTCCCATAGCAGACAAAGAGGTATTTGTCTTACGCAAGCTGGTTGTTGCCACAACCTATGCCCTAAGCGCCCGCACCGGGCACAGTGGGTCTGACATTCTTTCTGCACCCCTTGGTGAGCCCAGGGGATTGAAAGCAGCCAACTCGATCGATTGGTTTACATGGTGGGGAGACAATCGTTTGGATAGGAAGGATGGATCTGGCGAGAGCACCACTCCTGACCCTTCTGTATGCCAGAGCAAGCACGCCTGGCTCACTGACGAGGCATGGAGTTCACCGACCGATTGCAGTCGCAATGGCAAGGAGGAATGCCGTCTTCATAGACAGCCGCGTCAGGTCTGCCTGACTCAGCGGCCCAAATGGGGGTAGACCTAAGGCCCTCAGGACTACTTGCAAGTCCCATGATGGTGCCCTCAGGGGTCATGGTGGCTGAATGAAGCCTCTGGCCTCCCTTCAGAAACTGCCTGACTAGGTAGTGGGACCCTACCGTCTGGTTATCCACCCCTGCATCCTGCATGTGCGGCCGATATCGCAGCCACATAGACGCACAGGGTGGAAGCAGCTCTCCTGCTGCCCAACACAGACTGCAGAAGTGTAGTATCACTATCACTGAGCAAGTCCATGGGACTTCGCCATGTGCCATGCACCACTGTGAAAACAACTTACACCTGTTTGCATAGCGCCATGTAGTGGAGAGTGCCCCTGAAGTAAAAGGGTATAGACCTCTGACTGGTCGCAATACGTCCCAGTGGGTCCTGGCTACCAGGAGCCCCATGCACAGCTGCAGGCGCCCCGAGTTTGGGTGCCACATGTGTCCGCCTACCTGAGACAGAAGGTCCTGTCTCCCTGGAAGGCACCAAGGCTCTCCTTGAGGAGTTTAGTAACGCTGGGATCCATGGCCCTTCTGGCCAATGTGGAGCCACCAACGTAGGCTGTAACTGCAATGCTGGACCCCATCCAGTGTTGTCAGTAACAAAAGAATTGTAGGACATGCATAAAGCAGGCTGACTGGCCAAGCATCAGCCAGAGCATCCTGCCTTAGGGGACTGGTCCTCTCCATCTAGGAGAACCCAGGGGGACAGTGGGTCTTCTCTTCGAAAGCAAAGAGATATGCCACTGCCCTGCCATACTTGTCCCAATCATGCCCACCACCTCCGGATGGAGTCTCCACTCCCCGGGGGTGGCCCTTTTCTATCGCTGTGTTCTATAGCTTAGATAATGATGATTAGATAATGCTGAGGTCAGCATACTTATCAGTCGAAGGAAGAGGCTGTACTCCAGCAGCCTCCATTGCATGAAGTGCTGAGTAGCTGCTGAACGGTAGCTACGCGCTATGGAGAAAGGCAGGGTCGCATGGCCGCCGAGTCGAGCACCAGCTGAGCTGTAATGGTGGCAGGGATGCTGCCACACACTGTTTAATATGCGCAGAGCCAGGGACGGCCCAAACGGAAGAACCCTGAACTGGTACACCTTGCCCAGAAATGCAAAGGGGAGGACCACCTGTGACATTGGGCAGTAGGGACTTGAAAGTAGCATCTTTCAGGGCTATGAACAACCCAGTCGGCCTGAGCGATAGACTGGAGGACCCCTGCAACACGCAGCATGGGGAAAGGAAGAATCGTGAGGCACTGATTCCGCCGTCTTAGTCCAGAACGGGGCGACCCCGCCCCAACTCCTGGTACCTGAACTTCGGTTGAGTAGAACCTACCGAGCATCGAGTAGCACCCCCAGGGACTCTGGGGGAGGGCGGAGGCTGGACGCCGACCTCCTGGCGCCTGAAATACAGCTGTAGCGCAGTGTTACGGCACTGTACAGAATGTGCTGAGAAGCACTGGCCCCTTGATTGTCCACCTGAACGTGGTTGAAGCTATTGGCACGGGGTACCACAGAGGTTCCCGGCCTGGAATCAGGCAGAGGTGCACGTCGCAGCGTGCAACTACTGTCTAGCCTGGTCAACCTGGACACTTCGCACCGGGCCTGAAGAGCAGCTGGCCGAACGTCTGGCCTGGGATCACTGGAAGAGAATGGAGGGTCTGTCGACACACCTCCGACTGGGACGATGTCACAGTTGACATCAACCTGCCTAGCTCCCTAAGTCATAATGCAAAGTCTGCAGTGAAGCATCACTGAGGGTCCATGCTGAGTGACCAGCACCTGACCCCTGTATGGTTTGCGACCGAGCCAGGACTGTGTGAGAAAGCAAATTCCCAGATGGCCCACACAGGCAGCAATGTCGTAACTCCTAGCAAGGAGGTCGCCTGAAATCCGGCACTGGGGCCGAGGGCAGCGCACATCGGCTCTCAGAGCCTTGTCTGGGGAGACAACCAGGGATGCTATAGCAGGCTCAATCGGAGCTAACCAGTCCAAGCCCTAACTATCAGCATTGTGCATGGCTGCCAGAGCTCTGCTGTCACTAGTGTGATGGGAGAGAGCCCTTAAATCTGGCCAGCATCTACGGAGCTCTGTGGAATAAGGCTCAGAGGGAGGCACACAGAACGGATGATTGAGGGCCTGCCGAAAAGAAGGCATTCGTGGGTGCAGATGAAACCAGAGCTTCATCTAACCCCATACTTGGCGAGTCACGGACGGACACCGACCCTCTAGCCGAGCTGCCCACCTCTAAGAGGTTACAGGACGCAGCTGTGGACAGCATGTCATCCCCTGTAGTAGGAAGGATGCCCAGCCGCAAGGTTACTCACTGCCACTGGTACCATGAGCTGGTTGGAGGCTAGTAGAAGAGCCTCTACCTAGCAACCTAAGTGCCTGAGACATGAAACTACAGTTCATGCATGGGTTATCTGACAGCGCTTCCCTCAGGTGCTCAACCCTGAGACCTGCAGGGCACTTGTCATGGCCATTCCCCCCTGTATGGAGGTCATGAAGCCCACTGTCGAGCCAACTAAATATGCATCTGACTAAGGTATGCAACCGGGCTTCAGGCGAGAGCAACCGAGCCACGGCGCGACACCGCCAGAATAATACAGCGGCGGTGCAAAACTATAGCGCCCACTGGCGAGCAAATTACAGTATCCTGCACAGACACGACAACCGTGTGACAGCTAAAATAACACAGTGAAGGCGACTCTTGGAAACCCAAGACGCTCCCTGGCGAGCAACCAATGTATGCAACCGGGCTTTAGGCGAGAGCAACCGAGCCTCGGTGCGACACCCATGGACATATAAGAAGGGCGACACCGCTAGAATAATACAGTGGCGACGTAAAACTACGCCCACTGGTGAGCAAGTTACAGTAAAACATGCTAGAATCTAGCCAAAAGTCGAGCCAGCTAAAATATGCATCCGACTAAGGCATGCAACCGGGCCTCAGGCGAGAGCAACCGAGCCACGGTGCGACACCGCTAGAATAGTACATTGGCAGTGTAACCATGCCACCCACTGGCGAGCAAGTTACAGTAGGCTAGGCAATCGAGCTCTAGGCGAGAGCACACCCAAGCAACAACGCGACCTGTCGAGCCAATTAAAATATGTAATCCGAATAAGGTATGCAACCGGGCTTCAAGCGAGAGCAACCGAACCACGGTGCGACACCGCTAGAATAATACAGTGGCGGTGTAAAACTATGCCGCCCACTGGCGAGCAAGTTACAGTAGGCTAGGCAATCAAGCTTTAGGCGAGAGCACCCAAGCAACAATGCGACCTGTTGAGACAATTAAAATATGCCTCTGATTAAGGTATGCAACCGGGCTTCAGGCGAGAGCAACCGAGCCACGGTGCGACACCGCGAGAATAATACAGCGCTAGAATAATACAGTGGCGGTGTAAAACTATGCTGCCCACTGGCGAGCATAATTACAGTAGGCTAGGCAATCGAGCTTTAGGCGAGATCGCACCCAAGCAACAATGCAACCCCCTAAATAATTCAGTTTATTTAAGAAGGGGACAGTGCAAATCAATAAACCACATGATCATACATGGGTTAAAAAATGCTAGAATTAGCCAAAATGCTATTCTCTATCTGTAGTCCCCTGGCAGTGTCAGCGGCTCTTGGTAACCCCAGCCGCCCACTGAAGAGCAAATCAACGAAGGCTATAGGCAATTGAGCCTTAGGCGAGAGCACACCCAAGCAATAATGCGCCTTAATAACAAAGTGACGGCAACGACGTTCACTGGCGAGCAAATAAGTAGCCTATGCAGTCAGGCTATAAGGCCTGAGCTACCGAGCAACGGTGCGACACGGCTATACAAATACAGCGGTGTGAACTAAGCTGCCAACTGGCGACACACTACCGCAGCCTACACACGCGCAACAGTGTGACACGGCTAAAATAACACGGTGAAGGCGATTTAGGAAACTAATTCGCCCACCGGCGCAGCATACAGTGTAGGCTATACACATATAGTGTGTGGCACGGCTCATCCACTGGCAAGCAATAAAGTAAGCTATGCAACGCAAGGCTTAGGTGAGAGCCCACGACTGGTGGGACACAGCTCAATACAACAGTGAAAGCGACTTCTGACCCGAAGCCGCCCACTTGACAAGCAAATTAGTAGCCTATGCAACCGCTCTAGGCGAACTCAGCACCCGAGCCACAGTGCGACAATGCTAGAAAGTAATGTGGCGGCGGCTTGGACCCGACCCCAAGCCGCTCGCTGCTCGATTAAATCAAAGTAAGCAACCGGTCTAGGCGAGATAGCACCCGAGCAACAGTCGACAATGCTAGAAAACAATACATTCGAGCATACAATTAGCAACCGGGCTTAGCGAAAAACACACAAGCAACGGTGCGAACGAAAGATTAACACGGCGACTGTGAACCCAGCCGCCGCCTGATCTAATCAAAGCAAGGTGGAAAGGTGATATTAGCTTCCGCGGTAGCCGGGCTACGCGTAGCCTTCACACTTTACTCACCCCTTCCCGGCCGCAGCCAAGTCGAACGAATTGCAAGTCGCAGCCCTTGGTGGTCGAAGTCAAATCGAAGCACCAACCCTTAGGTACGAGCTACTTGCGACAAGCTAATGGTATATTAGCACACAACAATGTGTGCGACCTGCTAGTCCGCGAGAAGATAGAAAGAGGAACAGAACCTCTGGTGACTTCCGGAATATATAGACATTCCAGGGGTCACCCAGGTGTCACAGGTGACTTTGTTGGTATAAAGATCTCGACCTGCGCATGCGCGCGATGGAACATCCAGTGCTGTAAGCACCGCCTCTGGCGGTCAGTAGGAACGAAATAGAAAGCCATGTGTTCAGTGCTAACAGTCTAGTGAATCGCTCAGGTCCTCTTCTGATTGGTGGCAGAGGACCACTGATAAACACCTCAGCATTCAGTGAGCTGACCGTGTTCAGGAGATTCTTAAAGTCCTGTTTCAACATTTCAGACTCTTGTTTTACAACATCATTTGACCCGATGTGCAGAATGATGTTCTTTACAGTTGTGTGAGCAGCTGCAATGTCCAGGATTATTTTTTCTAAGTCAGATACCATATCATTTGGATAGCAGAGTACTTTGGTATCAACACTAAACATGCTTTTCATATCTCTAACAGTAAAGTCTCCAACAATCAGGTTTTCAGGCCCGGTCGTTAGCTTGGTTAGCCCGGTTGTTAGCTCTCTCTGTGGCTCTTGGCTTTCGGGCCTTACCTTGTTGTGTGCAGGTGCTATGCTATCTTGGTCATCAGAGGGAAATCCAGGGACTTGCATCAGTGGAGTAAACCGGTTCGACACTTGCACACTTGTTTGCTGTGGAAGTTTGTTGTTGTTACCTCTCTCCCTTGCAGTAATCCATTGCTGCGGCCTCCGAGGCGCGGGGGTTGAGGAGGCACCGTGCCTGAGTGATAACGCAGGCCAGCCATCCAGATCAGTCATCTCATGGTGCTCGGCCCTGCCGGTTATCCGTCCTCCCTGTTCCAATCTCTTTGGCCTTCCACCAAGACGATTCCAGGGAGGGTTATCACTAACCTGGACACGGCCCTTTTGTTTCTTCATAGCCTTGTCGGTGCTAGTTAGCTGTGCGTTAGCTCGATCTTGTCCACTGTTTAAAGTCACTGGTAGAGTGGTGTCGTTCCCACATAGTCCATTCACTTCAATGTTAATTTCTATTCGATTCATTTTTGTTTCCAGTGCTGTAATCCTCTGTAGGAGTGTTTGGTACTCCTCGTTTGATAAGGGAGGCATCTTGCTGCTAATTAGCTTTAGCTGAGCGCCTCGCTTCCAGTCACCACAGGCTTGTCCTGTTGTTAGGCCCCCCCTCACGTTCTATTGAGAAGGTCGTAAAAGTGTCCAAAAATGCCTGTAGTATCTATAAAAGTAAAAATAAATTACAGTCCCTTTGATTTGTATGTATCCAGGACCTGCTGCTAGATTTATTATCGAGGAAAAATAAGAATGTAAGCAAAAAGTGCAAGAGGAGGAGAGAGCAAGCAGAAAAGCGTCTGCACAGTAGGAAAGCAGGAAGTAACGCAGTAATTAAGTAGTAATGCAGTGTAACGTGTATCCACTCTAGGTACTGCCTGTCTGTTTACTGCCGTTAAATAATATAGTTAGTTACCTTTGCCTCCGACCTGATCACCCAATAGTAGTTTTTCACCCGTAAGTTAGTTACGTCACTTTTCTCAGTTAGCTTTTTTAATAGTATTTATTGTTCTTTTTGTATAAAGTGACCGTGACCCACTCCCTAATATCAACTACCCACTTTGCCCTAAGCTCAGCATCAGCTGGAAATGACTTGAAACTCATGGAGGAGAACTCCGATGAAGAGTTATAGGCGGTGAACAAAACTCTGTAGGGCCTACAGCCCTTTATAAACTTTAGTGTTTTTCTTCATTTAGCAAGCATAACAGCTAGCTGACTGGCTAACTCTAATGGTGCATCCACACCATACGCGAACAATTGTGTGCGCCGCGTGAATTGGACTTTACTTCAGCAGAGAGCAAACAATAGCTTTAGGGTGTATTCACACATGGAAAGTCCGTTAGTTCACTTGCTTTGGTCCAGACCAAATAGAATTTAGATTTTTTTTGTTTGGTGTGGTCCACTTTCATATTGCCCCTTTTGCAAGTGAACCAGCATTACGAAGCAAAACCACACGTGATCTGAGGTCATTCATTCATTGGACAGACATTCTGGGGTGGAGAGAAACAGGAAGCACGAAGTTTAAACTGCGAAATATATATCATTGATATAATATGGGGCTAAAAATAATAAAAGGGCCTACATCTAACCTATAAATAAAGAAGAAAAACATCAAATTATTGTTGTTTCATATGGTCATAATGTGTAGCCTTATGTCAATGCCACGTTATGTGGCTTGTAGCCTACGATGAGAAAAATCATTTTTACTGTATTTTTGGTGCTGGATGCGCGTCACGCGAGAAGAATAGGCTCAAGCTGACACTCAGCTGATTAAGCTGTGTATCAGCTGGGTCGGCGCAGTTCAGCTCCAAACTGACACGGGGATAGTATTGACGGTCCCGTACATGGGAAGCAAAATAAAAACACACACTTCTTGCGCAGCGTGAACCTGTTGGCACTGTGCGAGAGACGCTCCCCTCTCCTTCATCTGATCGCTGAACACATTCAGCATTTATATTGTTCTGGGCTCCCGGTCAAACCACAACTAATCTTCCTAATAATGGTGACAACAACACTTTCCCATAATGTGAAGCTGACGGCTATTTATTAAAAAAGAAAAGAAAGAAAAGGCACAGTGCCTCCTGCATTTGGGTCGGATCGAGTCCGAACAAATTCACACCACAAACGAACTGCAGCAGAGTGCGTTTGAAAACGCATCGAGACTACCTCTTCAGCTGGGTCTCGGAGCGTTTGTTTGGTCCGCACCCGAGTGCGATTGCTGTATTCACACCTGCCTGAAAGATGCGCACCGAAGGCAGAAGTGCATCTGAGTTCGTTTCAACCGAACTAAACACGGCATGTGTGAATACACCCTTAGAGCAGATGGTCCTATCACCAGGAACAAGGTGTGTTCAGCGTGTCAGAGTTTCAAAACGAACAAGGAGAGAACACTGCCAAAAATGACGTGACTTGTAAGCTTGCAATTGTGTTGGTAAATCACTGAAGATTTAGTGTTGAAAACTCAGTTCTGAAATAAATACTCTGCAATATTGTAAATATTTCTAAATTAATATCCATCCTTTCAAAATGTTTTACTTAATTTTTGGACACCTGTTTTTAGATCGCCATTAACAACGTTTAAAAAACGTAAAACAAAAGCATAGACTGGGAGAACAGTGCCAGATTTGAAACACTGAAAATGTGTTGGTAAAAAAAATGTAATCTCTGAAAATCTTTTGGTGAAATTTTTGAAGAAGAAAAGATAAAATACAAAATTATTTTTGCATAGATTTGAATTTTTATTGCAGGCTTACTAGAAATAATAATAATAATAATAATAATAATAATAATAATAATAATAATAATAATAATAACTAGAACTGCAAGCAGTTTTGACCGGGGGCCAAGCCTCCGACGCAACTCGTCGTCAACCGCCGCGCCGGCCGCTCACTCCGCAGAATCTGCGGATGTAAAGTTTTTGACCGTGGGATGTTCGGTGCGGGAGTTGTATAGGTATCGCTGTTTACGGATGAATTTCGCGAAACTGCCACGGTGGAACGATGCAGCTCAATTCACAGAACAAGTGGATGTCAAGTTTTTTAATGTGCGATGTGTGGTTGGCGAGTTATGAGCAAAAGCAGATTGTCAGCCTTGACAAAATGGCCGCCGGAGCTAATTGCACAATGTAATGTCAATGGACATGCTAACATTCCCGCCTTTTTTCTTTGATGGAAAAAAAAAATATCTAATTTTATTAAAAAGTCCCTTACACATTAATATTTCTTGGCCATATTTTTTATATAGACTCGTGTATGCCCCTTGATGGTTTCCCGTGAGTTTTAGGAAATTTCCTCTGGCCAATTAGGAGATATGAAATTTCCTAATTTATGGCGCCCCCTTATGGTGAAAATTTCCAAATTTTTTATTGAACGCAATTAAGGGTAGTCCCAACATATGTCTAAAATTTGGACTTGATCCGACTTATGATTTTGGATCTGACTCCAGTGCATCTGTGGATATAAAGTGTTTGACGGTGGGACGTTCGGTGTGGGAGTTATGACCCCAAACGCGTTTTCCTCCGTTGTAGCGCCACCTAGTGGCCGGCATGTCTGAATTCTTTTGTATGCGTACACGGCCCGGCCCTGGATCTAGTCATGCAATTGGCATGTCTGCGCCCTTTACGGTTTGGGCTGTGCACGCAGTTTTAGATGACTACAAATAATAATAATAATAATAATAATAATCGCCACAAAAACAATAGGGTTCCCTGCCCCGCAGGGCTTGGGAACCGCGTTGCTGTGCAAAACGCGGTCCCAGCTCCTGCTCGGGCTTGGCCCCCTAATAATAATAATAATAATAATAATAATAATAATAATCAATAAAAACTCTATTTCCAATGTTGAAAACCTTTTTTTTTTTTTTTTTTCTCTTTCAAAGTTTTTTTTATTAAATGTTAGTAACAAAGACATTGTAGCACAATGAGTACACATTTTTCCCCTTTTTTTCCCGAACATACCCCACCCACATCCCACCCAGCAACACGAAATATACCCTACAAGAAACAAAAATAAACAATCAATATGAAAAAACAAAAAAAAAACACATAAAGAAATAAAATTAAATCAAATAAAAGAGGGAGGGGAGGAAGCTACTCTTCTATAGTTATTGTTGGTTTTTTAAAATAATTTTGGAAGGGGCGCCAAATTCTGTCAAATTTATTCTCGGATCCCTGGGTAGTGTAACGTATTTTCTCTAAATTCACACATGCCATAATGTCTCGAATCCAATGTGAGTGGGAAGGAGGAGCAGGATCTTTCCACTTGAGTAGGATAGCCCTACGAGCAAGTAATGAGGTGAAGGCCAGTACTCTCAGCTTCACTTTAGGTAAGCCCGAATTTGGTGCAATGCCAAAAATTGCAGTGAAAGGGTTCGGCTTAATTTGATGCTGAAGTACTTCAGAAATTGTTTGAAAAACTGATGTCCAGAACTCAGTCAAGGTGGGACATAACCAGTACATGTGAAAGAGTGATGCCGGTGCGCTCTTACAGCTATCACAGGTCGGGTCTACATCGGGGAACATACGAGCTAATTTAGTTTTAGATATGTGGATACGATGTACTACTTTAAATTGCACAAGAGCATGTCGGGCGCACATGGAGGTAGAGTGTATCCGATCCAGGACTGAGTCCCACATGTGATCTGTGAAGGCAGAACCTAGGTCCTGCTCCCACAGGGTTCTTATAGCTGCTAATGAGGGGCTATGCAACTTCGAAATAAGGTTGAAAAACACAGAAATTGAGCCTTTTAATGTGGGGTTTACAGAAAGAAACAAATCGACATGATTGGCTGGCGGTTTATAAGGGAATTGGGGAATTAACTTCTGCGTAAAATGCCTGATTTGCAGAAATCGGAAATAATTTGTCTTTTCGATACCAAAATGTTTTGTCAATTGAGAAAAACTAGCAAATAGATCATTAATAAATAAATCACCGATGCATTTTAAGCCTTTTTTATGCCAGATCTTGAGTGCACCATCCACCGTCGAGGGAGTAAACAAATGATTAGCTGCAAAGTGAAAAATTCAAAATTCTTCCTAAATTGGGTCCAAATTCGAAGGGAGTGCTTAATCACGGGACTACTGTTGGGAATAGCCGAAGAGAGTGGAAGTGCAGCGCTTAAGAGGGCAGATAGAGACAATGGGCTAATAGCGCTGGACTCCATTGTTACCCAGACTGGGGCTGAGTCGTCAAGGTGAAAATGCACCCAATACACTAAAGAATGGATATTAGCAGCCCAGTAATAGTATTGGAAATTAGGGAGGGCCATTCCACCTGTTTGTTTGGGTCTTTGAAGAAAAGCTTTCCGTAACAGAGGGCGTTTACCATTCCAAATATAATTTATCATTAAAGAGTCAACGGCCTGAAAAAAGGATTTGGGGAGAAAGATGGGGAGACATTGGAATAGATATAGGAACTTTGGGAGTTATGTAATTTTAATTTAATTTATTCTACCTATGAGAGAGAAAGCCAGAGGAGACCACTTCGATAATATTTGCTTCGCCTGATCCAATAATTTGAGGAAGTTCGATTTAAATAGGTTTTTAAAATTTCTGGTAAAACATACCCCAAGGTAACTCAGATGATCTGTCACCACTTTGAGTGGGAGAGCTGTATAGTCAAGTTTAAGAGCTTATTTATTAATCGGAAAGAGTTCGCTTTTACTCAGGTTAAGTTTATAGCCAGAAAACTGACTAAAGACCTCCAACACAGAAAGTGCCTCCGGTAAAGAGGTGGCTGGCTTGGCGACAAACAAAAGTAAATCATCGGCGTATAATGATACCTTATGTTCAATTCCTCCTCTCCATATCCCCTGAATCTGTGTGTTACCGCGAATGGCAATCGCAAGTGGTTCGATTGCAATAGCAAAAAGGAGCGGGCTCAAAGGACAACCCTGCCGGGTCCCACGGTGCAGATCAAAACTACTTGAGTAACGGCTGTTTGTTAATACTGAGGCAGAAGGGCATGCATATAATAATTTAACCCAACAAGTGAAAACAGGACCCAAACCGAATTTTTCAAGGGTGAAAAACAAATAATTCCATTCTACTCTATCAAATGCTTTTTCAGCATCCATAGAAGCGAGGCATTCTGATTCAATATTTCTGGGGAAATATAAAATGTTCATTAGCCGGCGGATATTATAAAATGATTGGCGTCCCTTTATAAACCCAGTTTGGTCGGGGGATATGATAGAGGGGAGAACATCCTCCAATCTGTGAGCGAGAATTTTAGCAAGTATCTTCACATCTTTATTTAATAGTGAAATTGGTCGGTATGATGCACAATCTAGAGGATCTTTATCCTTTTTTAACAACAGGGAAATACAGGCCTGATAGAACGAAGGCGGGAGTTTACCTGAGTCAAATGAGTCTGAGAATACTGAACATAAAAAAGGCGACAATTCGGCTGAAAATTTCTTAAAAAAGTCAGATGGAAGTCCGTCTGCACCAGGAGATTTGCCTGATTGCATAGATGTTATTGCTGCAATAATTTCCTTCTGAGTAATAGGTGCCTCAAGGCTATGTCTCAGGTCTTGAGAAAGGGAAGGCACGTTTAGGTTATTGAAAAAGGTTTCCATCACCGTCACGTCTACTGTACAATCAGAACTATACAAATTTGAATAGAATGTTTTGAACTTTTCGTTTATCAATTTCTGATCTGATGTTGTACACCCACTGTCTCTCCGTATTCCAGGGATGAGTTGCTTCGCTCTAAATCCGCGCAGTTGATTGGCCAGGAGTTTACCAATCTTGTCACCATGCTCGTAAAAAGTACTTCTGCTCCTAAGCAACTGGTCTGCAACCTGACGAGAGGAAAGGAGGTTGAATCTGTCTGAAGTTTTAAACGTTCTTTGTAAAGTTCAGATGAAGGTGAATTAGCATATTGTCTGTCTATGTTCAGAATCTGATCAGCAATTTCAGTTTGTTTCTGTTTTGTACACTTATTTTTGTATGCTGCAAATGATATAATTTCACCTCTCAAATAGGCTTTCAGGGCTTCCCAAATTGTTGCATTGGACACATCTGGTGTTTTATTTATACTCAAAAAAGTTTTAATATGTGTAGAGATGTGTGAAAGAAAACTCTGATCTGTGAGCAACAATGGATCCAGTCTCCACTGCCTTCTTGTAAACTCAACGTCAGGGAAAGCCAGTTGAAGGAGCAGAGGAGCGTGATCTGAGATCACAATACTTTCATAACTGCATGACTTTAGGTCTGACATCAATGAATTATCAACAAAAAAATAATCAATTCGGGTGTAAGTGTGGTGGACATGTGAAAAGAATGAATATTCTCTTCCTGTGGGGTATAAAAACCTGTATGGATCAGAGAGGCTATAATCAGCAAGAAATGATTTGATATAACCTGCAGATCTGCTAAGAGTGGCAGGTTTGGGGGAAGAGCGATCTAAGACTGGATCTAGATAACAATTAAAATCCCCACCAAGAATAAGAGAATGGGAATTGAGATCGGGGAGTTGAGAAAAAAATCTCTTAAAGAATTCTACATCATCGACGTTAGGCGCGTAGACGTTGGCCAAGATGACTGACTTATTGTAAAGTTTGCCTGAAACAATAATAAAACGTCCATTATTATCTGATATAATGTTTGAGGACTCAAAAGGAATATTACTATCAATAAGGATAGCTGTGCCCCTAGCCTTACCCCTGAAATTAGAATGAAAAAATTGTCCACGCCAGCATTTAATTAATCGCCCATGGTCAGAGTCATGTAAGTGGGTTTCTTGAAGGAAAACTATTCCAGCCCTGAGCCGTTTTAGGTGGGTTAAGACCTTACCCCTTTTCAATTGGTGATTTAGCCCCTTGACATTCCAACTAATTAAATTAAGATTGCCCTTCATCTAGCTCAGTTATAGTGAGAATAAAAAGAGTTGCTCCGAAAAAAAAGGAAAAGAAAAACACACAAAAAAAAGGAAAACACAAATAACTGAAAACACAGCAGGTGTTAACTTATCAGCTAAACCCCCAGTTAACACCACCCCATCCCACCCAGAACCCACCCCATATATTGCTCTAAACAGCAAACCCCAAAAGACCCTTACTAGTCTCACAACAAACATTCCAAGCCTTAACTTTCTGACCTGTGATAGCTTCCCACATAAGTCTTGTACAATTCACCCCATAACAGCTAGTAACACTATGAACAATCCAGCAAACTGTCAAAATGACAACACACTAAACAAACATACCATGCTCACCCAACAAATTCGAAATACAAAAAAAAAAGAACAAGGCGTGAGTTAGACAAGCTGTCCAAATGGCAAAAAATAAAAAATAAATAAAAATAAAGAACAGACACGCTTATCTAGCCGTTTTAAAATAGAGATACAAAAAAAAAAAGCGAGTGAGCTAGACAATACGTCAAAATGACAAGCAACAAAAATGTCACATTCACCCAGCTAATTTACTCATTTTAAAAAAGGGAGAAAAAATGCGTGTAGTACCATCAGTCTGAGAGTTTGGCTGGGGATATGAAAAGAGCATTTGTCCAAATTGTATACTCACAGTAGGCAATCGTATTTACTACGGACTCACACCCAATGTAGATATGTAGTTAGATGCTTCAGAGACAGACCGCAACCACTTTCTCTCGCCGCTCTGGAGAGTAATGCGAAGCCTTGCAGGGTATAGAAGAGAGGGACGGAGACCGCGCTGATGAAGCTCAGCCAAGACCCCCCTGTATTCAGCCCGCTGCTTCACGACCTCCGCGCTGTAGTCCTCGTAGAACCGGAGCTTGTGGCCGTGATATTCCATCTCGCCCTGCTTACGTGCCTCTCTCATGATCAGGTCTTTAGTCTGGTATCGGTGGAGGCAGATGACGACGGGTCGCGGCCTCTCACGCGGGCCCGGTTTGGGTGCCAGAGTGCGGTGAGCTCTGTCCAGCTCCGGGGGAGAAGGGAGAACTTGATCATCAAAAACCTCAACAAGGAGCTCGGAGAAAAAGGCAGTGGGGCGTGCACCCTCAAGTGACTCTGGTAAGCCCACAATACGAACGTTCTGTCTCCTGCTTCTCCCTTCCAAATCCGATAGTTTAGCTTTCAGCAACTTGTTATCTTCCTGCAGTGAGGAGCACGTAGCCTCAAGTTGCTCCAGGCGTCCGCAAACAGTTTCTGCATTCTCCTCGAGATCGGTTATACGTTTCCCCTGGCCTGAGACCACGGCCTAGATGTTGTCCAGCTTAGTGTCCATGCTGGCGAACGATTATTTAAACTCAACGGCTATGGATTTAAACTCAGCGGCTATGGCTGCTCTATTCTGCTCAAGCAGATCCGGAATGGAAGCCATTGAGCTAGCACCAACATCCATGCTAACCACGCTGTCCGAGGACATATCTGACTCTGCCGAATCTCTTTTTGCGTTTTTCTTGCTTCTAGGCATTTCTCCAAAACAGTATCAGTGTTACCGGCAACACAAGCACAAAAAAAATCGATGAAAATAGGGTTTAATCAGTTAGGTCTCAAATAGTTAGTGGGAGCTATAGAGCGATCGCACCTCTGTAACCCGGAAGAAAAAAAACTTATTTTTAAGTTTCGAGCCTTTGAAACTTTTTCTTTCAGATTTGAATTATGGCAGGATTTATATCCCATACTTTAAGGGTACAGAACCCCCAAACAGTACATCCCCCCAGACCAGATGACATCCCTCTTCCACCTTCACCCCTCTTATCTAAATCCATCCAACTGTTCTTAGCATATCATGCTATGAATTTCACTACATTTTTAAACAACTTATTGTTGGTGTGGTTCTTGCTAATGAGTGCTGATTTAATAATAAAAAAATGCTGGCATGGACAACACTGTTGCAGGATTTGTAATGTGCAAACAGGGCACAAACAGATACGTCAGTGGCTGAATTTGTATGCTGTAAAGTGGGAAAACGTTCAAATACTCATCAACAGAAGCACAAATTAGTTAAACCCCCAGCGCCTGCGCTTACCTGTGACAGCGTCCTGATAATGGTTTTTAGCAGAACTCGTATATTTTTGGCCTTCAGCACTGAGAAGAGAGACAGGACAGACCAATACGTAACTAGACATTTGTCACCCACACAGTAGATACATTAAGAACTAAAATCAGTTCCCTTGTTGGAGAGTGTGTATACCTTGTGCTAGTCTGAGTACTCGACCGACTCTCAAGATGCTGGGATTAATGGGAATTGCATCCGACATTTCCATCTCAGTAAATATAATACTGATGATAGAAACCAAGACTACGAGGACATCCAGCTGATTCCAACTAAACACAAACACAAAGGTCATGTACCACTGTGAGCACTTACAATAACTAGCACGTTAAAGCAAATAAGAAAATGTATTTATTATTCATTCTACAGTGTTACCCGATTTTCATGAACCTCAGGACGCCAAACGCCACAAACTTCAAAATGATTTCGAGGATCAGGATGGCGGTGAACACAAAGTAGGAATAATCTGTAAGCTTTTGAATATACTGAACACAAAGACACACACACACACACACACAGGTTAATTTCTGTCCCCTCACACAGTCAATGCAGTCAATGTTTGCGGCAGCTCTATGCCTTCGAGTCCTTTGTGTGTGTTAAAGCGTGTGCATTACCTGAGGTTGTTGATAGTGTTCGAAAGCCATCATCAAGACACTGGCAACAATAACAACAGTCATGAAAAGGTCCAGGAAGTTGCTAGTACACAGAGTGTGTATAGACCGCCGCCAGGGAGGGTAGTGTGTATAGTATGGAATAGGCTCAGGCTCTGTAACATCACATCCATGAAAACGTGCACACACACACACACACACACACACACAAGCGTGCGCACACGCAGATATTCAGATGTACACGCACGGAGAGAAAAAGGCGAGCAAAAATGGAACAAACACTAGTAAGTGTTTTAGTAAGTGCAAAGTCGGTCGACTGGAAATGTATACAAGTTTCCACAGATAAATAAATAAATAATCTATATTAATTTGGCTTAGAATAAACCTTCTCTTTCAAGGTCATCAACTTCTGCTCAAGTCAAAAAAGTAAGTTAAAAGGCAGCTTTTTTTTTAAATCAAAGAAGCTCTGATAAACCCACTGTGCTCTGCCCGTCCTTATGCATCAGACTGACTGACATGGCCCAACTCTTCACGATCAGCCACTGTGTGTGTGTGTGTGACTTTCATCCCTCTTTTTTGTTTTTAAGACTTGAGAAAGGTAATGATCAGAAAAACAGAAGACCAACAAGCCCATTCATTCTCCTTACCTATACACTGTTCTTTCAATACTTCTCCCTCGGGTAACCTATTTTTAACTTTATCTCCTCTTTTCTGCTCCTGCTGACACTGGTGAAAGGTCTCCACCATCACACCGATAAACATGTCGAGGAGCAAGAAGCTAACAACCATGAAGGAGATGAAAAAAATAAGTATCCATTGGTTGTGGTTCCTCACGGGCTGAGAAGATAACAGAAGAGCAGAGAGGAGACTGTTACATATGAAATATAAAAAATATTGATAATAATTACCAGACCTACAAAACATGCCTGAGTGTAATCTATCAAAATCACTTTATGTCAGTATTGTTTATTCTCCATTACCATGTACAGTATATAACTGATTGATCAGGCATATTACTAAATAAATACAAATACAAATACAAATATTTACCTGTTTGTCTACTCCCACAGCATCTAGCCCATCATACATGAGGGTTATCCAGCCATCCGAAGAGTACATTACAAACAAGGACATCAGAGCCTGAGTGGAACACAGAAGTAACTGATGAGTCAACAAACAGTGATTTCCCAGGTCCTCATGATATTAGACCGTAAGATTTACTAATATTAAGATATCGTAAAATATGCTCTGTTAAAGTATATAAATCCATTACAGCTAGCTGAATATTGTTATTTTGTATAACCAATTTTAAAAGAACTATTAAAACCTTTCTCAGTTCCCTTAAAGTCTGTGGAAACATGTTTTAAAATATAAAAATTCAATGTATGATATCAAAGCTGGGTGTCTCAATAAGCTTTTACAAAAATCTGATTAAAAATGAATGTACATGAATATTATAAAACTTAGCTTTTTTTACTGGTTAGACCGTTTGACAGGATTGTGTGAGCGTGGCTGGATCAAACAGTATCCAGGGCAACAGTCATTGTTTTATAGAACGTTCGGGTAGAGAACTGCTGATTGGTTCAAAATATTGATTGTGTCAAGAACCAGAGCATAGCCCGCCTCATTTAAACCGATTTTCTGTAAAGTAAATCAAACTTAAATGACAATATCTTTATTTGGATTGATAACTATGCATAACTCTTTTCAAATGCTTACTATCATGAAACTAACTCCCCAAATTAGAAAGGTTTACAGGGGCCTTAAGTTACACCACATTTTCCTGCAATGTAATGGGCAGTTTTTGAGATTCCACACTTACTAACAACAAACATGCATAACCAAACATATCACCCTCTTGGCAAGAACAATGCTAGCAGGCAATTATTTGGTTGTGATTATCTGTGGTTGTCAGTAGCAGTGATTCCAAATTTTCCCCAAAACAAATGGAGTCAGATTAATAATAATTTTATTTTCAAGGCGCCTTTCACGGCTCTCAAGGACACCGATTAAGAGATGATCAACTTAAAAAAAACCTGCTACCAAATGAAAAACATTTGTTTGGGTGAACAGTGAATTAAAACACAGTAGGCAATTCAATCATAATCATAAGTTTTACATTTATGTTCACAAAAAAGTCTGTTTATTAAAAAAACTGTCAATTCAAAAATGTTTAATCAATAAAATCCCCTTCTTTCTCATCCTCATGTGTATTAATTAGCACATTAGTTCATACCTGAGGCAGGTTGTCAAAGTTGTACGGCTTTCGTATCCAGCGGTAGTTGGCCGACAGACAGTCAGCCTTGCTGGTGATGTTTCTTGTGTCCGGACCCACGCAGTAAAAGAACTTCCCTTTGAACAACTACAGTGTTTGTGACAGAGACAGAGTGTCTGTGGTGTTAGTTCACCAGAGTTTGTCAGCTAGTATGCTATTATTCTAAAGCCTTGGTTCCACTGAGCGGTGCGGTTCTTCACGCCTTTATTTATTTATTAACCGCTGTGTGTTATCCCCTCAGCAAGGGTGAAGAGTCTTGTTTTTTAGAGAAAAATGTAGGCACACAGCTCTTTGTTTATTGTGGGGCGTTTTTCCTCTTCATTGAATTAATCAGCGGGCTCCACTGCGTCCCTCTGATACGATGTCACCATAGTTATGTAGCTGCCGCTGCCATCGCCGTTCAACAGCTCTGACCCATAGACTGTACAGGTGAAACTCGAAAAATTAGAATATCGTGCAAAAGTTCATTTATTTCAGTAATTCAACTTTAAAGGTGAAAATAATAACTTATACACATTACATGCAAAGTGAGATATGTGAAGCCTTTATTTGTTATAATTGTGATTATTATGGCTTACAGTTTATAAAAACCCCAAATTCAAAATCTCAGAAAATTAGAATATTATATAAAATCAATAAAAAAAGGTTTTTAAATACAGAAATGTCGGCCCTCTAGAAAGTATAATCATGCATATGTACGAATTACTTGGTTTGGGCCCCTTTTGCATGAATTCTTGCCTCAATGCGGCGTGGCATGGATGCTATCAGTCTGTGGCACTGCTGAGGTGTTATGGAAGCCCAGGTTGCTTTGATAGTGGCCTTCAGCTCCTTCTGTATTGTTGGGTCTGGTGTGTATCATCTTCCTCTTGACAATAGTCCATAGTTTCTCTATGGAGTTCAGGTCAGGAGAGTTGTCTGGCCATTCATGCACAATAATACCATGCTCAGTCAACCAGTTACCAGTGGTTTATGGTACTGTGGGCAGGTGCCAAGTCTCGCTGGAAATGGAAATTGTCATCACCATAAAGCTTGTCAACAGACAGAAGCATGAAGCTCTAAAATCTTCTGGTAGATGGCTGTGGTGACTTTGGACTTGATAACACAGTGGACTAACAGCAGCAGATGACATGACACCCCAAATCATCACTGATCCAAATTAAATGTTGCGTTTCATTTGGAAATCAAGGTCCCACAGGAAGCCTAACAAGTGAGGGTGGTCGGCAGTCGAAAAGCAAGCCAGATCTAGGGTAATTGTGCAGAGGATAACAGTGAGGTGCCAAACTGAACTGTGATGCTCAGTGAAAACAAGGCTTAAGAATGACAGGAGTACATTCTCAACAGAGGTGTTTTATTAAACTGTTTGGCTACTAGTGAGCCATGTTGTCCATTTTCACAGCTTGATTTCAGCCAGTGTAAAATAAAACTCTGTGAATTTAATTGTGTATGTGTGTGTGTGTGTGTGTGTGTGTGTGTGTGTGTGTGTGTGTGTGTGTGTGTGTGTGTGTGTGTGTGTGTGTGTGTGTGTTACCTGAACCCCAAGGATGCCATATAAGAAGAAGAAGATACAAGAAATGATAACGATGTTCCCGATGGGCTTAACCGAGGCGAGCAGAGCTTCCACAGCCAGCTTCAGTTTTGGGGCTCGCTTGATAACCCTGGGAAACACAAACAAAAACGTTGGTTAGAACCAGCACATGAACACTACGCGGGGGGGATTTTTACAAACAAACATACATGAACATATCAGCTGGTAAACAGATAGGGAGCTTTTGTTTACAGACAGATCAAATTTGTACCTCAGTGGGCGAAGTGTGCGTAGCAGGCGTAAAACTTTGAGCATGCCCAGCATGTCGTTTTTGCCCGTTCTGACCAGTGAGACCATGACGTGGACTAAAGACAAAATCACCAACAAACCATCCACAATGTTCCAGGAAGAGCTGCAGTAGTTATCCTTCCCAATCAGCAAACCAAGCGCTAGAACCTAGTGTTAAAGCAAAAACATGTCAATACAAACTTCAACTCACTTGATAATCTCAGCAACTACATTTATTTTAAAGGAAGAAAATGAAAACTCCAAAATTATAACAAGGTTTTAGAATTGTCAGAATGCTGATGGGCGTTCCCTGCATGCCATTCCCCTCTCTGCCCTATTTTTTTTAAGATATTCTTTTGGCATTTTTATGCTTTATTGATAGTGTAGAGACAGAGTTGAAATGGGGCAGAGAGGGGAGTGACATGCAGAGAACGACCGCGGGCTGGAATCGAACCCGGGTCCGCTGCTGGCCGAGGCCCATGGGGGGGACGCCCTACCAACTGAGCTAAGGGCGCCCCCCTCTCTCTGCACTTTCAATAAAACATTAAAAATGCCAAAATATTATCTTTAAAAAAATTGCTGTACCCCAGTCTATACAAAGACTAATGTTAGCTCTCTCTGATTCTACTATCTGTTTCGGCAGTGTGTGTTAATTTTTTTCTTTGTATTACATTTATCCTGTTTATACTAGGGCTGTCATAATTAATTAATTAGTAAAACATTTTAACGCAATTGTTGTGGAAATGTTTATTACAGTCATAATAATTATGTGTTTATATAGACTAGTGCCATCTTGACTCTAAATATTCGTAAGCTAATCAACAAAAATCCTGACCTTACCTTGATGGTGAAGGTTGTTATGTTCTGAGATACTCAAACTGCGTAAGGAATGTATGTTTTGACTAAGATGGCTCCTGAGAACTATGTCTGTAAGATAACTAACAATATATCTGGCTGAGGAGAATCTTGTACGTAGGCTGGAATGTTCGTGCGTAATTAGATTTCACTATAAATTCTCTGTATGACCGCCTATCGTTGGTCATTTCACACAATCCCATTGCTTGATTGTTGTCTTGACTCATGTTTGCAAACATTAAAGATCTGTTCTATTTTTGTATTTAAACATTGTGTCACCTCGTATTAATTGACTAAATTCTCATCTTTTAAAGGTTGATATTTCAATTCCATGACACAATTAACGCATGTGCAGAATGATCCGCCCCGTGCATCCCACCCACTCTGCGCTACAGTTACTTTACCGTTGTGGCTGACCCAGGATCAGTAGCTGCGCACAGCCAAACATAGCAGCACATTAGCCCTTGCCGTGTTTTAAACTGCTAACGGCCACGTCTGTGTGCTGGCATAGATAGCATGTAAAATCAACTGCCGGGGGTGGCAGTTGATGTCGAAGCAACAGGAGGAGAAACATTGTCCACTCTGTTCAGAGACCGCAAGGACACAAACGTCTGCAGTTTTCAGAGGTGTGTGTGCCTAGACATTGACATAACGTCGGCTTCCTGGCACAAATGAACAGTCCCCTAGGACGTGGTCGCGCGTACAAAAACACACAAACACACACGCACACACACACACACACACACACAAACACACACCGCGAACTGTAATCAACTGTATTCAAGAATGCACAACCTATAGATTCACCAAATAAATGCCATTATATAGCCTATATTTGCCCAAAGACATAGTGAGAGAGACCGATTGAATTATGGTGTGGTAGCTGGTAGGTATATATTTTAGTTTGATTTCAATTTATTTTCAGTATTACAACCATCATTTGGATTTTAAATTAATAAAAATACTAATTTTAAATGTACATATCCACCTTCTGTCATTTATCTTATCCGTTCATACAACAATATACAGAGAAAAGTTTAATTTTTCGGGCATATTTCGAATGGTAAAATTAATCGTGATTAATCTTGATTAATCCACAGAATCCTGTGATTAATCTGATTAAAAATTGTAATTGTTTGACAGCCCTAGTTTATACTAATCTCAACTCAACCCAGCAAGTGTTGGGAAATGCATTTAACAGCTCAGATGTCATCAGGTGCATTCAAAAGTAAGAACATAGCATTTCTATTACATTTTTTCACAATAACCTTAGGCCTCTATGATTGAATATAAAACAAAACTCATGTTTACCTTAAAAAGCATTTCGACAAAAAAGACAGCAGAGAATACGTAACGGGACATAATCAGGATCCAGCGCTCCTAAAAGGCAGAGCAAGATTTATTTTCAGTATTTTGTTACACATATAAACAATTCATATTACATATTATTTGTTTCATTAAAAAAAACGAATTGACAATCCTACGTCACCACAAGTTGGCAATAATGGCTAAGCTTCACCTGCTGCAGTCTTCATTTGGAAAACCCAGCCTTATGGTTTGGTGACTGTAGGAATTTAATCTTCCATGTTTTGAATGCATAATACATTGCACTTAGGAATAATAAAGGGGAGGGGGGGCGGTATGGACAGGGGGTCACTGGCCCAAAAAAGGTTGAGAACCCGTGCACTAGACTGTGTCACACATGAAGTATGTGTGATTGCATCTTTTTAGGTTTATTGTACTATTGTGTTAGGATTTACTGTTTATCCAGAGAAACAATAATTGTAGGTTGCATATCTATGTGTCTCACCGTGCTTTGAGGGTCAATTCCAGGCCTCTCCATAGCAATGGTACAACAGCTAAGGAGAATAAAGAATAGAATCCCGTGGTCGAACATCTTGTGAGAGACCAGACGTTGGCAACAGATACGAAACCTAAACACAAACACTTCAATTAAAATACTGTAGCTACTGTATAGTCACTTTAAAGGTGATCCGAGGAACTTTCAGTTTGTGTTCATTCTTGCACCCCCTTTAGACAAAAGTGGTAGCTACACCAGCTGTAGTTCCTGGTTGAGTGTACCCATGACAAAGGCATTAAGAAAACATTTTTAAAAATAGCATTCTTTGCACTGATGGTCTCATTTGCTATTGCATGTCATATATGATCATTGGAGGGAAATATTTAACAGTTCCTCGTAGCACCTTTAACATAATAGGAAAAACAAATGGAATAAAGATCCTGTCTCCCTGTATCAATTGTTCAGTTATCTAGGGGGCCCTTTACAGAAGAGACGCCGATATCGTTTTCCGGCATGTGGCAGTGCCACGGTGACCACTGCCATACCATGGCTTGAGCCGTTCAGTAACGGTAATGCCAGTCCAAACAATGGTTTTCTGCGACCGGCACGCCCCGCCTCCCCCCTATAATTTCACGACAGGTATTGCCTTTACGGCAGAGGCAGGTAAAGCTAAATATAGTTGGTCTTTATTGACACTATATCACAACATAACGCCATAAATAAATGGATTTATTCATGTCTCTGGTCCTTTCCGTTGTAAGGATATGTGCGATCTGTTTGTTGTTGCTTTTGAAATGACAGATGCTTTATAAAACAGTCAGACTTGCTCCGGTCACGGTAGTTAGCCTAGCCTCCTGAGCAGGTCTGACTAATCGATAACAGAGAATTAGCCCTATACAGCGTTGACTACAGAGGCAGGTTGCTATATATACCAGGGGATGACACAGTTGCCTAGTGCTCCCTTAGCTCAGCGGGTAGGGAGTTCCGTTATGAAACAGTAGACCCGAGTTTGCGTCCCGCCCGGGTTGTTTCTTTGCATCTTTTGACTAGACATTTAGAATTTTTTCACTATATTTTATCAAGGTAGGCCTACAGGTTCCTATCGTTTAACACTGATTCAGTGTCATAAACCTTTTTGTACTATTTGTGTGCCACTGTCACCTGCCATTTATACTAATAATAATACATTTAATTTATAGGCGCCTTTTAAGACACCCAAGGTCACCTTACAAAGCATAAAATTGTCATAAAATCATTAAAAACACAACATTGTGGAAAAACAAAACGACAAAACAAAATGATATAAATATGATAACTTCTACATATTTGGTCCAAAAAACTTCAGAATCAATCAAGGATGCACACCTTCGGGATGAAAGGCGTGAATGCTGAGGTCAACTTTATCAAAGTTTTTGCTTAGAACATTTTTAATCAGTAAATTCAGACATAGTAATGTGTTGTTTCTAATCACCATAGAATTTCCGACTCATGAAAGAAGACCCAGCCTGTCCACCACATTCACCATCGCCCCCTCTACTCCCAACCATCCTCCATAAATAAATTGTCCTAAACTCCAGCAATCTCCTGTGTCTGTGTTCTGCATTTGGGTACATTTTGACATTTTTAAGTTAAACCTGACCTTTTTCGATTCATATATTTGATTGCAATTTTACACAGATCGGTTTACACACATCTTCATTCAATTGTTTCTTACTTATTTTACTTGAATTTTAGTTTTCACACTTTTGACATTGTTAATTTATGCTTCCATCATGTATTGCCAATCATATATTTGTTGTTATCAAAATGATTCTGCAGCTGGATCGAGTGGTATTTGCCAGTATGAACTGGCAAATACCACAGGATATGAGTGACATGTCAGTGGAAAAACGGTAGGTGCCAGTATGGAATGGTACATACCATAATATTAGTGGCATGTCAGTGGAGGTGCCATTCTGAAATGTTAGTACCATTTTACAAAAGTGGCATGTCAGTGGAGACGGTATGTGCCAGTATAAATGGCAGGTGACAGTAGGAAATGGCACACAAATAGTACAAAAAGGTTTATGACACAGAATCAGTGTTAAACGATAGGAACCTGTAGGCCTACCTTGATAAAATATAGAGAAAAAATTCTAAATGTCTAGTCAAGAGATGCAAAGAACAAAACCGGGCGGGATGCAAACTCGGGTCTGCTGCTGGACTTCGGTCTGTAAGGGTACTCCCTTCCCGCTGAGCTAAGGGAGCCCCTCAATCACAATTGCACACAAATCTCAATCACTTCTTTATTACATTTTTTCATACTAATTTTACTTGAATTTTATTTTTCACATTTTTGACATTGTTAATCAATCATATATTTTTTGTTATCAAAATTATTCTGCAGCTGGATCATGAGTGGTATTAACTGGCAAATACCACAGTATATGAGTGGCATGTCAGTGGGAAAACGGTAGGTGCCAGTAGGGAATGGTACATACCATTAATATTAGTGGCATGCCAGTGGAAAATTTATCTATCTATAAAGCAAGAAACGTCTGTCTGTCTGTGTGTCTGTGACTGCATATCTCTCTGATCGTTAGTCAGATCGGCACGGCCCGAAGGTGTGCATCCTTGATTGATTCTGAAGTTTTTTGGGCCAAATATGTAGAAGTTATCATATTTATATAATTTTGTTTTGTTTTTTTGTTTTTACACAATGTCGTGTTTTTAATGATTTTATGACAATTGTATGCTTTGTAAGGTGACCTTGGGTGTCTTGAAAGGCGCCTATAAATTAAATGTATTATTATTAGTATAAATGGCAGGTGGCAGTGGCACACAAATAGTACAAAAGGGTTTATGACACTGAATCAGTGTTAAACGATAGGAACCTGTAGGCCTACCTTGATAAAATATAGTGAAAAAATTCTAAATGTCTAGTCAAGAGATGCAAAGAAACAACCCGGGCGGGACGCAAACTCGGGTCTACTGTTTCATAAGGGAACTCCCTACCCGCTGAGCTAAGGGAGCACTAGGCAACTGTGTCACCCCCTGGTATATATAGCAACC
The DNA here is from genome assembly GCF_949987685.1 of Ammodytes marinus. Taxonomy (NCBI): domain Eukaryota; kingdom Metazoa; phylum Chordata; class Actinopteri; order Uranoscopiformes; family Ammodytidae; genus Ammodytes; species Ammodytes marinus. The sequence continues at coordinate 30,291,431 of NC_137235.1, forward strand.
TGCCTCTGTAGTCAACGCTGTATAGGGCTAATTCTCTGGTATCGATTAGTCAGACCCGCTCAGGAGGCTAGGCTAACTACCGTGACCGGAGCAAGTACGACTGTTTTATAAAGCATCTGTCATTTCAAAAGCAACAACAAACAGATCGCACATATCCTTACAACGGAAAGGACCAGAGACATGAATAAATCCATTTATTTACAGCGTTATGTTGTGATATAGTGTCAATAAAGACCAACTATATTTAGCTTTACCTGCCTCTGCCGTAAAGGCAATACCTGTCGTGAAATTATAGTGGGGAGACGGGGCGTGCCGGTCGCAGAAAACCATTGTTTGGACTGGCATTACCGTTACTGAACGGCTCAAGCCATGGTATGGCAGTGGTCGCCGTGGCAATCCTACGTCACCACAAGTTGGCAATAATGGCTAAGCTGCACCTGCTGCAGTCTTCATTTGGAAAACTCGGGGCCTATCCGAATAGTCCAATCTCCTAACCTATGAACCTCCTTTCCTATACCTTAACCCCTAAACGTCATCGGGGTTAAGGAGATATGAAAGGTGCTTCCTATCGAACATAGGAAAAGACAGCACTGTTTCAAATAAATTCGACTCCACTTTTCCTAACCGACGTCATTGCGCGGCGGCGAGTATTGCTGACGTGAGTCACTAGCGTGAAACTACACTATTCTCCGAAAATTGACTACAACAAGCGCTTGTTTGATCCAAGCGTTCTTTTCATATTGATTTTAATCAGGTTGTCGCCAACAGAGTGAGAATCACTCCCATATACAGTCCCCTCCATAAGTATCGGAACAGTGAGGCCAATTCCTTTATTTTTGCTGTAGACTGGAAACATTTGGGTTTGACACCAAAATATGAATATGAGACAATAGATCAACATTTAAGCTTTCATTTCCAGGTATTTACATCTGGATCTGATACACAACTGAGAAGATAGCATTATTTGTAAAGGAACACCACATTTTTAGGTGAGCAAAAGTATTGGAACAGATAGACTTAAAGTGAATAAGACTTAATATTCTGTTGCAAATCCTTCACCTGCAATAACTGCATCAAGCCTGTGACCCATTGACATAACAAAACTTTTGCATTCTTCTTTTGTGATGCTTTTCCAGGCCTTTACCGCAGCCTCATTCAGTTGCTGTTTGTTTTGGGGGGTTACACCCTTCGGTCTCCTCTTTAGCAGGTAAAATGCATGCTCTATAGGGTTTAAGTCTGGAGATTGACTTGGCCAGTCTAAAACCTTCCATTGCTTGACCCTGATTAACTCCTTTGTTGTTTTTGCAGTTTTTTTGGGTCATTACCTTGCTGCATGATGAAGGATCTTCCAATCAGTTTGGTTGCATCTTTCTTTAAATTGGCAGACAGAATGTTTCTGTAGACTTCTAAGTTCATTTTGCTGCTGCCATCATGTGTTACTGTGTTGTTGTCAAGATGAACCTTTACCAAAGTGATGGAAAGGCTAAAGTTTGGAGAAAGAAAGGATCTGCTCATGACCCCAAGCATACAAGCTCATCTGTGAAACATGTCATGGCTTGGGCTTGCATGGCTTCTTCTCGGATGGGCTCATTAATCTTCATTGATGATGTAACACATGATGGCAACAGCTAAATGAACTCAGAAGTTTACACAAACATTTTGTCTGCCAATTTAAAGAAAGATGCAACCAAACTGATTGGAAGATCCTTAATAATGCAGCAAGATAATGACCCAAAACACACTGCAAAAACAACAAAGGAGTTAATCAGGGTCAAGAAATGGAAGGTTTTAGACTGGTCAAGTCAATCTCCAGACTTAATTGCTAAAGAGCATGCATGTTACTTGCTAAAGAGGAGACTGAAGAGAGTAAACAAACGTCAACTGAATAAGCCTGCGGTGAAAGCCTGGAAAAGCATAAAAAAAGAAGGATTCAAAAGTTTTGTGATGTCAATGGGTCAGAGGCTTGATGCAGATATTGCAGGCGAAGGTTTTGCAACAAAATATTAAGTCTTATTCACTTTAATTTATTTTAAGTCTATCTGTTCCAATACTTTTGCTCACCTTAAAATGTGGTGCTCCTTTACAAATAATGATATCTTCTCAGTTGTGTATCAAATCCAGATGTGAATACCTGGAAATGAAAGCTGAAATGTTGATCTATTGTCTCATATTCATATTTTGGTGTCAAACCCAAATGTTTCCTGTCTAAAGCAAAAATAAATGAATTGGCCTCACTGTTCCGATACTTATGGAGGGGACTGTATCCCAATTCACATGTGGAATAAAAAGAGGCTACACTTATGTTGATGTTGAAATGAACTGCCCCCAGTAACTTCATTAAATGTGAAGTTGGTATTTTATTTTCTTATGGTGTAAATTATGTGCTACGAAAATAACTATTATGATGTTGGTCTTTTATGAGTTCTTTATTATCTTAATGGGGAGGGAGGGGGGGTATTTTGTTTTAGCCGAGTTAAATCTTCCTCTCTTCTCTTCTCCTCTCTTCTGTTTTACCTCTTGTTCGTATTCGTGTAGAGTCGGTAAACTCCGGCGGTGGCCTGTTGCTTTAAATCTTGCCGCCGTAAAGGATTATGGGATACCACTATCTCCTTTCCTTTTAGCATAGGTTGGTCCGGGGTAACCTATGCTAAAGGAGGGTTAAAGGATGAATCGAGGCTCCTTTCCTATGCCTTTCCTAAGCATTTTGAGAATTCGGATCACCTATCTGCCGAGTACTTCCGGGTCATCTCGATAGGAAAGGAAATTTCCTATGCTAAAAATACTATTCGGATAGGCCCCCAGCCTTATGATTTGGTGACTGTAGGAAGGGGCTTTGTGAGCGGCTACCTTCCTGTTAGGCATACTTCAAAATAAAAGTAAACTCACTTTTGTCCAGTGAAATGCTATTAATGTGAAGCCATTGAAATGTTTTACTGTGAAGCCTTAGCCTTAATGCTCCTTTTGTTTGAACAGTAACTTAACCGCTGCACGCTGATCTATAGTTAGGGCCTATCCGAAAAGTCCAATCTCCTAACCTATAAGCCTCCTTTCCTATACCTTAACCCCTAAACGTCATCGGGGTTAAGGAGAGATGAAAGGTGCTTCCTATCGAACATAGGAAAGGACAGCGCTGTTTCAAATGAATTCGACTCCACTTTTCCTAACCGACGTCATTGCGCGACGGCGAGTATTGCTGACGTGAGTCTAGCGTGAAACTACACTATTCTCCGAAAATGGACTACAACAAGCGCTCGTTTGATCCATGCGTTCTTTTCATATTGATTTTAATCAGGTTGTCGCCAACAGAGTGAGAATCACTCCCATATATCCCAATTGACATGTGGAATAAAAAGAGGCTACACTTAGCCTATGTTGATGTTGAAATGAACTGCCCCCAGTAACTTCATTAAATGTGAAGTTGGTATTTTATTTTCTTATGGTGTAAATTATGTGCTACGAAAATAACTATTATGATGTTGGTCTTTTATGAGTTCTTTATTATCTTAATGGGGGAGGGGGGGGGGGTATTTTGTTTTAGCCGAGTTAAATCTTCCTCTCTTCTCCTCTCCTCTCTTCTGTTTTACCTCTCGTTTGTATTCGTGTAGAGTCGGTAAACTCCGGCGGTGGCCTGTTGCTTTAAATCTTGCCGCCGTAAAGGATTATGGGATACCACTATCTCCTTTCCTTTAGCATAGGTTGGTCAGGAGTAACCTATGCTAAAGGAGGGTTAAAGGATGAATCGAGGCTCCTTTCCTATGCCTTTCCTAAGCATTTTGGGAATTCGGATCACCTATCCGCCGAGTACTTCCGGTTCATCTCGATAGGAAAGGAAATTTCCTATGCAAAAAAAAGTTTTCGGATAGGCCCTTAGTGTTTTTTAATGTAGAGAGCCGTGTCCCTGACATTACAGGTGGTGACACAAGTTTATTTTGCTAGAAAAACCGGCAGAGCACAAATCTTTCCCCAATCAAAGTGGCGGGTGGTCTCAATAACTTACTAATCTCTTAGACTAAATTGGCGAGTGTTATATTTGAGCCCTGCACGACACTGATCAAAGTGATGGTGCCGCGGAGACACCGTGCATGTTATGTTGTCTTCTAACTTTATAACTCGCGTGTGGGTATTTTGACAGCAAATGTTATAGACTAGGCATCAGTGAAGTGAGCCGTGACGTCAGCGTTACCAGGGAAAATGGCTTCGCCAGTTTACAATATACCAAAACAGTTGTGTTTTCCAAAGTTTCCTCCCTGGGAGTTGGATTCAAAACTTTGCGGTTTTATGCCTGTGTTTGCTGTTTTCATGTGAATGATATAGTGCATCCGCGGAGGCACCGTTTCGTGTTTTAGTATAAACAGCACCTAGGGCATCCTGCATTTACAATCCACTGTCAAAACAAGCAAGCTTTTAAACAAACGGTAAGAGTATTTTTGCTTTTATGCTTTTTATTGACAGTTCATAGTGACATAGTTATAAATGGGTACAGAGTGGAATTACATGCAGAGATCTTTAGCACTAATATGTAAATAGTTTTTTAAAGTCAAGTGTGTGTGTGTTTTGAGACTTGCCTGTTCTGTGGTGATAAAATGTACAAGGACCAGTCTTCATGCTCTTTGCACCAGTGGAGAACTTTCTGAATCATGTTCAAACATTTCTGTTGTGATGAAGAGTTACACATCATCAGTCAACAACACTTAAGATATGTTGTACACCAGAATTTTTTTTTTTTTTTAAATCAGACAAAGGGAATAATTTTTTAAATCCCAAAGTTCACCACGGCAATTTCTGCTGCATTATTTTGTGTTAAACCTTGTAAAATCTTTCCCAGGATTAACTATAGGTTGCATCCCAAACCCCACTTTGAAATCCCGCCTAGTAGCTTACATTTTCCTCATTGGTATCTGTAGGTGCAAAGTCTTCCTCGGGGGCTGGGTTAATGGGATCTGTCTCTGACGGGGTCAAGATAGGTGAGGTAAAGTTGGCAGACCCAACAGCAGCGTCTTGATCAGAACCTGGGGATCGCTGAAAAAAGGAAATAAACATCGGCATAGGTTTCCGGAGAGTGAGGCAAAAAACTAAGAATGACAAACTATTCCTTTAAAGCCACGTTGGGTGTGTTATTCGACCAATTATGAGGTAGAAAAACAAAGACAGAGGTCCTCACCCGAGCCTGGAAGCTCTGAACGACTATGCCCACAAGCACATTGAGAAGAACGTGTTTTCCAATCACAATGAGCGCAACAAAGTAAAGAAAAGCCCATGGGGACGTAACAGCCATGGCGTTGTGTAGCACCAGATTCCATTCCTCATGAGTCAGAATCTTGATTGATAGATTTAATACAGAGAGTGTCACAGGCAGTGATTGAAGACAAAATTGCTGAGTGATAAAATGCAATGATGATGACGCAATTGAGCGAATGAAAAGCTAACCTCGAACACAGTGACCATGGACCAGAGTAGGCTGTCAAAGTTTTTTCGGTCAGTTCTAATGTCTCCGTGCACTGTCTTGAACTTAAATTTGTCACAAAACAGAATCATACCCAGTATACTGCAGAGAAACAAGAAAACAAAGTCAGAATCATATTTACATACAGTTTGTGTCTTGTTGATGATAATCATACAGTAAAAACATAGCACTTAAGGTGCGAACACACTAGGCACTTTACACGCGTACAGACGCGTATGAAATCGGCCGTTTTTCCATAGGGAACCATTGGTTTACGCGCGTACATGGCGCGTAAATGCGTCACTCGCGCTAAAGCAACATTTTCACTCGCGCTAAAGCAACATTGTTACGCGCGTATATATTACGCGCGTATATATTACGCGCGTATATATTACGCAGCTACGCGAGGAGTTCAAAAAATTTAACTTTTGTTGCTCCTACGCGAGACGATTAGCCGCGTTGGCCAATCAGCGTTGAGCTTGACCCGACGTCACATACATTGGCAGGGTCGGAGAACAGTGTACTGTACACAGAGGCTGATGAGAGACACCGAGGAGGAAATGTATTGCGGGCGGCCGGTGCCGTATGAAGCCGCTCGGAGAAGACGTGGGGAAAGTAAACCAGGAGAATGGACTTCCTGGTTAATTCAGTGAATATGTGCGGCTGTGCTTTAGCCGATAAACAAAGTTAGCGCCGTATAGCATTAGTTAACTCACCCTGTTGTGTGCGGGCGGCTAGCGCCTCATATTATGAACCCAAACATGACGACTGTCCGCGGGACTTTCACGACAAGTACACGAAGCACCGGTGTTGATCTACGCCAGCCACGGTCTCCTGTCACAGCCAGGTAGGGTAATTTTGGCTACTTGCCTTTATGTTGTGCCGCCGTGCACCGATGCTGCTGTAACTGTGTTTGTTATGTAGCTGCCGTGAATATGCAATGCTGTTTTAATGCTAGGCTATTGTGCTGTTCAGTTTGTCTTTTGGCACAGTTGTTGGCCGTGTTGTTGTTGTTTTTGTGTGGACATGCACGCTGTTGTGTCGGGTCGGTTCTGATCGCAGCCATGGTTGATAAGGGAAATACAATATCGGGAGGGAGACTAGGCACGTTACGCGCGTATAACCATTTTTGACACAAAATGATCAAGCAACATTTTAGCTGCGTTACGCACGTAAATCTTACGCGTGTAAAGTGCCTAGTGTGTTCGCACCTTTAGGATTTCTTGTGACATCATAGATGTCTACACAGACACATTGGGAGGATTTCTGTGAATGCAGGTGTGAACATGCCTATAAAGGAAAATGACAAACAGCAGTAGCTTGCAGAGCGCGGCTGCCTCTATCATGGTCCTCTTCAGCACCATCAGTTGTCTCCTCAGGTAAGGCAGGAAGTGAACCAGTCTCAGAAAGCGCAGCATACGAAAAGCACGCAGAACTGACAACCTGCCGCCAGCTTTAGCGATCAACTCCCACACACTATAAAACACAAACACATTTTTTTTTTTTTTTCAACGTTTTTTTTATTAAATGTTAATAATAACAAAATTGTAGCACAGAGTACAAATTTTTTCCCCCTTTTTCTCCCGAACATACCCCACCCACATCCCACCCTCACACCCAACAACACAAAACACACACCACAAGAAACAAAAACAAACAATCAATATGAAAAAAAAACACACAAAGAAATAAAATTAAATCAAATAAAAAGGGGGGTGGGGGGGTAGCTACTCTTCAATTAATGTGGTCGGTTTCTTAAAATAATCTAGGAAGGGGCGCCATATTTTATGAAATTTAGTCTCAGATCCCTGGGTAGTGCAACAAATTTTTTCCAGATTCATACATGACATAATGTCTCTAATCCAATGTAAGTGGGAAGGAGGAGCAGGATCTTTCCACTTGAGTAGGATAGTCCTGCGAGCAAGTAGTGAGGTGAAGGCCAGTACTCTCAGCTTCACTTTGGGTAAGCCCGAATTTGGTGCAATGCCAAAAATTGCAGTGAAAGGGTTCGGCTTAATTTGATGCTGAAGTACTTCAGAAATCGTTTGAAAAACTGATGTCCAGAACTCAGTCAAGGTGGGGCACAACCAGTACATGTGAAAGAGTGATGCCGGTGCGCTCTTACAGCTATCACAGGTCGGGTCTACATCGGGGAACATACGAGCTAATTTGGTTTTAGATATGTGGATACGATGTACTACTTTAAATTGCACAAGAGCATGTTGGGCGCACATGGAGGTAGAGTGTATCCGATCCAGGACTGAATCCCACATGTGATCTGTGAAGGCAGAACCTAGGTCCTGCTCCCACAGGGTTCTTATAGCTGCTAATGAGGGGCTATGCAACTTCGAAATAAGGTTGAAAAACAATAGTACAAACAAAAATAATAGCTGCAATTGGGCTGAAAAGTGAAAAATTCTGCATTCAAAAATTCTTCCTAAATTGTGTCCAAATTCGAAGGGAGTGCTTAATCACGGGATTACTGTTGGGAATAGCCGAAGAGAGTGGAAGTGCGGCGCTTAAGAGGGCAGATAGAGACAATGGGCTAACAGCGCTGGACTCCATTGTTACCCATACTGGGGCTGAGTCGTCAAGGTGAAAATGCACCCAATACACTAAAGAACGGATATTAGCAGCCCAGTAATAGTATTGGAAATTAGGGAGGGCCATTCCGCCTGTTTGTTTTGGTCTTTGAAGAAATGCTTTCCTTAACCGAGGGTGTTTACCATTCCAAATATAATTTATCATTAAAGAGTCAAGGGCCTGAAAAAAGGATTTGGGGAGAAAGATGGGGAGACATTGGAATAGATATAGGAACTTTGGGAGTAATGTCATTTTAATTGAATTTATTCTGCCTATGAGAGAGAAAGCCAGAGGAGACCACTTTGATAATATTTGCTTCGCCTGATCCAATAATTTGAGGAAGTTCGACTTAAATAGGTTTTTAAAATTTCTGGTGAAACATACCCCAAGGTAACTCAGATGGTCTGTCACCACTTTGAGTGGGAGAGCTGTGTAATCAAGTTTAAGAGCTTCTTTATTAATCGGAAAGAGTTCGCTCTTGCTCAAGTTAAGTTTATAGCCAGAAAACTGACTAAAGACCTCCAACACAGAAAGTGCCTCCGGTAAAGAGGTGGCTGGCTTGGCGACAAACAAAAGTAAGTCATCGGCGTATAATGATACCTTATGTTCAATTCCTCCTCTCCATATCCCCTGAATCTGTTTGTTACCTCTGATGGCAATCGCAAGTGGTTCGATTGCAATAGCAAAAAGGAGTGGGCTCAAAAGACAACCCTGCCGGGTCCCACGGTGCAGATCAAAACTACTTGAGTAACGGCTGTTTGTTAATACTGAGGCAGAAGGGCATGCATATAATAATTTAACCCAACAAGTGAAAACAGGACCCAAACCGAATTTTTCAAGGGTGAAAAACAAATAATTCCATTCTACTCTATCAAATGCTTTTTCAGCATCCATAGAAGCGAGGCATTCTGATTCAATATTTCTGGGGGAATATAAAATGTTCATTAGCCGGCGGATATTATAAAATGATTGGCGTCCCTTTATAAACCCAGTTTGGTCGGGGGATATGATAGAGGGGAGAACATCTATGGGCAGAGATTTGTGTCAGTAGAACTTGAATGTGAATTGATCGACTTGAATATGAATTGATCAACCTGCATTTGAATTATTGATACTTGAATTCGAATTTATACACTTGAATATGAATTATCCATTTGAATTTGAATTAATTATACTTGAATCTGAATTTTCTCTACTTGAATCTGAATCAGTTAATACAAGTTCAAAATTCAAGTTTTCAAATTCAAGTAGAAAAAAATCAAATTCAAGTAGAAAAAATTCAGATTCAAGTAGAGAAAATTCAGATTCGAGTAGAGATGTGCACATCCGGGTTCTTTGAGGAAGAGCAATCGAGTGCAGATCTCTGATCCTAGGCTACAGCGTCCGGCCGGTGACTGTTATTTAACGTTCAGGAAATATAAAGTCATAAATTAGTTTGTTTAATCATCGTCTGTGTTTTTGACCTCTTCTTTTATAATCGAAGTATCTTTTAGAACACTAATCACGTTTCAGTAGTTAAAGTTAAGTTATTAATTAAGTTATAATATCGCCAATAGGCTATATCAATGAAAACAGACGGTCAAACAGCGTCCAAATGAGCTAAAATCCTAAATACAATAAACAGTAACATGTAAACGTGTGAAGAAATGAATAAATAATCAATTAGCTTACCTAAAAATAAGTTTGCCATGTTACTGTTTATTGTATTTAGGATTTTAGCTCATTTGGACGCTGTTTGACCGTCTGTTTTCATTGATCTTGTCACCATGCTCGTAAAAAGTACCTCTGCTCCTAAGCAACTGGTCAGCAACCTGACGAGAGGAAAGAAGGTTGAATTCTGTCTGAAGTTTTAAACGTTCTTTGTAAAGTTCAGATGAAGGTGAATTAGCATACTGTCTGTCTATGTTCAGAATCTGATCAGCAATTTCAGTTTGTTTCTGTTTTGTACACTTATTTTTGTATGCTGCAAATGATATAATTTCACCTCTCAAATAGGCTTTCAGGGCTTCCCAAATTGTTGCATTGGACACATCTGGTGTTTTATTTATACTCAAAAAAGTTTTAATATGTGTAGAGATGTGTGAAAGAAAACTCTCATCTGTGAGCAACAATGGATCCAGTCTCCACTGCCTTGTATACTCAACGTCAGGGAAAGCCAGTTGAAGGAGCAGAGGAATATGATCTGAGATCACAATACTTTCATAACTGCATGACTTTAGGTCTGACATCAATGAATTATCAACAAAAAAATAATCAATTCGGGTGTAAGTGTGGTGGACATGTGAAAAGAATGAATATTCTCTTAATAATCTGCAAGAAATGATTTGATATAACCTGCAGATCTGCTAAGAGTGGCAGGTTTGGGGGAAGAGCGATCTAAGACTGGATCTAGATAACAATTAAAATCCCCACCAAGAATAAGAGAATGGGAATTGAGATCGGGGAGTTGAGAAAAAAATCTCTGAAAGAATTCTACATCGTCGACGTTAGGCGCGTAGACGTTGGCCAAGATGACTGACTTATTGTAAAGTTTGCCTGAAACAATAATAAAACGTCCATTTTTGTCTGATATAATGTTTGAGGACTCAAAAGGAATATTACTATCAATAAGGATAGCTGTGCCCCTGGCCTTAGCCCTGAAATTAGAATGAAAAAATTGTCCACGCCAGCATTTACTTAGTCGCCCATGGTCAGAGTCGTGTAAGTGGGTTTCTTGAAGGAAAACTATTCCAGCCCTGAGCCGTTTTAGGTGGGTTAAGACTAGGGATGGGGATCGTTAATATTTATTGATATCGATACCTTTATCGATACGCCTTATCGATCCGGGTCTTTATCGATACCACTATCGATAATTTTCTATTATTATTATTATATATTTTGAAGAAAATATTATTTTTGGTTTTAAAAAATCAAGTGTATACTATCTATGAAAAAAATATATAAATGTTCGCACTTGTTGGTTAATGTATTGTCTACTGTCACTTTATCATGTTTTAGTGATTAGGAAAATATTTAGGAAATAAATAATTGTATTTTAAATTAAATTACATTTCTAATAAATATTGGCATCAGTAGTTTAAATATATATTCTAAAATGATGAGAGCACTAACACAACTGTATTACTCATGTTTCTCGCCAAAAACTCAATTTCCCATTCCTTTACGTTACACTTGAACGCATCATGATAACCTAATAGTCGTTTTACTGAGCCATCCTGAACACATCATCACGCAGCACGTCTGAAAACTTTGTTTACTTTTTAAGCTAACTAGCTTGTATGCTGCCGATTACAACACGGATTTCACAATTGGATTACTATTTTTAACTGACGGGACAACAAGCTACACAGTCTAGTGTGTGCGTTTACCGCTGGTACTTTGTGGATGATGAAGACGGGCCCGTCTGTGGTGCGGCGGCAGCAGCAGGAGGAGGAGGAGTCTTTTCAATCCGGAGACAGTCGAAGGTACTGCATTTGGCCTTTATTTGATGCACAATGCTGATGTGCTTGGCCATTGAGGTTGTGTTCCCCCCTTTATAAGAAATGATTTTGCAACATAAGTTGCATTTCGCTTCTGCTTTATCTTCGAGCTTGGTAAAATAAAGCCAAACCATAGACCTTTTCGACCGTTCAGCCATCCTCGCGAGCGAAGTTGACTGCCAGACTTCACTTGTTTTACTTTTAATTCCTTTTTGCATATCATTCATAAACATTGGCGGACATGCAGCAGTGATTGGTTTGATTTGATTTAAATGCCGTGACGCGACTCGAGGGACACACAATTGCGTTACAGGACCTACGGGAGAAAAAAAACGACGAGACTCGATAGTGGTATCGATAAGCCCAAACGTTATTGATTTTCGGGTTTTGAAAAAAGTGGAACCGGGTCCTTGATAGAACCGGGTTTCGATCCCCATCCCTAGTTAAGACCTTACCCCTTTTCACTTGGTGATTAAGCCCCTTGACATTCCAACTAATTAAATTAAGATTTCACTTCATCTAGCTCAGTTATGGTGAGAGTAAAAAGAGTTGCTCCGATAACAAAAATAGTAGCAAAATACAGAGGAAAAAAAAAAAAAAAAACACAAAAAAAAGGAAAACACAGATAACTGAAAACACAGCAGGTGCTAACCCATCAGCTGAACCCCCAGTTGACACCACCCCATCCCACCCAGAACCCACCCCATATATTGCTCTCAACAGCAAACCCCGAAAGACCCTTACTAGTCTCACAACAAACATTCCAAGCCTTAACTTTCTAGCCTATGCTAGCTTCCCACATAAGTCTTGTACAATTCACCCCATAACAGCAAGTAACACTATGAACAATCCAGCAAACTGTCAAAATGACAACACACTAAACAAACATACCGTGCTCAACTAGGGATGGGGATCGAAACCCGGTTCTATCAAGGACCCGGTTCCACTTTTTTCAAAACCCGAAAATCAATAACGTTTGGGCTTATCGATACCACTATCGAGTCTCGTCGTTTTTTTTCTCCCGTAGGTCCTGTAACGCAATTGTGTGTCCCTCGAGTCGCGTCATGGCATTTAAATCAAATCAAACCAATCACTGCTGCATGTCCGCCAATGTTTATGAATGATATGCAAAAAGGAATTAAAAGTAAAACAAGTGAAGTCTGGCAGTCAACTTCGCTCGCGAGGATGGCTGAACGGTCGAAAAGGTCTATGGTTTGGCTTTATTTTACCAAGCTCGAAGATAAAGCAGAAGCGAAATGCAACTTATGTTGCAAAATCATTTCTTATAAAGGGGGGAACACAACCTCAATGGCCAAGTACATCAGCATTGTGCATCAAATAAAGGCCAAATGCAGAACCTTCGACTGTCTCCGGATTGAAAAGACTCCTCCTCCTCCTGCTGCTGCCGCCGCACCACAGACGGGCCCGTCTTCATCATCCACAAAGTACCAGCGGTAAACGCACACACTAGACTGTGTAGCTTGTTGTCCCGTCAGTTAAAAATAGTAATCCAATTGTGAAATCCGTGTTGTAATCGGCAGCATACAAGCTAGTTAGCTTAAAAAGTAAACAAAGTTTTCAGACGTGCTGCGTGATGATGTGTTCAGGATGGCTCAGTAAAACGACTATTAGGTTATCATGATGCGTTCAAGTGTAACGTAAAGGAATGGGAAATTGAGTTTTTGGCGAGAAACATGAGTAATACAGTTGTGTTAGTGCTCTCATCATTTTAGAATATATATTTAAACTACTGATGCCAATATTTATTAGAAATGTAATTTAATTTAAAATACAATTATTTATTTCCTAAATATTTTCCTAATCACTAAAACATGATAAAGTGACAGTAGACAATACATTAACCAACAAGTGCGAACATTTATATATTTTTTTCATAGATAGTATACACTTGATTTTTTAAAACCAAAAATAATATTTTCTTCAAAATATATAATAATAATAATAATAGAAAAGTATCGATAGTGGTATCGATAAAGACCCGGATCGATAAGGCGTATCGATAAAGGTATCGATATCAATAAATATTAACGATCCCCATCCCTATGCTCAACCAACAAATTCGAAATACAAAAAAAAAAGAACAAGGCGTGAGTTAGACAATCTGTCCAAATGGCAAAAAAATAGAAAATAAAGAACAGACACGCTTATCTAGCCGTTTTAAAATAGAGATACGAATAAAAAAAAAGCGAGTGAGCTAGACAATACGTCAAAATGACAAGCAACAAAAATGTCACGTTCACCCAGCTAATTTACTCATTGAAAAAAAAATGCGTATAGTACCATCAGTCTAAGAGTTTGGCTGGGGATATGAAAAGAGTATTTGTCCACATTGTATACTCACAGCAGGCAATCGTATTTACTACGGACTCACACCCAGTGTAGATAAGTAGTTAGATGCTTCAGAGACGGACTGCAGCCACTTTCTCTCGCCGCTCTGGAGAGTAATGCGAAGCCTCGCTGGGAAGAGGAGAGAGGGACGGAGTCCGCGCTGATAAAGCACAGCCATGACCCGCTTGTATTCAGCCCGCTGCTTCACGACCTCTGCGCTGTAGTCCTCGTAGAACCGGAGCTTGTGGCCGTGGTACTCCAGCTCGCCCTGTTTACGTGCCTCCTTCATGATCAGGGGCCGTATTCACAAAACATTTTAAGGCTAAGAGTAGGTCCTAACGTGCTGATTTAGGAGTAACTCTCAAAAATAAGGGGCGTTTCACTCCTAATTTTAGGACTCCTAACTTTTTAAGATAAGTGTAATTCACAAAGCATTTTAGCGCTAAAACTAGCTCCTAAATCTATAAAAAGCTAGGAGTCCTCGAGAGGACTCCTAAGTCACTAAGAGTAAATCACAGACAACCATTTGATGGTGTTTTGGAGAGATTTAATGCTAGTGAGCTTTATAAAAGGTACCTTTAATAGCTGTAAGGTTTTAATGATCTTAGTAAAGCTATATTTAGAAAGTATAGACACATTTATATTTATTATATTGTTATAAAAAAATATTTATTAAGTTCATTTTCCTCGAGCTGCTTTGGGTTTATGATGCACTGAAAGTTACTGTTGGTGTCACGTTTGGGTTTAATTTCCTACTGTAGGCCTATATGTGGCGCTTCGCAGCATCTCCTCCGTTCCACAGATCCGCTACTGTATAGTTGCGCGTCTCGCCTTTTTCCTTCCGCATGTACTTTACGATTTCGCCGGCTGTTGTTTCTAAATTGTGAATTTCCTGGTTTGTCGCTGTCTGACTATTGCTGCATAGTCCGCCATTGAGAGAAATACAGTGAGAGTGCATGGCGTGCAGCTGTTCAATGAGGATATTTTTCCGATTCAAATCATTGTAAAATTTTAAATGAATAGACCTATGTGGCGCTATTGTAGGTTAATTGTGAACAAATGTGTGGGTAACCCTGCAGTATCTTGGTTTCATGTTAAATCAGTGTCACTTGTCATTAATTGTATATAAAAACTCTTTACTTTAATACAGCGACACGATATGGATATCTCCCACAGTGTTTCCATCATAAATTCACTCTTAGCTCTCATTCCCTCTCAGCCAATCACTGTGGGCATAGAAGGTATGAACATGACATCATCCATAGCAACAGGGTCAACACCGCCCTCTATTCTTAGCTAAGGAGTCCCTCCCATTCCTTAGTAAAAGTTGGTCTTATCAGCTTTGTGAATAGGTTTTAAGAAATTACTCCTTACTAAGAACTTTTAGTGCTCCTTATGAGTACTCTTAGCGCTAAGATAAAATGTTTTGTGAATACGGCCCCAGGTCTTTAGTCTGGTATCGGTGAAAACGGATAACGACTGATCGCGGCCTCTCATGCGGGCCCGGTTTGGGTGCCAGAGTGCGGTGAGCTCTGTCCAGCTCTGGGGGAGAAGGGAGAACTTGATCACCAAACACCTCGACGAGCCCGGAGAAAAAGGCGGTGGGGCGCGCACCCTCAAGTGACTCTGGTAAGCCCACGATACGTACATTCTGTCTCCTGCTTCTCCCTTCCAAATCCGATAGTTTAGTTTTCAACAGCATGTTATCTTCTTGCAGTGAGGAGCACGTAGCCTCAAGTTGCTCCAGGCGTCCGCAAACAGTTTCTGCATTCTCCTCGAGATCGGTTATACGTTTCCCCTGGCTTGAGACCACGGCCTGGATGCTGTCCAGCTTAGCGTCCATGCTGGCGAAAGATGATTTAAACTCGGCGGCTATCGCTGCTCTATGCTGTTCAAGCAGACCCGCAATGGAAGCCACTGAGCTAGCACCAACGTCCATGCTAACCACGCTGTCCGAGGACATATTTGACTCTGCCGAATCTCTTCTTGCGTTTTTCTTGCTTCTAGGCATTTCTCCAAAACAGTATCAGTGTTACCGGCAACACAAGCACAAAAAAAAATCGACGAGAATAGGGTTTAATCAGTTAGGTCTGAAATATCTTGTGGGAGCTATCGAGCGATCGTGCCTACCCCATGCTCTGTAACTCGGAAGTCAAACACAAACACATTTTGATCCGTTGTTGGTAACTTCTGTGTGACTACTTTAGGTTTATATTTAATGTATTGTACTTTGAGGTTAATAGGTTATATTGCGCTGATGTTGCTTAACAACTGAAGAGTTATAGTCTGCCATAGTTACAAAATAAAATGGTTAGTACTAATAAGAGTTGACCCACAAACTATTTGAATTCCAATCATAGGAGAAACTATTTTAGGACAAAGCAATAAACTGAAGGCAAAAGTAAGTCTACTGTGGATCATATTACCTGATGACAACGATGCCAAAGTCAAAGAGGTTGTTCAAGTCCCTAAAGTAAGCCCACGAGAGAGCCAGCAGCTTTATGGTCATCTCCAAAACAAATACAACGGTGAGGATGATGTTACATATGTGTAACATGTATGTCAACTCCTTAGGCTGTAGGAAGAAAACATGGAAATAAATATAGAGAGCAAGGCAGGAGCCAGAGGAAGAGACACATATTGAGAGAGGGAGAAATACAAAGAAAGAGGTAAAGATAGGGAAAATATATTAGACAAACAATAAATAAATTAGTTATAAATACATACATAATAATTGTGGGGTATGGAGATAAGGACGGATATTGAAAAGAGCCTCTCTTCATCCACACCATAAATACCTAAGTTTAGTTTTCTTTTATTGATCTAAAAATAATCAGAGGTCCTGAATCAGAGGTAAAGAATCCCAGAGGAGACAAATAGTAAGCAGACTGAAACACTTTGTTCCTCACCTGCTGGTGGTGCTCCATGACCATGGCGAAAATACTGAGGAAAACAGCAAACATGATCACTTGATCGAAGAGTTGACTCTTGACAATCCTCCTGAGTTTTTTATTCAGTGGTGTCCAGACTTGAGTCTGGAACATAGAGTTAGTTGGGGGACCCCAAATTTGTGATAAACATTGCTGCTGCTGGTACTACTGCAGAACGTTGCTGTTGCTGACTAGTCTCACCAATGCAGAAGTAGCCTTGCTATCACTGACTTTGGGTTTCACTCTGGAAGAAGAAGACATAAACAGTAAATAACTGAAAGTAGATCAAGAGTTCATTATTTTCAGGTTACATTCAGACACTAAAGGGTTGATCTACTAAGATCCAAAATAAAGAGTGCTTAATTGGGTGAGGATTAAAAATTTTTTTTTTTGCGTTTAATCAACTAGGATTAACTGCACAAATGACAAACATTTTAGAGAAAGTAGATCGAAAGGAGAGTTTTGCATGTTATGTCGGGCTTACACTACACGACTTTTCACGCGATTTGACAGTTGCAGACAAATTTCCATGTCGGACTAAAATCACGAGAGTCTTGCTGTAGTTGTGGCAGTCGGTCGTTTGGTGTGAGGTGGTCATCCGACCCGATTTCAGTCAGTCTTCTTCCTGTGTTGACGTTCCGACATTATCAAACAGGTTCGATATTATCGTTAGTCTTGAGGGTTGGCTCATGCGACAAGACAACCAATGGGTGCGCTCTCTCCAGCACCAAACTGACTCTATGGGTAACACCACCTGTTACACCTCAAACAGGAACATGTGATCAAACCTCTGTCTCCTATGACCTGCCGTTATATAATGTACACAAGATTACGCATTACGCTACTTTATTGAATCCGCTGCTGCTACAGACGAAGGGACCATCTACTGTAAGGGTGTATTCACACATGCCGTGTTTAGTTCAGTTGAAACGAACTCAGATGCACTTCTGCCTTCGGTGCGCATCTTTCAGACAGGTGTGAATACAGCAATCGCACTCGGGGGCGGACCAAACAAACGCTCCGAGACCCAGTTGAAGAGGTGGTCTCGATGCGCTTCAAAACGCACTCTGCTGCAGTTCGTTTGTGGTGTGAATTTGGCCGGACTCGATCCGACCCAATTGCAGGAAGCACTGTGCCTTTTCTTTTTTAATAAATCGCTGTCAGCTCACATAGGAAAGTGTTGTTGTCGCCATTGTTAGGAAGATTAGTTGTGGTTTGACCGGGAGCCCCGAGCGAATATAGGCCTACATTTGATAGACAGGACGCGTAAACATGCTGATGTGTTCAGCGATCAGATGAAGGAGAGGGGAGCGTCTCCCGCACAGTGACAACAGGTTCACGCTGCGCTTTGTATGAAGTGCGTGTTTTTACTTTGCATCCCATGTTACGGTACCGTCAATACCATCCCTGTGTCAGTTTGGAGCTCAGCTGCGCCGAACTCACACCCAGCTGACACACGGCTAAATCAGCTGTGTGTCAGCTTGAGCCTATTCCTCGCGAGCCGCGCGTCCAGCAGCAAAAATACAGTAAATATTATGTTTCACATCGTAGGCTACAAACCACACATTGACACAGGCCTACATATTATAACCATATGAAACAACACTAATTTTATGTTTTTTTTATTTTATTTATAGGCTAGATGTTGGCCTATTTATTTATTTATTTATTTATTATTTTTAACCCCATATCGTATCAGTTATATATTTCGCAGTTTTCACTTCGTGCTTCCTGCTTCTCTCCACCCCAGAATGTCTGTCCAATGAATGAATGACCTCAGATCACGTGTGGTTTTGCTTCGTGATGCTGGTTCACTTGCAAAAGGGGCAATATGAAAGTGGACCACACCAAACAAAAAAAAATCTAAACTCTATTTGGTCTGGACCAAAGCAAGTGAACTAGCGGACTTTCCCAGTGTGAATACACCCTAATTAGCTCTGAAGTGAGCCAGTGCTTCCACAGTAATAATAAGGCATATGGGTTTTATTAAAGTAGTTGGGCTTTGACTTTATTTACCTCAAAGCTGTGACAAGCATCCTGTGCATTTACTAAGAAGGATTTTAAAATGATTGGGGCAGTACAGGTGTAATAACGAGTTCAACCCTCGAGATATCTTCATATCTCGGCACATGCTACTATCTCAGTAGCAACCAGTCTGTTATCACCTAATATACAGTGAGGCATTAGCTAAGTTTCTGGACCCTGTGGTGTTGAGCAAAGACGGAGAAAAAGCCCCTCAAGATGATCTCGCCTTGTTTCTACCCACATTTTTCTAATAAGAAAATGGAAACTATAGCATTGGGGAAAACACAATAGCTTAGTCTGGTTGTTTGTACAGCCGCGAACAGCGCAACACGTAGAGGAGCTCCACAAAGACAAAAAAATCATAATGTAATGCTAGTTAAATGTCTATTGAAAAATAAAGAGGTGGTTGCTAATTAACGGCAAATTATTTACAGAAGATCCGCTTATTGTAGTTAGCCGCCGTTCTGACTAGCCTGCGTAATACTACTTCCGCTAACTAGCCTGAAGTTAGACCATAATCATT
The DNA here is from genome assembly GCF_949987685.1 of Ammodytes marinus. Taxonomy (NCBI): domain Eukaryota; kingdom Metazoa; phylum Chordata; class Actinopteri; order Uranoscopiformes; family Ammodytidae; genus Ammodytes; species Ammodytes marinus. The sequence goes on from NC_137235.1 coordinate 30,310,763, forward strand.
TTCTACTTTAGCGCCCCTAGGAATAAGGTGGATAGAAGTACAAAACCCACTTCCTGCAAGGCAGTTTCATTGCAGTCTGGTCCCATTTCGGCCTTGGCACGTGCTCTGTGGATAAGGCGCAATATTTTTCTTTCATTTGCATAGGTTTAGCGGCCGCAAGAGCGGAGCAATCCTTTACTGCATGTGGCCCAAAGTGTTTTACCTGCTGCTTTAAAACCGTAACTGACCTATTGTTTCTACCAGAGATCCTCACCAGGATGCCAGTTGTCTTTCCACACAGCCATGAGAAGGACACGACGCCGTCACCCTTATCTTCAACCTCCCGTTCCATGTTCTCTGAAAACTGGGTGGCGATGACGACTGCGCACACATTCATCATGATAAAGGAGCCCATCTGGTTGGGGAAGTAAAGAGTGGCTTTTCAGTGCAAGAGTTATAAAAACTGCTTCAGGGAAAGCATTATTTGTTTTTTGTAAACAATTTCTAAAGTCTCTTGTAAAGTATGAAGTGGTTAATTTTAAAAGTTCATAAAAATGTTTCCCAGTGTTAACTAGTTGTACCGACCTTTATGTTAACCACAAAATGACCAATATGAAAGAATAAAAAAATAATATTTTAAGGTTGTTTTGAAGCTTATAGGAACCAGTCAAATGCTGACTACTTACAATAGTGATGAGTATAAAAAATATAAAATTCCAGGAGGAATGAGCATCCATGACAAAAAACATGATTTCTGTCCATCCTTCCAGAGTGACTAGCTAGGGAAGGAGAGAGACAGAGAGGGATATTACTACGTGGGAACATTTAATAAGCTCTTAAAATGGTGAATAATAAACCAGTCAATTCCCCTAAAGGTAAAGTCAGCAATCATAGTCGAAAACACTTTTTGTTGAAATCAGCGAATATTTATTGACCGTCCGCTACCTGTCCGTACTGTGTGTGCGCTGGAAAAAAAGACTGAAGTTTATACGCTGCCCAGGCTCAGTAAAGGGTGTGTACACAAAGGGAGTGGAAAAGTTCTATACTGTAAGCAAGCCTTTACATTCTTCTAGACCAGTGGTTCTCAACCGGTGGGGCGCGCGGACACTCTACCGGGGGGGCGCGAGGGGGATGGAAAAAGAAAAAAAAAATCTTTTTTTTTTTTTTTTTGTAATTTCAATTTTTTTCCTGATATGTAGCCTAGTTCAGAGATGATATGTATTTTTTTTCTTTCTTAACTTTTTTTGATAGGTAGTTGCCAAGTTCATCACACTAACACTCCAATCCACTGATATGAGATCAGTTTGCAATTTTCAAGTACTGAATTAATGGTAGGACTGTGGCCACTAGAACTGGTCTCTGGTCAGCAAAGGTCTTGAAAACAGCATAAGTGTGCTTGTGACATGCGTGCCACCCATGCATGTGTATGGGCACGTGTCCCAGCAGATTTTTGAAATCTGAATAAAAAAATTTAAGTTTGTAGTTAGCAAGTGTAACATGTTCTTATGGCAGAATTTCATAAATAAAGGTTTATTTTTTTAGCAAGATATTTGGTCAAAAGCTAGTTGTCATCCGTCCTTCTGTCCAGTTGTTAGGCATCTGGCTGCTAGCAAGTTATGTTGTCTTGCTAATTTTACTATTCATCTGAACTGAAATAAATATTGACTTTTTCCTTTATTATCTTCCCCAGAATGCACCAAAATGCTTAGATTACATGTTAAAAACACAAAAAAATCTTCTGGGGGGGATGCCCCCAGACCCCCCTTCAGGGGTTTAGTTTTCTGACAAACATTACAATGGATACTAACATGATTTGGGCATTTGGGATTATAAATCATCTTTGAATTGGTTGTACAGCATATCACATGCTATTCATTCAGGGGTGCGATGGCCACCCCACTCTAGCTCTGTGGCCCACCTTGGCCACCCCCAGTCAAAATTTCCTGGTATCGCCACTGAGACACACACAACTCTGCGTTCAGGCTGCACAGCACATTAATCGCAGGTAGCATTTTGAGCTAAATCTGGCCACTTTCCAAATCCAAGACTCAATAGTTGAAACATTCTCTGAACTGGGTTGTCAGACAGCAGTGTTCCCCATTGATCATAGACTTTGTTTTGTGAAGCTTTTTCATAACAGGTATACCTATTGTAGAATTTATTCTGTGTATGTTCTATTTAGGCTACTATTTTCTTCTCTTCTAAGGAGATTTAAAAAAAAAAAAAAACATTTCCTCAGTGTCTCATTGATACAATCTCATAATTAGCTTTTAAAGTGCACCAGAATTTAACGTTAAAATATAAGAAATTTCCGGACCCCAACCCTAAACCCAATGTTCAACTCAAAGGTGCACCACTGGCCTAGCCCTTGTGATAATAACAATAATAGATTATCTATCTATCTATCTATCTATCTATCTATCTATCTATCTATCTATCTATCTATCTATCTATCTATCTATCTATCTATCTATCTGTGTAGGGTGGTGTGTGTGTGTGTGTGGGGGGGGGGGGGGGGTTGTCAGGGTTGGTGGGGGGGCCCAACTTCAATGACCCAGCTTTGGGGGGGCCCAGCTTGCAGAAGGTTGAGAACCCCTGTTCTAGACAATTACCAAGCCGTTAATGTAAATGTCGTTGTAATGTGCAACACGCCATTTTATTATATTAGAGTGTGCACATTAGACTGAACTGACAGAATAAAGTAAATATTAAGAAATAGCATTTAAAACATTATGAACATACACTACAAACTAGCTCGAAACAGGTCGTTACCATTGTGTGAATCTGTATGGTATCAGGCTCAATATAGCCCACTAGGTTGCAAAAACCGTTGCCTTAAAGATTTCAACTCTGGCTTTATCCAATATCTAGATTTTTCTTTTTTAATTATATGCAAATTTGTAAATGATTTGTGAAATATGCTAAATTTGCATATTTATTTAAACATTTCTGAAAAAAATTAATTACAAAAAATCATTATTTTAATGCCAGTTAAAATTTTTCAATTTTACTCTCGCATTAAACCGTGGCTACGATTTTCTCTTTCCGCCCCTGTAGCTTTCCAGCAGGTAGTTGACCAGGTTGTCCACCCAGGTTGTGATCCTTGAAGGTCCTAGACAATTTTTCTGGTGAACAACCTTTTACAACAGCCCATGTCTGTTTTCAGAAAAAAAATAGTTTTGTCCCCTGGATAACATTAGTTCATGCAATTTGATGTTTGAGTTCTCAAGTTCTCAAATTTCAGTCTGTTATCCTGTGATGCCATCATAAACTGTCAAAGGACACTTTCAGGGCCCTTTTCCTAATATTCTAAACTCCCCAGTCTCCATGATTCTGCCTTCACGTCTAGATGTGTTTCTGCACAGATAAAAGCCCTTGTTACCTGGAATATGGTTATCCAGGCATAGCCGATGTTGTCGAAATTGATAGCTCCCCTGTAAGGGTTGTCTTCACTGGCGCGACAGACATTGTAGAACGAGTTCCAGTTCACACAGTATCTGTCATCAACTCCAGCTAACGAAGAGGCAAACAAATTTGAAGCAAAAGCATGTCGAGGAGCAGCCACTGAGCAGCCAGTCGTGTTGATAGGTGGCACTTCATCACAGCGCAGCATCCCATTTTTGTTGGGAGGTGAACAGATAAATGGGAATTTGTCACCATACTTGGACACGTAGTATGGGCTTAAGGACAAATTGTACTTTCTAGATAGAAAAACAATAATAAATTCATCAATTAGTAAATAAACATAATATGAATTTACTTGAATTAACATTATCAAATATTTTTTTTAAGTTAATTTTCATTTGATATGCTATTTCTAGCTTCTTCACAATATTTCACATTATGGGCTTTAAATCTATATCTGGAGGACATTTGTACAACTTCTATCCCAGAGAAATCCATACGGTATTAGAGCCTAAACAATTTCCTTACGCATTAATGTCCTCTCCCAGGAAGCAGCGGTTGCGCAGGGCCCCCGCCCACAGCTGGACTCCCACAACGGCAAATATGTGGATGACAAAGACGTAGATGACGAGAACGTTTGCAAACATTGGCACGGTCTCTAAGAGTATTGCCACCAAGACTCGCAAACCTACACAGATGAACAGAAAAATATGCACGTTGTCACATTAAATCAAGCACACGTTACAAGTTTACATAAATGAAAGATTACTTTCTTTTCAACTGTATTGATCTTGTATGCTTAAAATCTACAGCATCCTCCTTAGCCAGCATCAGTTGTGTGCACAAGTTTTGAAACACATTTTGCTCATGATTACGTGTTTTGTTACTAGAAATATAATGCACTACAGTGGCTTGAAAAAGTATTCATACCCCTTGAACTTTTCCACATTTTGTCACGTCACAACCACACACGTACATTTATTTTATTGGGATTTCATGTGATAGACCAACACAAAGTGGCGCATAATTGTGAAGTGGAATGAAAATGAAATATATTTTTCAATTTTTTTTATAAATAAAAAACTGAAAAGTGTGGCGTGCAAAAGTATTCAGCCCCCCTGAGTAAATACGTTGTGGAACCACCTATCGCTGCAATTACAGCTCCAATTCTATTGGAGTTTGTCTCTACCAGCTTTGCCCATCTACAGACTGACATTTTTGCCCATTCATCTTTGCAAAATAGCTCGAGCTTCAGATTCAGCGTCAGATTGGATGCAGAGTGTCTGTGAACAGCCATTTTCAAGTCTTTCCAGATATTTTCAATTGGATTTAGGTCTGGACTTTGACTGGGCCATTCTAACACATGACTATGCTTTGATCTAAACCATTCCATTGTAGATATGGCTGTATGTTTAGGGTAGTTGTCCTCATTGAAGGTGAACCTCCACCCAGTCTCAAGTCTTTTGCAGACTCTAACAGGTATTTCTGCCCTGTATATGGCTCAATCCTAGCCTGGTGCTACCAGACCATCGTACTTAATTTAATTTGTACAGAAGGTCTGGAACTGCTCTATTTGGCAAACGTTCACTCACTTGGAGGCGGGTGTCTGTTGAAGTTTAAAACTATTGGATCTGCCCAGTGCCACTCTGGATCAGCCAACCAATCGCATAACGTTTGGTCGCAGCATTCAACTGAAACTGGAGCGCGACTTCGACGTCATCGTTCTCAGCCACTCGCTCTGTTCGCTGATTGGACGGCCGGAAATTTTCCTGAGCTCAAACACGTGAATTCACCGCAGCCCCAGACTGACTACTGAAGGGAAAATGAAATTTGGGCGGAAGTAGGTAGGCGGGCGGAGCCAGGCTAGCTCAATCCATCTTCCCATCAACTCTGACCTCCTTCCCTGTTCCTGCTGAAGAACAGGACCCCCACAGCATGATGCTGCCAACACCATGTTTCCGCCATACATTGCATTTTGCATTTAAGCCAGAAACTTCAAGTCTGGTCTTATCTGCATATGCTGCGTCCCCCGAATGGTTTGTGGCAAGGGTTGGACTAAGGTGCTCAGGTCAGATGAGACCAAAATTGAAGTTTTTGGCCATATGTGTGGTGGAAAACTCACACTGCACATCACCCTATACACACCATCCCCACCGTGAAACATGGTGGTGGCAGCATCATGCTGTGGGGGTCCTGTTCTTCAGCAGGGAAGGGGAAACTGGTTAGAGTTGATGGGAAGATGGATGGAGCCAAATACAGGGCACACAACCTGTTAGAGTCTGCAACTGACTTGAGAGTGGGGTGATAGTTCACCTTACAGCAGGACAGCTACCTTAAACATATAGCCAGATCTACAATGGAATGGTTTAGATCAAAGTATAGTCATGTGTTAGAATGGCCCAGTCAAAGTCCAGACCTAAATACAATTGAGAATATCTGGAAAGATTTGAAAATTGCTGTTCACAGACGCTTTCCATCCAATCTGATGCTGAATCTGAAGCTCAAGCTATTTAGCAAAGAAGAATGAGCAAAAATGTTAGTCTGTAGATGTACAAAGCTGGTAGAGACATACCCAAATAGACTTGGAGCTGTTATTGCAGCGAGAGGTGGTTCTACAACGTATTTACTCAGGGGGGCTGAATAGTTTTGCATGCCACATTTTTCAGTTTTTTATTTATAAAAAAAATTGAAAACCATGTTTCATTTTCATTCCACTTCACAATTATGCACCACTTTGTGTTGTTCTATCACATGAAATCCCAATAAAATAAATCTACGTGTGGTTGTTACGTAACAAAATGTGGAAAAGTTCAAGGGGTATGAATACTTTTTTAAGCCACTGTAACTTCTGGATAGTCTCCTGGCAAGGTTTGACGGCAAGGAATGTAGCGTTGTGGGTCTAAACAATTGCATGAATTGGGTTTTGAATTGCTTTAAAGGACCTCTAAAACATGCTAAGTGGGTAGTGTGGGGTGAAACAGTAAGTACGTACTTACCAAGTCTTGCAAATGTTCAAGTGTTGACTTACTTTGTACTCTGCAGATCAGTCTCACTGGCCTGAGCACTTGAAACACGTGCAAGTGGATGTTAAAGTAAGACATACAAGAATCCAACACCCTGAAAGGACAGGTGCAGAAACAAAGTATTATTTTCTGTTAATTATTTGAAAATGTGAGAGGTTGGTGGTTAAGGGCGCACTCACACTAGGCAAAGTTGCCCTGTACAGTACTCCTAGATTCACCCCTGTCGTTACGTAGATTCATAGATCAGCATTCAGTATAACAGCGGGAGGAAAATTTAAAATTAAATAAAATAACTTACAAGAGTAAACACTGCGGCCTTAAGGCAGCGGTCAAGAAAACCTTTTTGCTTTGCTTTATGCTGCTCTCACCTTTTTATCTCCCTCCCTCTTTTATTAGCCCACACATATGCCCACACACACGTTAATTCTCACACATTTTATGTACAAGTCCAGTGGGCAATTCTGGTGTCGACTAGACAGGCAGCGGACATTTCAGCGTTTAACCATCAGGATCACCGTCTGCTTGCTTGTGCTCGTGCTTGTGAGCGTGTCATTTGACAAATGGAAACTTTACAATTGTTGCAAGTGGCCGTATTGTCGTCCTTTCAAGTGAAAAACAACCAACATTTAGAGCGATTCTGTTTCAACGCCATGTTTGCTGCGTTCTGAACCAAAACAACGCAGCGTGAGTGTCAAGTCATGACGCATTTGCATCGAGCGGAACCGATAAGCAGAATCGTTAAGCAGGTATGTTAACGGTTCCAAGGAATTGGTTGACTCGGCACCGGTTCTGAAGAGGAACCGGGTCTCGATCAAGCCCCAACCTCAGCGATTTTTACCAGCATCCAATGAGGAAGTGACCACAACTGTAGTAACCAGGAAGTGCCACTGGGGGCTGGAAGCAGAAGACAGCCATCTCTCATTGACTCCAATGTTAAACATGCCGTTTTCACAGCATTATTAAACCTATTTACAGCCTGGGCCACGAAACCATTTTAGTCTGTATGTTTAGGTCATATCTCAATGACAACACTGAGGGGGGTGAATTTTTTTGGACCACGCTAGTTTTTATTCTTTTGAAGGTTAAAATGTATTGGCGCGATCTCTTGAGTGACAGCTCTCCGCCCGTTGTCCCTCACTTTGCCTCAGAGGTATACGTCAGCTATCTCCCTCTCCCTCACAAAATGGCGACGCGCACAAACCAGGATTATTGGATGCCGTGTGAATAACTGAGGTCAGCCCGGATGATACATCCATATTATTTACTACTGTCTCGATTCCCATCCCTACCGATTATGTGCATCCCTAATAAATTTACTCCAGGAACACCGTCCGCGCGCTTGCTTGTGCGCGTGCTTTTGCGCATGTTGTCTCATTAGCATCTATTCTGTTGACTGAGTACACCTCTCCCAAGCTTACTCAAGCCACGGAAGTGTACTGTACTTGAGTACGGATTGCCTACTCACACAAGCCAAACGATCTAGACTTTAGGGGGCAAATGTACTTGGACACGGTACAGATGGCACTGTACAGATGGCCTTTTGTGAAAGGTCTCCTCTACATTATTGACAAAAAGTGATGGCAGTCTATTCAAAGATGTCAAAACGTTCTTGTTTCTCTAGTTTGAAACTAGGTGCTTGAATGATTGTGAAGGTTGTATTTTTATAGAATTTTCCTAAGGTGACTGCTGTTGCCTATCTGCAGACGAAAGAGAATATAAAGGCATTCGTCAGTCTGAGCAAAATAAATGATGGGATACTAACTCTGCAGTGTTGATGAAGCAGTCAAACTTGTTCCAGTTGTTTTTTAGGTAACTTCCTTCATAGCCATAGATTCCCAGGGCCACAATTTTGATGAGCATTTCAAACATATAGAATGCAAAGAGGACTTCCTCCATTATCTGGCCACACACAAGACAAAAGTAGAGTTAAACAGTCAGTAGAAACAACAACACTAGCTGATACCTCACCACCCTTGCTCAGGGACATTTAAATCACAGAGGTCAAAAGACTGTTGAACACTTGACCTCAGCAAACTTGTATTATGTTAACATCTGTTTAAATGACATCTGCTCATACATTTGTATGCATACATCTGTTTATACCATAATAAACAAAATAATATTATTCCTCCCTGCATTACAGTATAGGGGAGAGTGGCCTAAATTGTGCATTTTGGAAGTTGTGCCACCCCTTGTTTCTAGAAAACCGTGGCAGAAATTGGAAATGTGACCACATATTTAAGAAGAGCCATCCATTTGACTCATCCTGTAAAGAAGGGAGACACAAGGAATAAGATATAAGCACATTTAAGCTCAAAAAACTGTGTTTTGCCTTTCAAAGTAAAATTTCCATGATCAAGGTTTTTTGATTATTGTGTCTGAACAATTATAGACAAGTTTGAAAACATTTGACACATGTTTTAGTGCTTTGGTATGCTACATTTTGAGTCTATACAGTTAGCACGATGTCAGTCCTAAATTGCTGCATCATGCTTATTATCCAAATTTCTGGGATTGGGGTGATTTGTGCCATAGGGCCTAGGTGAGTTATAAGTAAGTAAGTAAAATGTATTTATAAAAGCACATTTATGACAGTTTGCACTGTCCAAAGTGCTGTACATTGTGCATTCAGTAGGTAAACAATGAAGGTAAAATAACAATAACCAAAATAAAAGACGTAAAGCCCATACATCCACATAAACACAGATATTAGTGCAGAGGTAAGATAGTTAATGGGGAGGAAACACCAGGGTGTACATATGGGTTTTGAGCCTTGAATTAAAGGCAGAAATGTAGGGGGAATCACATTTGTCAGGTGGCAGTTGGTTCCACAAGCACGGAGCAACTAGTGCAAAGTACATTTCTGAGAGTTGTGCCAGTGGCATGGCTGTATACGCTGGTCACCAAAAGAAAGTGATTGTCTACAGTAGCTCAGAAGAGAGTGACATCTCAATTCCACTTAACGACACCACTGATGAGAGTTCAGATGGCCAGAAAGATGATGATGGTGACTTTGTCATTGTGAGCTTTGCAGGTAAAACCATTAGATCTGCTAGGCCTTGTTTAAGAAAATTGTCCTTCAATCTTTGTCAACTATTTACTTTATTTACTTTAAATACACCTTAAATAAGTAATTGTCTTATGGATTTGTCTTGCATTACAGTTTATGAGATATACAGTCCCCTCCATAAGTATCGGAACAGTGAGGCCAATTCCTTTATTTTTGCTGTAGACTGGAAACATTTGGGTTTGACACCAAAAGATGAATATGAGACAATAGCTCAACATTTCAGCTTTCATTTCCAGGTATTCACATCTGGATCTGATACACAACTGAGAAGATATAATTTTTTGAAAAAGAACACAACATTTTTAGGCAAGCAAAAGTATTGGAACAGATAGACTTTAAATAAATTAAAGTGAATAAACTGTAATATTTTGTCGCAAATACTTTGCTTGCAATAACTGCATCAAGCCTGTGACCCATTGACATCACAAAACGTTTGCATTCTTCTTTTGTGGTGCTTTTCCAGGCTTTCACCGCAGCCTCATTCAGTTGCTGTTTGTTTTGGGGGGTTACTCCCTTCGTTCTCCTCTTTAGCAGGTAAAATGCATGCTCTATAGCGTTTAAGTCTGGAGATTGACTTGGCCAGTCTAAAACCTTCCATTTCTTGCCCCTGATTAACTCCTTTGTTGTTTTTGCAGTTTTTTTGGATCCTTATCTTGCTGCATGATGGAGCATCTTCCAATCAGTTTGGTTGCATCTTTCTTTAAATTGTCAGACCGAATGTTTCTGTAGACTTCTAAGTTCATTTTGCTGTTGCCATCATGTGTTACTGTGTTGTTGTCAAGATGAACATTTACCAAAGTGATGGAAAGGCTAAAGTTTGGAGAAAGAAAGGATCTACTCATGATCCCAAACATACAGGCTCATCTGTGAAACACGGTGGAGGCAATGTCATGGCTTGGGCTTGCATGGCTTCTTCTGGGACGGGCTCATTATTCTTCATTGATGATGTAACACATGATGGCAACAGCAAAATGAACTCAGAAGTTTACAGAAACATTTTGTCTGACAATTTAAGGAAAGATGCAACCAAACTGATTGGAAGATCCTTCATCATGCAGCAAGATAATGACCCAAAACACAACAAAGGAGTTAATCAGGGAAGAAGTGGAAGGTTTTAGACTGGCCAAGTCAATCTCCAGACTTAAACGCTATAGAGCATGCATTTTACCTGCTAAAGAGGAGACTTAAGAGAGTAACCCCCTAACACAAACAGCAACTGAATGAGGCTGCGGTGAAAGCCTGTAAAAGCATCACAAAAGAAGAATGCTAAAGTTTGGTGATGTCAATGGGTCACAGGCTTGATGCGGTTATTGCAAGCAAAGGTTTTGCGACAAAATAGTACGTTTTATTCACTTTAATTTATTTAAAGTCTATCTGTTCCAATACTTCTGCTCGCCTAAAATGTGGTGTTCCTTTACAAATAATTATATCTTCTCAGTTGTGTATCGGATCCAGATGTGAATACCTGGAAATGAAAGCTGAAATGTTGAGCTATTGTCTCATATTCATCTTTTGGTGTCAAACCCAAATGTTTCCAGTCTACAGCAAAAATAAGGGAATTGGCCTCACTGTTCCAATACTTATGGAGGGGACTGTATATCAATGGCACAATTTACCCCATGGTATTCTCTCCAACCGCACAACTTAGACCACACCGGGGGCAAGTTGTGCAACAAGACAACTTTTTTTCCGAAAGCTATACAGGTCCTTCTCATATAATTAGCATATTGTGATAAAGTTGATTATTTTCCATAATGTAATGATAATAATTGAACTTTCATATATTTTAGATTCATTGCACACCAACTGAAATATTTCAGGTATTTTGTTGTTTTAATACTGATGATTTTGGCATACAGCTCATGAAAACCCCAAATTCCTATCTCAAAAAATTAGCATATCATGAAAAGGTACTCTAAACAAGCTCTTAACCTAATCATCTGAATCAACTAATTAACTCTAAACACCTGCAAAAGATTCCTGAGGCTTTTAAAAACTCCCAGCCTGGTTCATTACTCAAAACCGCAATCATGGGTAAGACTGCCGACCTGACTGCTGTCCAGAAGGCCATCATTGACACCCTCAAGCAAGAGGGTAAGACACAGAAAGAAATTTCTGAGCGAATAGGCTGTTCCCATAGTGCTGTATCAAGGCACCTCAGTGGGAAGTCTGTGGGAAGGAAAAAGTGTGGCAGAAAACGCTGCACAACCAGAAGAGGTGACCGGACCCTGAGGAGGATTGTGGAGAAGGGCCGATTCCAGACCTTGGGGGACCTGCGGAAGCAGTGGACTGAGTCTGGAGTAGAAACATCCAGAGCCACCGTGCACAGGCGTGTGCAGGAAATGGGCTACAGGTGCCGCATTCCCCAGGTCAAGCCACTTTTGAACCAGAAACAGCGGCAGAAGCGCCTGACCTGGGCTACAGAGAAGCAGCACTGGACTGCTGCTCAGTGGTCCAAAGTACTTTTTTCGGATGAAAGCAAATTTTGCTTTCATTCGGAAATCAAGGTGCCAGAGTCTGGAGGAAGACGGGGGAGAAGGAAATGCCAAAATGCCTGAAGTCCAGTGTCAAGTACCCACAGTCAGTGATGGTCTGGGGTGCCATGTCAGCTGCTGGTGTTGGTCCACTGTGTTTTATCAAAGGCAGGGTCAATGCAGCTAGCTATCAGGAGATTTTGGAGCACTTCATGCTTCCATCTGCTGAAAAGCTTTATGGAGATGAAGATTTAATTTTTCAACAAGACCTTGCACCTGCTCACAGTGCCAAAACCACTGGTAAATGGTTTACTGACCATGGTATTACTGTGCTCAATTGGCCTGCCAACTCTCCTGACCTGAACCCCATAGAGAATCTGTGGGATATTGTGAAGAGGAAGTTGAGAGACACCAGACCCAACACTGTGGATGAGCTTAAGGCCGCTATCGAAGCATCCTGGGCCTCCATAACACCTCAGCAGTGCCACAGGCTGATTGCCTCCATGCCATGCCGCATTGAAGCAGTCATTTCTGCGAAAGGATTCCCGACCAAGTATTGAGTGCATAACTGAACATAATTATTTGAAGGTTGACTTTTTTGTATTAAAAACACTTTTCTTTTATTGGTCGGATGAAATATGCTAATTTTTTGAGATTTGGATTTTTGGTTTTTCTTTACTTTTTTGCCAAAATCATCAATATTAAAACAATAAAAGGCTTGAACTACTTCAGTTGTGTGTAATGAATCTAAAATATATTAAAGTCTAATGTTTATCAGTACATTACAGAAAATATTGAACTTTATCACAATATGCTAATTATATGAGAAGGACCTGTATTTCTTCAACAGTTTATTCCAGATCCAAAGTTTTTATTGCCAGGGATGCACAACACCCTGAAATATATGTACATATTTGAGTTGGAGACTTTACTGTCAAGGCCTTACTTTAAAGTCACTTTGAGTGAAAAGTTGCACAACTTTGACTTTTTTGTATGTTGCATAACTATGTAGTTGGAGGGAGCCTGGGATTTAAGAATTGAATTGCCATCAACTGTGCCTGTATATGTTGAGCATATGACAAATAAAAACATAAATTTGATGAAATAAGAAAGACACGTGTTAGACAGAATTAGACAGAATATGTACATTTCACTGCCAGTATCCACTTGTAAGAGTGTATAAGTCCCACACACCTTTAAGTTTCTGTTCTCCTCTTCACAGGGCTTGTACATACCCAGAGTCACACAGCTGAGCAGGACCATCAGTGTGGAAAAAAGATCAAACCATGTAGAGGAAGACGTTAAGCTCAACATACACTGGAAGCATTCAAATTCATTCAGATAATTAATCAACAACAAAGGATCACATATTAGAAGCACCTAATATGACTTATAATATATAATGGTAATATAAATACTTTATACACTTTTAATATAATTTCAAATGTCATTGCCAGACAGGCGCGAAAAAAACACATGTAGAAAGTACATGTGCTCCTCTTCAAATACAATTTCTTATACTTTCCAACACATACACATACATACACATACACATACTAGGTATGATATTGAGTCAAGCTTAAAGGGTAACTGCAGCCCCTGTTTGAGCGTACTGCACGATTTTGAAAAATGCATTCAGACCATGGATTCTGAATTCTGTTTTAGAACCATTGTTTTTAAACATTCCGTCATCAGCCGGCCGACATTCGGGAGGGAGGGGGGCACGCTGTGTCTTTGAAGGAGGGGGCTAGCTGCTAGTAGCTGTCACTCAGGAAGATCTGAATGACATGAATTCATTGAAAAATCGAGAGACACAAAGTCTAACGGCACTGTCACTACACGATGTGAGCTCATATGCCACACAGATGGGTCGTCTGAGGTGGAGGACATTTCTTATTCTAAATTGTTGGCGGGTGTCTCTATCGTAGTGCTAGGAGACAGAGTAGCGCACTTGTGAGCTAGCGGCAGTGTGTGTGTGTGTGTGTGAGCGAAGAGAGCGAGCAGTAGCGTGTGTCAATCAAGTGAAGCAATGCACGAGTCCGGGTCTGTGTGTTTGTGTGTGTGTGTTTGTGTGTGTGTGTGTGTGTGTGTGTGTGTGTGCGCACACAAGCAAGATAGTGCAGACACACTGCCGTCTGCCGGTAGAAGTTAAGGGTATTAACCCCCGAAATAACATCCTTGGAGGGACAGACAGTAGTAGCTCATTGACCAGCCATGGACCTGTAAAGAGCGTGACTGGCTTTGCAGCGACGTGATGACGTACATTAAAGCGGCAACGAGTAACTTTTAAATATCTTTTAAACAGCCTCATGTTTCCTCTCATAATCATAAATTACCTTTAACAGCAAACGAGACCATCAGTGCAAAGAAAGACGTTTTTATATAGTTTTTATTACTGCATTTGATCTGGTCGTACACCCAGTCCGATTTTCGGTTCACGCGTGCATGCTCTATGGTCACATATCCGTATTGGTCACAGATTTCAGTGTGGCGCAGGAACGTGAATTGAGAAGCCTATCACTCCCTGGTGAGGGAAGGGGAGCGGGAGCCTTGTTTGAGACAGTTGTTTGTCGTCATAATGACTGATAAAGGGGCTGAACCATAAAATAAAAAAAAGAAAATGCAATGAAGAAAAGCTAAAAGGTGATAGTCGGGCGGGAGGGCGTTGCCAAGCAACGTATTCACAATTTCACGCAGCGAACCTAGACTGCAGTGTTTACTCCTAAATGAATGAGCGGTAGCCTACTAAAACAAAGTTTACTTTGCCTCACCAGCATCATCAGATGACCATTATTCATCTGAAATAGTCATTATTTACAACATAAACACATTACCTCATCGTGATCCATACTAACTAACTGCCATCTCTCGTTCATTCGCTTTGTGTGAGGACACGGGGACTCGTTCAGCTCCGTGAGAGGTGACAATGCATCAACTCATTGCAATCAGGTGTGTTTAGCACTTACTGGCATTAGTTGATGCTGTGTCACCCATAGACTCACGGAGCCGAAAAGAGTCCGGTGCCCTCACACTTTCAACACACGGACACGCACCATATTGCTTCCTGATTATTTGAATCTTTCACGCCCGCACGAGCTAGAAAACAGCTTCACGACAGCTGGCGTCGTAATAATACTACCGCTTTTGTTCAAAGGTGTCGCCAACGTGCCGACTTACTCGTAGTAGCTTTAAGACAAAATGTGCTCAATGTACGTCATTTTTCGAACCCGAAGGAAAAAGTTTTTTTCAAATCTTAGTAAAGTTCTAAAACATTGCCGATATTTAACATATTGCAATTTTTTTCAATATTAACACCAGCATATATGTGTACCTTCACAACAACAACGTCATTTAATTCAGCTTCTATCTAAAAAAACAAGTAAAAGGGTGCAGTTACACTTTAAAAGCTTTCTGGAGTTTAATAATTACACACATTTGGTCTTACCAGGTGTCAGCCAAGGTAACACTTCCTGCATTAAGAAAGGATATGGGCTGTATGTAATTTGAAGACACCATTTACGGGGTCTTGTTGTCTGTTTCAAGCAGAGGAAAACAGGAGCCACGTCTGGGTAGGGCAGCTTTTCCTCCGTGGAGACTCTGTTTAGGTTTAGAACTCGTTGTTCTGGTATAGAGAGCGCCACCTGTGGCTGCTGCTTCGCCTGTTTCTCAAAATCAGTCATGATTAAGTTCAAGCACAGATGCCCTGGAGGGAGGTCACAAAAGAAAAAGGTTATACAGAGATGAAAAAAAACAAGTAGGTGAGAGTGAGACGTGGACCAAGAAAGTTAAAGAAATGGCACAGTGATGCCTCAACATATAAAAAAAGAGACACAAGTAAACTGGCTGCACCACTAGGATGTAAGAGAAAATGACATTAGAAAAACTTATAGCATTTATTTAATAATTTATATGTGGAATACTGCGGAAGTAGAAATAATGTAGTATAAAACTACTTTCTTACAAGAAATTACAAGTGAAAAGTGAATCACTTGTACAAAAAGGTAGACATATAATTATCTAATTGTAGCCTATGTAAAATATTGGAACTAAAAGTAGGCCTACTCAGAGTCATAATGTCCAAAATACCTCTTTGTGTGTTATAGGCCTAGCCTATATGATTTTTTTAAATAATAAAGTGGTGAGGGTGGAGTTCATTTTGAATATTTGAATTGCAGCACTTAAAAGTATCCGAAGTATTATGATGTTAATGTGATAATTTACCAAACCATTTAGGGAATTTTAAAACTTGCCTCTAAGGTGAATTTAGTGTAGCCTACACTCATTGACTGCTACCTTAAAGTTAGTTGCTGCTATGACACCTAAAAGCGAGTGGGGTCTTTAGGAACAGAAAAAAGAATTCAGAAATTCAGTTATTTACGTAAGTGTAATAAGTTATTAAGTCAGGTTAATTTAACTTGTGGGTTAGCAACTTGCACTGTTGACCTTTAGCGTTAGCTAAACTAGCTTACTAAGAGTTATTATTTTGAAACAAACTTTTTAGAACATGACAAACATTTGACAGTTAACATCTTTTGCCCCTCTGTAATATAAGCTAATGTTAAAATAAGCTTTTCGTTCATAGCCCTACACTGTATGACATCTTTGCCCTTTTGCTTTTTACATTTTCCTCAATCAAGTTAATGGAGTACAATACAGTGTCCAGTATCTCGGGTGTTAACCCAAATCCTGTCACTTAATTTGCCATTTTATTTTTATTTCTGCCATTGTTTAATCAAATTATTTCAATGTTAGCTGTTACGGGGCAACATGTTACGTCCACAGAATTAATATGTCGGAGTGTTGATAGTTTCAGTTTTATCTTCAACCTTTCAAATTATCTATTTTTATCAAAAGATTAACTAACTCGTTAGCATGAAAAATGCCAAATGGTCAAGCAGATGTTGGCAAATAAAGTGTTAATCAAACACAACATTTTGTGTTAGCTCCATTACAATCACAATTAAAGCACTTACCGGATAAACGTCTGTAGCCTAGGCTAGGCTACTTTTGTTTCACATTGTTGTCCGCTTGAAAATCCGTCCAGGTTAGTTTCACCTTTTGAGTTTCCAAACCAATTTACAAAGATGTAGGCCTACTAAGGAACTACGAAGCTAAAGTAATGTCAATTTTAACCGCTAAAAGCGATTTAAAAAGAGATAAATATTGAATGTCACATTCCGAATTCTGAGTGGTAATTTAAACAGCTCTCTGCCACCGAGGTGGTCCATGGTTAATTGTCATGGTAACTAACAACTGTAACGGCCTGTCATCCACGGCGCACCGCGTCGCGAAGTTTTTAATGGAATTTAGCCTTGTCAAATCCTTTCCATTGATAAATCATTTTAAAAAAGCATCAGTTTTATAGACTTAACCTTCCTCCTGTGTTAACTTTCTGTTTCTATCCATGGTGTTAGCGGGTCGGTTTCGTATTTATTATACTATCTATGGTTTCGACCCGTGTCTGAAATCAGCTGTAAAAAACACTAAAAACAATTAGGCCTATCTATCATCAAATTTGTTTCTCATCTCTTGGTTACCTTGTTAGGCTTCCTTATCTATGAAAATATTGTTTTTAATATTTTTGTTGTAGGCGGCTGGGCCTTTTTTTTGTCAGTATGCCCCTCAATTTCAATTAAAAAATGATAAAATGAACCTTAAGAGAGTCATATAAATAAATAGTTGGTTGTTGTGTTACCTGATTATTACTGAGGGGTATGAGAACACATTTCTTAACTAAATCTGTTTTATTAATTTTTTCATATTAATATTATTGACTTTTTTAACATCTTACTGGTCAATTACAACCCATAAATATTTATTTCAGAAAATAGCAAAAAAAAAGATTTATTTCAGCATTATACAAACACACAATGAAACCCAGAACAAGTCACAACACAAAATATAGATTTGTAAGATCAAAAAAACAATGTAGCCTAATGTACTTTATTTATACAGCCCTTTACAACAGTCCTTTCGGTGTACCAAAGTGCTTTACAGGATTGAGCAAGATAAAACACGATAAGATAAAATCAAACAAGACAAAATCAAACAAGATCAAAACAATATAAGATCAAGATCAAAGTGTCATCACGCTATGTGTATTAAAAGCCATCCTGAATAAATAGGTTTTTAGCCTGGATTTAAAGAGGCCCAGGTCAGAAATGAGACGCATGTCAGTGGGGAGCTTATTCCAGAGCCTGGGGGCAGCAACAGAAAAGGCTCGGTCACCCCAGTGCTTGTATCTTGACCTGGGCACTTCCAGCAACAGTTGATCAGTGGACCTCAGGACTCGACCAGGATTTCGGATGGTTAAAAGCTCAAATAAATATGTTGGGGCGAGGCCGTTAAGAGCTTTAAAAACTAAAATTAAAAGTTTAAAATCAATTCTAAAAAGGACAGGAAGCCAATGAAGGGAGTTAAGAACTGGTGTGATGTGCTGCCATCTGTTGGTGTTGGTTAGAAGACGGGCAGCAGCATATTGCACGAGTTGCAGGCGACTTAGCGACTGCAACTTAACAACAACCAATCAACAAATCGAACCAATCGAAATCAGTTACTAGTTCCAAAGCTAGTAAAAAAAACAGAGTAAAAGTCTCTGTGTGCATGTGTACAGATGTGTGACAAAAAGCAACACTTTAAGTGTTCTTTGCAGAGATATTTCTTGCAGGTAAAGCACAATACGTTTATCTTTCTTTCCTTAGTGCTTCGGCAGACCTGAAACCTCTTATTTTTAGAATCAGGTGGCCATTTTCACCAAAAACATGATCCAGAGCTTGGCTCACTGTATATCTCCTCATTTTTGAATACTGCAAATAGGAGATGTGTACTCTGCAAATCACCAACTCTATACTGAATTGACCTCACATGTCTGGATATGCCCGTCTGTTTGTTTCGCTTTTATGCAGGTATTAGGGCAAGAAAAGTCAAAATGAGAACCCCCCCAGAGCTCACATGATTGTGAGAGGAGCTGACTGTCATTTTGTTGGCTGATTTCAGTTTTGGCTCTAGTTATTGTTTTTTAAATCTTATTTTATAACCGGGTCGAAAACGACCCTAACACCACCAGTGTTATAATTTCCACCAGAGCATTTAATAATTAAGTGATTTTTTTTTAATTTTTTTTATTTTGTTGAAATAGAGGTTCCTGACAAAGTCAATAAATCTTGATGCAATAAACAAAATGTAAGTGGTTCTTTTATGCATTTGAAAACCAAAACGGGTCGGTGGCGACCCTAACACGAGAGGAATGTATGGTTATCTGGCACGCTTCCTTAAGCCTTTAGCCTAAATAAACAGTTAGGAATTACTTACTCATACCCAGTTCATAGCACAACCAACATCAACCTGCCTAATGGACTACGGATGGAAATTAGCCCCCGGGCTACAATCTGGCATTTTTACATGTACTGCTGTACATGTTTATTAATGTGCATTGTCATGAAACAAACAAACAAACAAACAAATAAATAAACTTACTCATACCCAGTTCATACCACAACCAAATAATGAAAAAAGTCAGATGTGTGTAAATCACGTCTTCACAATTTATTAAAGCAAAACCTCATACATTCACAACATCAAATTCAAAACGAACATACACAGTTTAGTTTAATTCTTAATCATTTCCATTGGAAGTGGCAAAAAATCACTCCATTCAGATAACATCAGCCAACAGAAGGAAATTGTGGCATTTAAACAAATGTACAAATAAAAATACATATATACACATCTTATTTACACATTTTAAATCAGTCTTGAAAACAGAAAATAAATTTAAAATAAAATCTCAAAATATTTCTATCAAGTTAGGAAAACAGCCTTCAGAAGGCCAACAAGTTTACAAACATATATATAATAAAATAGGAAAATTATTTCCGAAGTGGGATTACTCTGCCGTAATGTGGCTTCTGCTGGATTCGTCGCTCTCCTCTGGACTTGACTGGGTCTGCGCAGCGAAATGGTTTCCTTCCTCCTCCAGGAGCAGAAAGATTCAGAAATCAAAGCTTTGTATATAGTTTTATAATTTGTATTATTATTATATTGATGTCATGTCTCCTCATATTTTTCAGGTGATCTGCTATGCAGTTACTAAGAAACTTTCTTGACTGAAAATAATTTGATGTAAAATTATCAGGGTTGCAAAGGGGTGGAAAGTTTCGGTAAATGAGCCTGGTCTGAGAGTCAAGCCCAACCAAATGTTCCTAGTTACCTCTCAAAGGATGACGTTGAATGTGTCGTCAATGAGGCGATGTGGCCAGACGCAACACTTTTATTTTTTTACCATTGTTCCTAATTTTATTGTAAGTGTTTCTGAGTTCATAGTGACCCACTCAGGGGCCCTTTACAAGGTGAAAACGTGACAGTTTTCCCGTTTTTGGTTTAAAAAAAAAAAAAAAACGTTCAGACACAATTTATTTGAAATATTCACTCGTACACATGTTTTCAGAGGATACGGGCCGAAATCGCTGTAGTAGGCAAGCCAAGCCAATAGTCAGCGGTGACACTTAGCCTAGTAGATAGCTTTTCCGGTACAATTTGATGCATAAAACCTTACTGTAACCGAAAATGAAAGCCACTAACGTTCATAAAGCGGTTGGTGTAAGCTTGGGGTTACAAGTATTGTAAATGACAAGCTTTCTGTCCTCTTATTTCACCGCATTGAACTCGTGAAAACAGAAGACATGCTGATAGGGAAGGGGCTTTGTGAGCGGCTACTTTCCTGTTAGACGTACTTCAAAATAAAAGTCAATTCACGTTTGTCCAGTTAAATGCTATTAATGTTTAGCCAGTGAAATGCTTTTACTGTGAAGCCGTAGCCTTAATGCTCCTTTTGTTGAACAGTAACTTAACCGCTGCACGCTGAACTATGAGTTTTTTTAATGTAGAGAGAGCCGTGTCCCTGGCATTTAGAAGCTACACATGTTTATTTTGCTAAAAAAAACGGCAGAACACAAATCTTTCCCCAGACAAAGTGGCGGGTGGTCTCAATAACTTACTAATCGACTAAATTGGCGAGTGTTATATTTGAGCCCTGCACGACACTCTCCGCTGATCACAGTGATGGTGCCGCGGAGACATCTTTCATATTATGTTGTCTTCTAACTTTATAACTCGTGTGTGGGTATTTTGACAGCAAATGTTATAGACTATGCATGTGTGAAGTGGAGCCGTGACGTCAGCGTTACCAGGGAAAATGGTTTCGGTGTTTACAAGAAACCAAAACCGTTGGGTTTTCCAAAAAATCCTCCCTGGGAGTTGATCTCAAAACTTGCGGTTTCATGCCTGCGTTTGCTGTTTTCATGTAAATGATATAGTGCATCCGTGAAAATATTTTCGCGTATGCACCGTTTCGTGTTGTCGTATAAACAGCCCCTCAATTGCTTGTTGAACTGCAATCCTAACAATTTGTTGTGTTTCTTCCAAAACCATGAAATGGCAAAATAAACTTTTTTTTCTGAAGCCTTTCTATTTTTTTTCTTCATGTGTCTAGATGAACTGTAGTTGATCAATCTTTCAAACAATTCCGCTAGAGATTTTTAAAGTCAAAACCTTAGAAATTCTATAAACAATTGTGTTTTACATAAACCACATCTGTGTGCTGTTGTCATAAAAGTGAGACGTTAATCTCCTAGTGCTGTGTCTTATTCGGCCTGTGTGTTAAGTTTGGCACAGTGAGCCAAATTCTGCAACATGTGTCTAAGCATTTAGCAAAAACCGCAAGACCGATAAAATAAGGCTGTTCTTGAAAAAGATTATCTATATCTTTGTGTGCTTTTTGGTCTGTAATTTGTAGTGACTGTACCTCATTGCTGTCCTCCAGAGCTTGCATGATGGCTGCCACCACCAGGTTTACCAGCACAAACTGGGCCAAAATCACGAAGCTGGAAAAGTAGATCGGGGAGACCCAAAACAGGTAGCTCGAACACTCATCATCATTAGGACGACACTCCCTCAACGTGTCCTTCAGAGACACAAAAAAGATTTAGAGAGAAAGAGAGGCATACAGACTAGAGGGAACATTAAAAAATATCTTATTTTAAAATCTTAACTGTTTAGTAACCATAGTCATTTGATTAATCTAAAAAGTAGCAAACTAATAGTACAGCAAAAATGCTGACTGTTGACAGAATTTAAACTTAAACTCTGTACACTGAATAAGTAACACATTATATTTATTGGTAGTTTGCAAGTGACCATGACATAAGCATGACAGTACTCTAAATTGTATACATTAAAGGCCTACATTGGATTTCTCGGCATACTCTGTGCTTAAGGGATAATATATCCATAGACGTGTGTGTGTGTGTGTGTGTGTGTGTGTGTGTGTGTGTGTGCGTGTGCGTGTGTGTATGAGGGTGAGCATACTTTCATAATCCCACTCCAGTTGTCTCCGGTGCACACTTGGTAGAGCGTGAGCAGAGCAATCAAAAAGTGCCTGAAGTTGACGTGCCGATGCAAACCCAGACATGGGTAATCTTCGGTGCATTCTGATCAACAAAGAGACATAAAACTCAGATAAACTGATATTGATGTCCATGCAGTGTACAAAATAAAATCCTTCAGATATGTGTTTGAGTCAGGAGTTTGTTTATCCCCATCGGGGTTGACACGATACTAGATTTCAAACTTGATACAGATACTCAGGAAAATACTTGATACTCAATACCATTTTCAATGCCACTCGGAGTTGTGATGTACTGTATATTCAGCTGCAAGTGAGGGGACAGGCTGTGTGAAGTTGTGTGTCAATTGGAGCAGGCGAAGTTAGTGATACAGTTTCAAATGAGCATCTAATCCAATACTTATTTCTGGTGTCAATTAGTATCTATAGTAAGTATCGATTTTTTTGACAATCCTAAACCCCAACAATGACATGTGCAAACAATGTCAGATTTAGATTAAGCAAAACGATGTGAGAAAATGTATTTATGATAGTGGGGCATGAGAATAGGCATACACTATTCATTCCAATTCAACATGATAAAAAGGATGAGCTAACCAATGCTGAATGATTCTATGGGTTGGTTGTGATATTTATTATGCTGCCTCCTGAGACAGACTACTCCTTGAGGTTTAGCAAAAAGGGTTTCTAGTTTTGCTAGGTAACAAATTGGATAGTGGGCAAATATGGGATCAGCTCTGGGACCACGGACCTTTACAGTAAGGCTTAATGTATATATGTGTGTTCTGCTAGCAGTGTCTCTGACCTAGGTTCCCAAAGAGCTCCACTCCCAGGGCAGCATAGATGAAAAAGAAGAACGTGAAGAGTAGACAAATATTTCCAACCTGGAATCAAAGTGTATGTTAGATCTCCTGAGGGGTATTTCAGGAAGCAGGGTTGAAAAACTCTGAGTTCAACCCTGTGCTCTGAGTTGGTCAACTCAGAGATGAGCAACTCTGGGTCATTGGTTTCAGAACAGTGGATCAGCGTTGGGTTCAGTCAAGAGTCTGTTCACTGTCAGTGACGTCGGGTCTATCTCCAAGCTGATTGGCTATCGCGGCTAAGTGTCACGCTTCATCGCGTCAAAAGTTAAATATTTTCAACTTCTTGCGTTACACAAGATGGAGCATAAAATCGCCTGAAACGCTTTGTCGCACCTCATCGCGCCTAAACCAATGGTTTCCTATGTAAAAATGTTCTACGCCTCTATCGCGAGCATCGCTTTTGGTGTGAATGCACCTTAAAGCATATCTTTCAAACACTATTTCACTTCCAAATTGGTGTGGCGACCATAGCAACCAGACTTGGCATCTGAGATCAAATAATCCAGGTCAGGCATATCACTTCTACACACAAAAATACAAAATAGTCTTAATCATCTCCGTCAAGCTTACACTACACTCAGTTCAATTTAAATCTGACTCTTTTGAGGCCAGAACCCCCAAACCGAGTCTCCCTACGCAAGGTCTCTATTGCATCAACCTTAGAGAAGACATCCCTCTTCCACCTTCAGCCCTCTCATTTTAAGGCCGAATTCCACCGGCTGCCTGTCCTGTCAGCGGAGCTGTCAGGTTTTTACTTTAGTCAGTGTGTGAGCGTGCGTGAGCGTCCACTAGCTCCGCTGCACCGTCTCTCTGCTCCGCTGCTGCTTCAGCTGTCCGGTGAAATACGCACTCCTTCTATTTTTGCTGGATGCCAGAGCTCACTGCATCAATTTAGCACAGAACACATCGAGATAGACAGAAACACAGACGACGACAAAACAATAAAAACTACAGTTAATTTTCAAAATAAGACACTCGGTGTTCAATGCAGGTAACAATCCCAAAACAGTTGTCATGATCCTGCTTGGGCCTCGGGCCCTTGTGTTGTTTTTTCCCCCTTTACCCTTGTCTGTGTTCTGGTGTAATTGCAGGGTTGGAGTCAGGTGTGCTGGAGTCAGTTACCAGCATTCACAGCTGCCATCAATCAACAATCAACTGCTCTTCATATACCCGGCCCTACCTTCCAGACACTGCCAGATTGTAAACTCTGTTACCCAGTCAGTAACTCTCCAGCCACCTAGACCTTTTGTAGTTCCGCCTGTATTTAGCTTGTTGCTAAATTCTGTTCTTTTTTGCCACAGTCTCCCAGCCTGACTCCTGCCACCAGCTCCAGCCCTCGTCAGCCAGCTCTCCCTCCCTGGACCCCTCTGCCTGCCTGCTCTTGCCTGCCTCTGCTCGTCTCCCCGGATTCTCCCCTTGGCACTTCCCCTGGACCCCATGCCTGTCAGCCACTCCAGAGCCCGGCCCAAAACCCCAGATTCCTTCTAAATAAACCCTCTTAAACTGGTACTGTCTCTGTGCCTGTGTCCTCCCTGTCCAGCCGTTACAACAGAGACACATACAAGCATGTCCACTGTTCTTTTACTCGTTCGGATGGGAACAATAAACTTCCGTGCGTTCGTTGTTGTGTAAATACCATATAGGAGAATCATATTATCACTGCGGGAACTCCTCGGTCTCGCGACTCCAGCTGTTCAGCAGAGCTGGCCGTGCCTGCTTTGAAAACGGAGCCGGTGGGTGTTGATGGACGTGGGCGCACGGAGCAAAACCTTTGGACAATGCATGCGCAGCCAGTGGAATTCCGGGGTTAATCCACCCTTCTGTTCTTAACATACTATGGGCCGGTTTCACAGACAAGGCTTAAACCTAGTCTGAGACTAAAATGCCTGTTTGAGCTGGATTAATTCAAAGCTACTTGCACAGACTCAGTTTAAAATAGTCCTAGATTAAAGCTATTCTGGATTAAACAAAGCCAATTGCAAAACGGATGACTAAAGATAATCTAGGTCTAAATTTGATTTTAAATTAATCCTCCAAAGAGGCAGGTTTAACTTCAGTTTAGTGGTGTTTGTGAGAGAGCATGGACTATTTGGAATATCTAAATGAAGACAAACTCCCACTGCATAGGCCAGCCAGAAGAGTACTTGTGGATAAATCTTATCCAAAACATTTATTCGATGAAGTTACATTTCGAGACCGCTTTCAATATGGAAAATGCACTAAAAATAACAACTTTGCTTGAGTTTATTAGATAGATTTGCAACAAATTCAATTCTAATGAAAATGTTAATAAGAGAATACACCAACTTCAGGTTATCTTCATTATTATCTGTATTTCACATCTTTCTCATTTATAATTTTTACATTATATTTAATGATATCTGCACTGATAGACTCGAATCTCGCTTTAAAGAAGAGCTTGCCACAACCTTTCAACAAAGGACAAAAAAGATGACGTTGCATGAAAGTTAGCCCGAGAATTCCATGTACAGAAAATGCAATATCTGAAGGAAGTATCAAATGAAAATTCTACAGGTGGAATTGGAAATGAAGTTGGAAGAGAGAGCTATGATTCAAACAAGATACAGTACTGAGACAATTGTGATTACTAATCACAGTGAAGATATAAGTAGAAAATAAAAGGTGTTCATGTTGTGTTTAAAAAAAAAATGTATTCATGTGTGTCAGTATTTTAAATCACAACAACCACATTTGAAAACAGAATTGTTTTAGACACTCATTTTATTATGCTGAATATGTCTTCAATTTAAATGCATCCATCTCATAAGCTCAAGCAAAGTTGTTACTTCCAGTGCATTTTCCATATTGAAAGCGGTCTCGAAATGTAAGTTCATCAAATAAATGTTTTGGATAAGACCTATCCACAAGTACTCTTCTGGCTATCCTCTGCAGTGGGAGTTGGTCTTCATTTAGATATTCCAAATAGTCCGTGCTCTCTCACAAACACCACTAAACTGAAGTTAAACCTGCCTCTTTGGTGGATTAATTTAAGATCAAATTTAGACCTAGAGTAGCTCTAGTCGTCCGTCTTGCAATTGGCTTTGTTTAATCCAGAATATCTTTAATCTAGGACTATTTTAAACTGAGTCTGTGCAAGTAGCTTTGAATTAATCCAGCTCAAACAGGCATTTTAGTCTCGGACTAGGTTTAAGCCTTGTCTGTGAAACCGGCCCTATATTATTAATTTATTTAAACAAAATATTGTTGGTGTTGTTGAGAGTGCAGATTTAATAATACAACATAATGGCATGGAGAACACTGTTGCAGGATATGTTGTGTGCAAACTGGGCACAAACAGATATGTCAGTATCTGAATTTGCATGCAATAAATTGAAAAACTTTCAAATACTCATCAACTCAATCACAAATTGGTTAAACACCACATTCCCAATGCTTACCTGCGACAGTGTCTTGATAATGGTGTTCAGAAGAACTCGTACCTTTTTTGCCTTTAGCGCTGAGAAGAGACACAGACATTAACAAGACATTTGTCACCAATATATACAGTCCCCTCCATAAGTATCGGAACAGTGAGGCCAATTCCTTTATTTTTGCTGTAGACTGGAAACAATTGGGTTTGACACCAAAAGATGAATATGAGACAATAGCTCAACATTTCAGCTTTCATTTCCAGGTATTCACATCTGGATCTGATACACAACTGAGAAGATATAATTTTTTTTAAAAAGAACACAACATTTTTAGGCAAGCAAAAGTATTGGAACAGATAGACTTTAAATAAATAAAGTGAATAAACCGTAATATTTTGTCGCAAATACTTTGCTTGCAATAACTGCATCAAGCCTGTGACCCATTGACATCACAAAACGTTTGCATTCTTCTTTTGTGGTGCTTTTCCAGGCTTTCACCGCAGCCTCATTCAGTTGCTGTTTGTTTTGGGGGGTTACTCCCTTCGGTCTCGTTAAGTCTGGAGATTGACTTGGCCAGTCTAAAACCTTCTACTTCTTGCCCCTGATGAACTCCTTTGTTGTTTTTGCAGTTTTTTTGGATCCTTATCTTGCTGCATGATGGAGCATCTTCCAATCAGTTTGGTTGCATCTTTCTTTAAATTGGCAGACCGAATGTTTCTGTAGACTTCTAAGTTCATTTTGCTGTTGCCATCATGTGTTACTGTGTTGTTGTCAAGATGAACCTTTACCAAAGTGATGGAAAGGCTAAAGTTTGGAGAAAGAAAGGATCTACTCATGATCCCAAACATACAGGCTCATCTGTGAAACACGGTGGAGGCAATGTCATGGCTTGGGCTTGCATAGCTTCTTCTGGGACGGGCTCATTATTCTTCATTGATGATGTAACACATGATGACAACAGCAAAATTAACTCAGAAGTTTACAGAAACATTTTGTCTGCCAATTTAAGGAAATATGCAACCAAACTGATTGGAATATCCTTTATCATGCAGCAAGATAATGACCCAAGCCTAAAGAGTTAAACCAGTGTCGATAGGTCTGACTGACAGGTGACGATCAGCATTTTCTCTCCCCCGATCACAGCACTCTCTCTCCCAGCTCATAAAACGCTTGAAAAAAGCGGTCGAAAAAAATGCTCAGTAGACACACTCGAGCGCACGGCCAGCGTTTAACGCTGGAAAAAGGCGTTAGGTGGACACGGGCCCTTAAGAGAGTAACCCCCTAACACAAATAGCAACTGAATGAGGCTGCGGTGAAAGCCTGTATAAGCGTCACAAAAGAAGAATGCAAAAGTTTGGTGTCAATGGGTCACAGGCTTGATGCGGTTATTGCAAGCAAAGGTTTTGCGACAGAATAGTACGTTTTATTCACTTTAATTTATTTAAAGTCTATCTGTTCCAATACTTCTGCTCGCCTAAAAATGTGGTGTTCCTTTACAAATAATGATATCTTCTCAGTTGTGTATCGGATCCAGATGTGAATACCTGGAAATGAAAGATGAAATGTTGAGCTATTGTCTCATATTCATCTTTTGGTGTCAAACCCAAATGTTTCCAGTCTACAGCAAAAATAAGGGAATTGGCCTCACTGTTCCGATACTTATGGAGGGGACTGTACATTTTTTACTAAAGAAATGTCCCTTGTTGGAGAGTGTGTATACCTTGTGCTAGTCTGAGTACTCGACAAACTCTCAAGATGCTGGGATTAATGGGAATTGCGTCAGTCATTTCCATCTCAGTAAATATAATACTGATGATAGAAACCAAGACTACGAGGACATCCAGCTGATTCCAACTAAACACAAACACAAAGGTCATGTAACGTTGTAAACACTTACAAAAGCTAACACGTAAAGGCAAATAAGGGAACATTTTTTGATTCTGGTGTAATACCTGAATTTTATGAACCTCAGGATGCCAAACGCCACAAACTTCAGAACGACTTCAATGATAAGGATGGCGGTGAACACATAGTAGGAATACTCCGTAATATTTTGTACATACTGCACACACAGACACACACAGGTTTATTTTCATCCCCTCAAACAGTCAATACAAAGTCATTTTTTGCAGCAGTTCTATACCTGTGACTCATGTCGCGTGTACATTACCTGAGGTTGTTGATAGTGTTCGAAAGCCATCATCAAGACACTGGCAACAATAACAACAGTCATGAAAAGGTCCAGGAAGTTGCTAGTACACAGAGTGTGTATAGACCGCCGCAAGGGAGAGTAGTATGTGTAATATGGCATCTGCTCAGGCTCTGAAACCTCACATTCTTGAACACACACACACACACACACACACACACACACACACACACACACACACACACACACACACACACACACACACACACGCCACACAAAGATGCATAAATTCTAATGTACACAGCCAGAAAAGTAAAACTAAAAATTTAAAAAAGCTAAAGTACACATTTTTTGCTCCAATGTTTCATGATCTGAAATGGTGAAACCCCTTTTTTTATGTAAACAAAACAATTTTATTTAAATTTTCTTTGTAAGTGAGCAAAAATGTACTCAGATAAGCCATTTACCTGACGTGTGGCATATCAAGATGCTTATTAGACTGCATTATTATTGCAAAGGTGTGCCTTAGGCTGCTCACAATAAAAGGCCACTCGATGGATTTAATCCATCTCTCGCATGCGCTCGTCGAGCGAGAGCTGGACCTGCGCAATTATGACAAGCGTCTTGCTGAGTGCATCATCAATTAGACTTTTTTTCGTCTGAAGTGACTTGCACCTCTGACTTGCTGCCGCTCAGCACCATGAGACTTTGAAGTCCCTCGGGACCAAAACGGATACAGATCTAGGAGCATGGGCTGTGTTTGAAACGGCACTAACGTCCTTCCACCTACATACTCAACATGTATACACAGGGCCGTCGGACTGCGGGTACAAGTGCGACAGTCTTGGGGGGGCCCAAGGCAGAGGGGGGCCCATCAAAAATTATAATTATTATTATTATTATTTTAACGAGCTCAATATAGGCCACCGATCTTCAAAGGCCCTGAAAAATGCCATTCCAAAAAAAGAAATAATTGACTGGCTCATGATAGGCCTCTGACCCTTGTAAGGAGATCAGGGGCCTATCATGAGCCAGTAAATTTTTTGGTTATTTTTTAAATAACATTATTCTGTGCCA
This sequence comes from Ammodytes marinus, assembly GCF_949987685.1. NCBI lineage: Eukaryota > Metazoa > Chordata > Actinopteri > Uranoscopiformes > Ammodytidae > Ammodytes > Ammodytes marinus. The sequence goes on from NC_137235.1 coordinate 30,340,597, forward strand.
CCAGGTGCCTATATTGAGCCACTAAGAAAAAAGAAGGGGAAGGAGCTTATATTATAAAAAAATTCACAAAGCGGACTGGATTTTTAAACCTGTACATTTTTTCTTTCTGCTTTTTGGTTATTCTGTGTCTCCAAATTATTCCATAAGATAGTACTAAATAGTTCACATAGGACGCAGGACCTTAGTTTTTTTCTTCTAAAAGTGCACCAGATTGATGAATTTTACTTTCAAAGGTTCACATTTTTCGTCCGGGGGAGGATTCCCCCGAACCTCTCTAGAAGGTCCAAGGTCTCCCAAATTCCTCTGACAAACACTGTATGTGTGTATGGTTATTAAACGTCATTAGACCAGGGGTTGTGTTTTGGTGCTACGCCCCTGTGTATATACTACGTACTGTCTACAAAATGCTTGATTGCGTTTACACTGAGGTATACAGAAGCAATAAAGATTTTTTTTTTATTACGTGTCGTTTGAAAAGACGCAATGCATTGTGGGGCAGTTGAGTAGGAGTAGTAACCTATCGATCCATACACAAAATCTTCCCGGAAGTAAGTACTCATCGGGGCATTTTTCGCCTACACAAACTCGCATACACAACCACAACATACTCAAATTGATGTCAAAATTAGTATGAGCAGGACGTTAGTAGGGCTTTTCGAACACAGCCCATGACACTGCAGTTAATCTCCAGGAACTGCGGAGGCGAAATGCCATTCCGTGCACCTCCTACACGCAGATAAACCAATCACAGCAAATATGTAGCGCCTTCTTCCCTCCCCTTTCCATGGCGTAACGAGAAGTCTTGTAAAAGAAAAAAAGTAACAAGCGTTTCCTGCAGCTCCGCTGCCTTGACCACGCACGCTTCCATATCGACTGCATCCATGGACTGTAGGCAAAAACCTGCATCGCAGTGAGACAGCGGCATCTGGGTTGGACCATCCGCGTTCACTGTCGCACTCCAACAGTTCACAGCTGCCGCCACACCGACAGTTCACAGCTGGTGACCCCCAACCCCCGCACCGACAGTTCAACGCAAAAGGCCTGTTCCAACAGTTCGCCCCCCACCCGCACAGGCTAAGAGTAGCTCCTGGACCCAGTGGAGTACCCTAACTGGTGTACAATAGGCCTTTCACACCAAAATGAACCAAGAGTCAGTTCCAGGCTGGTGTTGGGGTCAGTTCAAAACTGGTTACAGCCTTATCCCAGTTATGAACCGGTTGGTTTCACATCGACCGGAGACAGCCATGGAGCCGGCAAGAGAGCAACGTCATGACGTCACTGTAAACGTGTGTGTACGTCACCCGACGCCGCTGCTCTTGTGGCTAACGCTAAAGCTACCGCTAGCTTTAAGCACAACAACAGCGGCGAATACGTCTTATTTTTACACTTGTTGGCTCTCGCTTTGCTTTCTTAAGCAAACAGGACCCATACAGCGTATTCTCGCCGGTCAATTTGATCGCTACGTTCGGTAATTATGTTATGTTTACGTCTCGTAGTAGCGGTGTTTTTAAATATGGCGGGCATGAGGTTTGAGTTGCTCTGGTTGGTCAGGATAATCCCTCCCCCAACCGTTCGCGCAAGCAGTTCTTATCAAACCCTGCTCAATCCTGGGGTATGAGTTCCCCCGGTTTTTACGGCCCGGAGCAGGCTCTCTGGCGGTGTGAAACCAAAACACTGGCTCTAACTCCGAACAAGCCCAGAACTAGCGCCGATTTTGCGGCGGTGTGAAAGGCCTACAAGAGGTGTCCCCAGCTAGCACGCCAACACTGGAAGATCCTACGGGTTATCTGGAGAAGGGGTAAAGTAACCCAGCAATGGAGATTGGCATAAGGTGTATGGTTCCTAAGAAAGAACATTCAATGGACATCAAGCAGTTTAGGACCATCTTGCTGATCAGCGTTGAGGGCAAGATATTCTTCAAGAACCAGTACATCAACCTCTCCGGGCAAAAGGTTGGAATCCCTGGAATTCCAGGATGCCTGGAGCATAGTGGTGTGGTCACACGGTTGATCAGAGAGGCGCGAGAACGGAACAGAGACATGGCAGTTCTCTGGCTGGACCTCACCAATGCTTATGGGTCCATATACCCCACAAACTGGTGGAAACGGCACTGGAGATGCACTACATCCCAAATAACATCAATGACCTTATCTTAGATTACTGTAACAACTTCAATCCGAGGTTCGTGTCCAGGGTAGTCACATCCAAGTGGCACTGATTGGAGAAAATAATCATCACTGGTTCAGTGATCCTCTTCTCCCTGGACATGAGCATGCTGGTCAAATCGGCTGAGGTGGAGTGCAGAGGCCCACTAAACATGTCTCAAGTCAGGTAGCCCCTGATCAGAGCCTTTATGGATGATTTGACAGTTACAGCAACGTCAGTCCCAGGAATCAGATGGATTCTGCAGGGCTTGGACAGACTTATGACTTTGGCTCGGATGTGCTTCAAGCCGGATAAATCCAGGTCCCTGGTACTGAAAAGAAAAAAGGTGACAGACAGGTTCCATTTCTCACTTGAAGGTTCCCGTATTCCATCAGTCATCGGAAAACCTATAAAGAGCCCTGGAAAAACTTTCGACTGCACCCTAAAGGATGCTGCTTCCATTAGAGTATCAAACCAAGACCTGGGAGATGACCACAACAGTCGACAAGTCAGGACTACCAGGCCAATTCAAAGCCTGGATTTACCAGCATGGCATCCCGCCCAGGATTTTGTGACCATTGCTGGTATATGAGAATTGACACAGTCAACTGTCAATTCGTGAGAGAAGGTGGACATCCCAATAAAGCCCAAAACAGGCCTCCCTGGAACAGCACATGACTGTCAACTTAGTCTTTAACCTGGGAAAGTAGCTCAAGTTCCCTGAGAACATCATGGAAACCACTCTCAGGCCAGAGATTGTGCTGACTTCAGATACTTAGAAGCAAGTGGTAATGCTGGAGCTGATAGTGACCAGAAAAGAACGGATGGAGGTAGCCAATGAAAGGAATAGGGGTAAGTTTGCAGAGCTGGTGGAGGATCGGCGTAGAAGGGGGTGGCTTGCAAGGTGCCATCGATGTGGGGCCGATGGGTTTTACAGGATGATCACAGTGCAAAGCTTATAGCCTCCTGGGCATCACAGATGCACAGATAAAAGAAAGCCAGATGAACAGAAATCACGAGTAAAAAAATTATGGAGCATATTTCGTGAAGTTGGGGCAGGTGGGAACCCTCGCTGCTGGATACTGCTGAAATAGAAGACACGCATTTTACCGACCTTAAATGAGTCGGTCCAGTTGCGCATAAACATACTTTAAATAGTCCTGTGAACGCATCAGAAATGCACCAAATCAAAGTTTTTGTCCAAGTTTACAGTGACAAATGGTGAAAATTGTTTGCTGTCATGTTTTGCATTTCTGCATACAGTTTGATTGCCCTCGCAGTGTCCATGTGTGTGTAGACACACATCAGCCCCACTTTTTTTCCTCGCAGTGTCTTTGTTTGTGCTGTGGCTGCTGCAGCATCCTCTGGTTGCGCCGCCTCACAATAACACAACAACATGCAGGAGATTGTTTCCTCCCTTGCACAAAACAAAGCAGAAAATATTGCTCCTCCTGTTGCTCCCGACAGCAACTGATGCGACATGCGCCGGTGAAATGAGACGGCCCAATTGTGCATGTGCGGATTTTCGGCAACAATCGCAGCACAAATGCTCCATACGAAATCAAGGTTTTTTTCAACATTTGCAATGACAAATGAGAAAAAATTGCTCTGTCAGCCTCTGGCCAGGTGTATACAGAAGGGCCATGTGACATTTCAGAGTGATCAAGCCGTTTAGCCGTAGATTTATTTATTTTTTGTTGTGTTGCGTTTTTCATCCTTTTATCCTTTTATACTTGACATTTCAAGTCAGAAAGTACAGAGTGAAGGGGGACGCCCTTAGCTCAGTTGGTAGGGCGTCCCCCCCATGGGCCTCGGCCAGCAGCGGACCCGGGTTCGATTCCAGCCCGCGGTCGTTCTCTGCATGTCACTCCCCTCTCTGCCCCATTTCACCTCTGTCTCTACACTATCAATAAAGCATAAAAATGCCAAAAAAATAAAAAATAAAACATGTGGAAATGGGGAGAGAGGGGGATAACATGCAGTAAAGGTCCACAGGTCAGATTCAAACCCACGACCAGGACTGAGCCAATATGGGAAGCGTTCTTGTTGTTTTCAATTTATGCCCCTCGCTTTTTTTTTTTAAAGGAGGCTGTCATATGTTGCACTGTGATTTGCCAGCTGCATATCAAGCGCGGGGCGCAATTATGACGCGTCTTGCTGAGCGCACAGCAAAAATGCTGCAAAAATGCTGTGCGCTCAGCAAGACGGGCGTCATAATTGCGCAGGTCTTAGCAAAACGGCTCCTTCTCAAACGAGGCTAATAAGAGCAGTTGTACACATGGCACTGGCACGCTTAGGGTTGGAAGAGGCTACAATGGCAAGCACTCCAGCTAGTGCATTCTGTATTTATTTCCAAGATATTTTTTTGGGCATTCTTGCTTTTGTTTGGAGAGACAGCGATGAAATGGGGTTTGTCAACTGTGCAGCCACACATCCCACCACCGACACCCGTCCAGCACGTTGGCAGCAACGCACCATTTCACCTCAGCAGGTTCCTCTATTTTTTTCAGCGAGACGCGCGTCACTCTGCTCTCACTGATAGAGAAATAATGTGTTGACCAGCAGCACAGGAAAAGAGCTCACTAACACAGATTGAAGTCAACACGCAACTGTTTTTCTTTTTAACACAAATCTCTGATAAACCCTGTGTACTCTACCCGTCCTTGTGCATCAGAATGGGGTTGCCCAACTCTTCATGATCAGCCACTATGTGTGACATATGTAGGCTTTCTGTTTTGTTTTTAGACTTTAGAAAGGCAATGGTCAGAAATGCAGACCACCAAGACGCCCATTCATTCTCCTTACTGCTGCTCTGGTCTTCCAATACTTCTCCTTCAGGTAACCTATTTTCAACTTCATCTCTTCTTTTCTGCTCCTGCTGACACTTCTGAAAGGTCTCCACCATCACACCGATAAACATGTCGAGGAGCAAGAAGCTAACAACCATGAAGGAGATGAAAAAAACAAGTATCCATTCGTTGTGGTTTCTCACGGGCTGAGAGGAGAACAGAAGAGCAGAGAGGAGGTATGTATTGGTTAGTGTTCAATAACCATGTACATAACACTGTAAAAACATGAATCAGGTATATTGCCAGCAAAATAAATACCTGTATGTCTACTCCCACAGCATCTAGCCCATCATACATGAGGGTTACCCAGCCATCCTTAGAGTACATTACAAACAAGGACATCAGAGCCTGAGTGGGAAACAGAAATAACTGATGAGTCAACACACAGTGATTTTACAGGTTCAAATGGTGTTTGACCCTTATATTAGAATAGCCTAAGATGTGCTATTTGCAGTAAATAAATCTATGACAGCTATCTGAATATAGTTCTTCGACTTTGAAATAACTATACCTCTTTCAGTTTCACTACATTTTTCTGCAATGCAATGGGCAGTTTTGGAGATACCACGCTAACTAACAACAAACATGCAGAGCCAACCATATCACCCTCTTGGCTATCACAATGCTAGCGGGGAATTATTTGCTTGTATTGATCCTTGATTCCAATTTTCAGATTAAGGGGTTTGAATGGTTGAATGAACTGTGAATTTAAACACAGTAGGCAGATACATTATATTCATTTGAATTTATGTTCACAAAATAGTCTGTTTATTAGAATAAGTACAGTCAATCCAAAAATGTTTAATCAATAAAATACCCTTCTCTCTCATCCTCATGTGTATTAATTAGCACATTAGTTCATACCTGAGGCAGGTTGTCAAAATTGTACGGCTTTCGTATCCAGAGGTAGTTGGCCGACAGACAGTCAGCCTTGCTGGTGATGTTTCTTGTGTCCTGACCCTCGCAGTAAAAGAACTTCCCTTTGAACAACTACAGTGTTTGTGTGAGATAAAGACAGAGACAGAGTGTCTGTGGTGTTAGTTCACCAGTGTATGCCAGCTAGTAGGCTATTACTCTAAGAATGACAGGAGTACATTCTCAACAGAGGTTTGTAATATGACTATTTGGCTACAAGCTGGCCATGTTTATATTCACAGCTTAATTTTCAGCTGTGGCAAAATTAAGCTGTTTGTGTGTGTACAGACGTGTGTGTGTGTGTGTGTGTGTGTGTGTGTGTGTGTGTGTGTGTGTGTGTGTGTGTGTGTGTGTGTGTGTGTGTGTGTGTGTGTGTGTGTGTGTGTGTGTGTATGTGTTACCTGCACACCAAGAATGCCAAATAGAATGAAGAATGCACAAGAAATGATAACGATGTTCCCAATGGGTTTAACTGAGGCCATCAGAGCTTGCACAGCCAGCTTCAGTTTTGGGGCTCGCTTGATAACCCTTGGAAACACAAACAAAAAAGTTGGTTAAAAAACAAAAAACATGTACATTAACACTAACTACACACACAAACTGACTAAAATGTGAAATTGGGGAGGGGGGGGGGGTTCTTTCACACAAACATTACATGAATATCAGTTGGTAAACAGATAGGGAGCTTTTGTTTACAGACAGATCAAATCTGTACCTCAGTGGGCGAAGTGTGCGTAGCAGGCGTAAAACTTTGAGCATGCCCAGCATGCTGTTTTCGGTCGCACTGGTCAGTGAGATAATGACATCGGCTATAGACAGAATCACCAAAAAACCATCCACGATGTTCCAGGAAGAGCTGCAGTAGTTATCCTTCCCAATCAGCAAACCAAGAGCTAGAACCTAGCATAAAAGCAACAAAATGTCAATACTTCAACTCAGCTGATAACCTAAGCCAAAAAAAAAATCGATATTGAGGAAGAAAATGTTCAGGTGTCATGAAGTATTTGTATTTATCAGTAAGAAATAAGAAGTAAGAATACCATTTCTTTGAATATTAATTCTATTTCACATTAACCTTAGGCCTCTATGATTAAAAAAAGTCATGTTTACCTTAAAAAGCATCTCGACAAAAAAGACACCAAGGAATATGTAACTGGAGATATCCAGCATACATCGTTCCTGAAAGACAGAGTGAGATTCATTTTCAAACTGTTTTTTCGTAATAGATAGATAGATAGATATAACCAATTCATATTACATATTATTTGTTTCATAAAAAACCGACCACTCTACTTCTCTGTGTCAGACATTATGTGTGTGTTTCTCAGTCTGTGGTGCTCTTATATATGCCATCTCTTTTTAGGTTTATCGTAGGCTAGTATGCCTGTTTGTGTCTGGTTGGATAAGTTTGTGTGTGTTTTGCACACTGTTAGGGTTTACTGTACAACGTGTATCCAGAGTAACAATACTTGTAGGTCACATAAATGTGTGTCTCACCGTGCTCTTAGGGTCAATTCCAGGCCTCTCCATAGCAATGGTGATACAACTGAGGATAACAAAGACCAGAATCCCGTGGTCGAACAGCTTGTGAGAGACCATCCTTTGGAAAAAGATACGAAACCTAAAGACAAACACTTACAATTATTATAATCACTTTGACATAGTATGAAAACATAGGGTTTATTCTTCAAATCAATTGTTCAGTTATCTCTTGGCATATGTCAAACATTTATGATTTATTTATTTTTTATTAATACAGTTTTTCACAATTGTTTAAACACATTTTCTGGAACATCAGACACAATGTGCACAATCTGAAACTAATTTACCAACTGCTTAACCAATTCTGCTGAACTCCAAACACATTTCCTGCCTTAGACTCATATTTTCATTCCAAAACACACATTTTTCACAACACTACACATAATTCTCTATATCTTGCACACTCTTCCTGAATTCTCTCTCATGGTATTCACACAGAACACACTGCCAATCAAATTTCTAAACTCAAAAGGCTTTTGTGCAGTTAGCTATAGAAGGGTCAGGGATGAGCTCCTGTTTGCTGTGATTTACAGTAGACTGCACATTTGAGTACAAATACAGTTTTTGTCGAATACTGTAAACACTAAAAGTGACTGCTATGACCACAGCATCACAACCTCTAACTTTTGTAACTATGCCCTAAACCAAAGCACCAACCCTACAAACACAATTTATGCTTTGCACTGTGTTTGAAATTCTCCAACACACTTCTTGAAAAAAATAATAATAATTGAATACCAATCAGTCTAAACCTTAGCACTACAAATAGACCCCAGGTGAGCTCAGCTCCTTTCTGAGACGGTAAGAGTCAAGGAAAGAGGAGGAGAGAGAGCGACAGGAGGACGAGGACAAAGAAGGCAACAGACAGAGACACATACAACAGGGACACTATAGTGGACCATGTTATAGATCATGGCCTATAAATGAGGGAGCCTGGACAGAGAGTGCAGCCCAACCTGAGTCACTCCATAATTAGGAGATTTAGACTGGATATCAGGTGATCATTTCCCTGTTGCTTCTCAAAAGATGAAATTGAGTGTGATGTTGATGAGGCGATGTGGCCCGACACAAACAGGAGGCGGAATCCATAATAGGATTCATAATCCAACCACCCAATTCCTTACAACGCTGTTTTTGTTACCATTGTTCCCTAATTTTACTGTAATTGTTTTTTACTGTACAGTACAGTAGTTTATACTGACACACTGAAATGCTTGAACTGCAGTCCTACCTATTCATTGTGTTTGTTTGAAATGGCAAAATAAACTATTCTGCAACATGTGTGTTAGCATTTGGCAAAAAAGTATTTGTTGTTACTGTAGGTGAAAGTGTATGAACATGCAAAGGCATAATTTTACTGATAAAGCATTCATATAGTGGTTTGCATTTATACTATAGTGTTTTCCATTCTGCACACCAGTGTTCAATGAGTGCTAGAAATGTCTAGTCATATGATGTATGTGTTTGTCATTTGAAAAGAAAACACCATTTAGTGAAGAGTTAACATTGTTTTGAGGGTAAAGTGTGCTTTTGCAAGAGAAGTGAAGGATTTTGCATTTTGTGTTTGAGTTTTGAAATTTGTGTTTAGGGTTTTGAAAAAGTGAGGTAGTCTATCAGGAAATGTGTTTAAGCAATTGTGAAAAACTGTAAAAGGACAGATCAGCCCCCTGTGTTGACAATCCACTGACCAAACAAGCAACCTTTTAGTTAATACATTAATAATGTCTAACAACAGCCTGCAATCGGTCTATGTCAGACAAGAAAAATATTCAAGACAGTTGTTAAAAAAACAATAAAAAAATAATAAAAATCTAAGACTTCTTAATAATTTCTCAGACCTCTTCTAAGATGTCTAATGCTGGGCTTACACTAGAGGACTTTTTTTTTTTAATCAAAATCTTTTTATTTGGTTTTACAATATGACAAAGTGCCAGGTTGTTCTTTTGTTACATAAAGGTTGAAGTGAAAAGAATAGGTAAAAAACAATTTATGCCACTTCAAAACAAACAATAAAAGAAACATCAAAATACCCAAAAATAATCCCTCCCAAGTCACTGCCAGTTCACAAAGCCTGGAATGAGCCCAAATAAGGTCCCCATGTTTTCTGAAACCCTGCACTGGAATGCCGAAGCGAGTACTTAATTTTTTCTAGCTTAAGACAGGACATAACATCTCTCAGCCATTGTGTATGAGTGGGCGGGACAGGTTCCCTCCACCTCAGCAAAATGGTTCGCCGGGCCAGAAGAGAGGCAAAATAAATAGTACGTCGCTTAACTGCAGTTAATCCAACAACCTCGTCAGTGACCTCAAAAAGTGCAATCAGAGGTTTTGGTTCCAACTTGATGTTTAACACCTGAGATAATGTTTGGAAGACCTCTACCCAGAATTTGTAAAGGCTGGGGCACAACCAATACATATGAAGTAGAGAGGCTTCATAGATGCTACATGTTACGCACAGTGGACTAACATCAGGGTAAATTTTGGATAATTTGGCTTTTGAGATATGAGCCCTATGAACCACTTTGAATTGGATCAGGCAATGTCGAGCGCATATAGAGGTGGAATTAACACCGCTAAAGAGAAGCCCAGGTCCCCTTCCCATGCTGCTTTGATCTTGTCCATAGAGGCATGTCTTAGACACAACATGCTGCCATAGAACGCAGAGACAAGTCTCTTTTGAGATGGGTTGATAGAAAGAACAAAATCAACAAGGGTTGTGTCTGCAGTGCTGATATAGAAGAGCTGGTCAATTTGGATAACACAAAATGTCTTGTTTGCAGATATCTGAAAAAATCTGACCTTGGAAGACCGAATTTGTTGCTTAGTTGTTTAAATGATGCTAAGTGTTACCCATATACAGGTTCTTGAAGCGCACAATACCCTTCTTATGCCATTCTTTAAAGACAGGATCTTGGGTTGATGGTCTGAAAAGGTGGTTTGATGCAATAGGGCTCAGTAGGGAGAAGTTATGCAACCCAAAATATTTCCTCAATTGAAACCATATCCTTAGAGAGTGTTTAACCACTGGATTTTTTAAAGATTTAATCGAGGGGAGTGGAAGTGGGGATCCAAGTAATGCAGGCACGGACATATTATCATCTGTATGTAATTCCATGGCTACCTAGTCAGGACAATTGGGCTGATTGTGAAAGAAAGACCAAAATGAAAGGCAGCGCAGGTTAGCAGCCCAATAGTAAAAACTAAAGTTTGGTAGAGCCAGGCCGCCAGCAGCTTTGGTTTTTTGGAGGTGGGTCTTATTGAGACAAGGCCGCTTACCTCTCCATATATAGGAGGAACTGTAAGGATTCGGGGGGGAGTTTGGGACACAGGTGCGGACCAAGGGGCTTCAAAAAGTTATCCCCGGAGGGGATAACCACTAAATCGCAATGCGATGACGGGGAAGAGGAGAAATCAAAAACACAACAGAACAGTAAAGGGCCACACAGGCTTCCTTAAAGAAATAACACTTAAAACAACCAACTTAACCACTGCTGCCAAGCAGCTGAAAACACACTCAAAGAACTCAACAGTTTACTTCAGAAAGACAAAACCAAGAGAACACTCAGAGAGAACCTCTCACAACCTCAGAAGGCGAGATAATGAGCAGCACAGAGCACTGGGATCTCAGAGCATATATCATCTCCTCACACCTGGGTCCAATCAGCCAATCAGTGCCACACACCAGATTGCAGTGAGGGAATCATTCACCATTCTCACGGAGACTGAAGATTCCGTGCCCTGCCAGGGCTGAAATCCTCTGTTTCCTCACAGGACCACCCCTCTAAGGAACGGCACCTGACGTTCCAACAGGACCCCCCACCCACCCCGGGTGGAGGCCTCCCTGGAGGGGCTAGTGGATCGGAACAGACTGGCTGGAGGCGGGAAACATGAAACGGGGTGAATCCTCATGGAACGGGGGAGCAAGAGGCGAACAGTGACGGGGTTTATCCTTCGAATGATCCTGAAGGGACCAACGAAACGTGGCGGCAATTGGCGAGACCCTACCCGCAGTGGGAGATCCCTTGTGGAGAGCCACACCCTCTGACCCACCCGATAGTTTGGGGCTGGGCGGCAATGCTGTTGTGCCGTCTTGTTTCGGGTGCAAATTTTGCAAGCTGCCACAAACTCGCTCACATCTCTACCCATCCGGGGCCACCAGAATCTCTGTTTGAGAAAACCCATAGTGCGACGAACACCAGGGTGATTTGTGAGGTGTGCGGAGTGGCCCCACTCAAGCACTTGTGATCGCACTCGTGCCGGAACATACCGACAGCCTTGGGGGCCCCATCCTGGGTCAGGCTCCTGCTGTTGAGCCCCCTGAACCACTGTGTAAATCTCCTCGGTCAGTGGGGCACGGATGTGGGTAAGGGGCACAATGGGCTCTGGAGAACTGTCCCTATCTGAACACTGGAATCGTATAGATAAGGCATTTAGCCTCCGATTTTTTGAACGTGGACGGCCCTTATGTTTACTAATGACTTCACTAAGTTGAGCGTACTCTGCAGGAACCCCATTAGCAAGAAGAGACGAAGGATCAGAGGGAGTCAAGGTCTCAATAACCCCAAGAGTCAGGCGGTCACTGGGGGTAGCACAGGTGAGGCCTACTGAACTAGGAGATTTTGAGACAGAGGCACTGGTGGCAGGAGGAGGCTCACATCCAACAGGTTGGAGTTGAACAGAGTCTGATTCCATCATGTGAGATGCGCAGTTGGGCCCCCAGCTCATCACCCTACCAGTCCTCCAATTGATGTGAGGGTTGTGTTCCTTGAGCCATGGGTGTCCCAGAATGAGGGGTAACTGAGGTGTATCAATAAGAAAAAACGTAATCTCTTCCGTGTGATTGCCAATGCGAATGAAAATCGGGCCGGTGACCCTCTCAACCCTACCCCTACCCAAAGGTTGCCCATCCACTGCAGTAATTGCGAGTGGACACGGAAGATCATAAATGGGTAATTTGAGCTTTTGGGCCAGGGTTGAGTCCATAAAACTACCTGCTGCTCCTGAATCAACAAATGCCGAGAAGGTGCGCCAGTGTCCATCCCAAAATAACTCAAAGGACAAAGGGGTGTGACTACTGGCCACGGGCGGGGAATTATTAAGACTCTGCAAGACCTCCCCAAGGTCTGACACGCCTACCCTGATTCCCTGCTTATTGTGTTTCTGCGTTGAGGGGCACTGGCGAATGAAGTGACCCACACTCCCACAGTATAGACACACGCCACTGCTCATACGCCTCCGTCTTTCCACGGAAGTAAGCCGTGTGTGTCCTATTTGCATGGGTTCATGATCATCATTGTTAAGGGACCCCTAAGGCAGGGTAGGTCTTTCACAAGGGATACTAAACTCCTCGGACATCTGGTGGGTATACGCTTGTTTTCTCTCCCTATTGCGCTCACGAATTCTGTTGTCAATTCTAATAGCCAATGAGATTAAATCCTCAAGTGAATCTGGAACCTCACGGGAAGCGAGCTCATCCTGAACTTTCTCAGACAAGGCATGACTAAAAGTGGTCACTAGAGCCTCCCTGTTCCAACCTGATTGCGTAGCTAAAGTCCGGAATTTAATTGAAAATTCTGCAACGCTTGCAGAGCCCTGACGTAACCTAAGGAGGCGTTTGGCTGCTTCGTGGCCACTAACGTCGCGGTCGAACACCCGCCTCATCTCTGCCATGAAGAGGGGAGCGTCAGCGCAGACTGGAGTCTGCCTATCCCATAAGGCTGTAGCCCATGAAAGGGCCTTCTCCGAAAGAAGGGATATTATATATGCGACCCGGGCTCGGTCGGTGCTAAACATAGAGGGTCGTAACTCAAACACTAAACTGCATTGGGTTATAAATCCCTTACACCTCCCTGGATGCCCGTCATAGCGGGCTGGGGTTGCCAGCTTAGTCTCCTGGCCTACAAAAGGGTCATGGGGTGGAACTGGAGGTGCTTGTGCTTGGGTAGGGGCTGGCCCAGGTGGCTGTAAACGGGCCAGTATCTCCCGAAGCATGCAGTCCTGCGAGGCCTGTTGCTCTACTATGGCACGTAGGGTTTGGTCGTGCGAGCCTAACATGGCTCCTTGAGCAGAAATTGCCTGCCTATGGACCTCTAAACTGTCAGCACTAGTGGGGTCCGCTGTGCCCTGCATTGGGCTGCTCATTCTGTAAGGATTCGGGGGGGGAGTTTGGGACACAGGTGCGGACCAAGGGGCTTCAAAAAGTTATCCCCGGAGGGGATAACCACTAAATCGCAATGCGATGACGGGGAAGGGGAGAAATCAAAAACACAACAGAACAGTAAAGGGCCACACAGGCTTCCTTAAAGAAATAACACTTAAAACAACCAACTTAACCACTGCTGCCAAGCAGCTGAAAACACACTCAAAGAACTCAACAGTTTACTTCAGAAAGACAAAACCAAGAGAACACTCAGAGAGAACCTCTCACAACCTCAGAAGGCGAGATAATGAGCAGCACAGAGCACTGGGATCTCAGAGCATATATCATCTCCTCACACCTGGGTCCAATCAGCCAATCAGTGCCACACACCAGATTGCAGTGAGGGAATCATTCACCATTCTCACGGAGACGGAAGATTCCGTGCCCTGCCAGGGCTGAAATCCTCTGTTTCCTCACAGGAACGAATTGAGTCGAGTTGGTCAAAAAAGGCCTGAAAGAGGTACAAAAACTTTGGTAGAATGGTAATTTTGATTGAGTTTATTCGGCCAACAAGAGACATTGATAGGGGTGACCATTGCATAATCGTTTGTTTGATCTGATTAAACAGATTGATAAAGTTCTCTTTGAAAAGATCCTTGTGCCTCTTTGTAACTGAAATGCCCAAGTATGAGAGCTTGTTTCTTTCTATTTTAAATGGCAGGTTGTTAAGGACCGGTGCTTGTACTTCATAGTTAATGGGAAACAGTTCGCTTTTTCCAAGATTTATCTTATAGCCTGAAAATTGACTGAAATGATTGAGCAGTGACAAAGCAGACTGCAGAGATGTGTCTGGGCTAGAAACAAAAAACAGAAGGTCATCAGCATATAGGGAGACCTTATGCTGTGTGCCGCCCCTCCAAATACCGGCTATGTCCTCACAGCTACGAAAGGCTATGGCAAGGGGTTCAATGGCTAAGTCAAAAAGTATGGGGCTCAGAGGACAGCCCTGGCGGGCTCCACGATGTAAGTCGAACGGCTTGGAAATCTGACAATTTGTCCGAACTGAGGCTAAAGGGTGAGAGTATAGTAACCTGATCCACGATATAAAGTTTGATCCGAAACCAAATTTGTCAAGAGCCGCCCATAGATAAACCCACTCGACGCGGTCAAATGCTTTTTCGGCATCAATTGACACGACACACTCAGGGATGTCCTTGGAAGCAGAGTAAATTATATCTAATAATCGACGTACGTTAGAGAAATAATGTCTGCTCTTCACAAAACCAGTCTGGTCCTCAGATATAACCGTAGGGAGGACAGTCTCTAGTCTCCGAGCTAGATCCTTAGCTAAGATTTTAGCATCTGTGTTAAAGAGGGAAACTGGTCTGTATGAAGCGCATTCGGTTGGATCTTTATCTTTTTTGGCAATAAGAGTGATACATGCTTCGGCAAAGGATGGAGGGAGAGAGCCTTGTCTGTAGGATTCAGATAGAACGGAAGACAACTGTGGGGAAAGGAGCACAGAAAACTTTTTTTAAAACTCTGCAGGGAAGCCGTCAGGGCCCGGACATTTGCCTGATTGCATCGAAGAGATGGTTGCAGCTATTTCTGCCTGTGATATAGGTTCTTCCAATCTTTCCTTAAAATCAAATGAGAGTTTGGGAATGTTAAGACTGCTGAAAAAGTCAAGCAATACCTTCTGATCAGATTCGGAAATGTAAAGCTTAGAATAAAAATCTCTGAAAGCGTCATTAATTTGCAAGTGGTCTGAAGTTATCTGGCCATCAAGCATGCAAATTTTTTAAATATTCTGTCTCGCTTTGGCACCTTTAAGTGGATTTGCGAGCAATTTGTCAGTTTTATCACCATATGTGTAAAATGTGGCTTTATGTGTTCAATTGAGTGAGTAGTGAGTAAGTCGAATTTGGTTTTGAGTTCCACTAGTTTTTTATAAAGAGTTGGGTTTTGAGTTTGCGCATATTGCTTGTCAATCTCTCCAATTTGATGAGCTAACTCCAAACGCTCTTTAGTGGATTGCCGCTTCATCTTGGCAGTGTAAGATATGATCTGCCCCCTAAGGTAAGCCTTAAGGGCGTCCCATACAATCAAGCTAGATGTTTCAGGGGATATATTAGTAGAAAGAAAAAAAATTATCTCTCCCTTGATAAACTCCACAAACTTATCATCCGAGAGCAAAGCTGAATTGAATCGCCACTGCCTGCTCTTTTGAGGGAGATCTGGAGGGGACAAGGCCAGAGAAATAGGGGCATGGTCAGAAATGACAATACTCTGATAGTCACAGGAATGATCCATGGGTAAAAGTTGGTTATCGAATAAATAGTCAATTCTAGTATATGTATGGTGGACATGTGAAAAAAAAGAGAATTCCTTATCCTGTGGGTGTAAAGAGCGCCACACATCACATACACCATAATCGGAGAGAAAGGCTTGAATAAAACAAGCTGATTTACTCACTACACTGGGGTTAGTAGAGGATCGGTCTAACAGAGGGTCTAACCAACAATTGAAGTCACCGCCAAGTATAATATGTGTTCAGGTCTGGAAGTAATGAAAACAACCGCTCGAAAAAACCTACATCATCTACATTGGGGGCATATACATTGACAAATACTACAAGGGTGTTGTATAATTTTCCAGTCACGATTACATACTGGCCAAACTTGTCCGAGGTCACAATGGCCCTCATTTATCAAACTTGCGTGGAAACTGGTGCAGATTCTGGCGCAAATACCTCCCTACGCCAGGTATCGCGTGGGATTTATCAAACAGGCGTATCTCGCCAATCTCAGCGTACGCCAGGCCATTATTGATAAATGCGGCGGATGAAAACGAGCGTATCACGCCCCTATATTTTCTCAGTTTAGAGGCCTCGCCAGAGGTTTTACGACATGGATATGCGCAATACGGCACTTCCCTGAAGTAGAAATTGACAGAATAACAGCGAAAGTAGAAAAAAAAGAGTTTCATTTCGGAGCATTAGCCTACAAGCAGCATCAAAGAACGACAGAAGGCAGCAGTTAGGAAGGAAATAACTGCTGCGGTCAACATCGTTGGTGTTGACTCAAAATCGCCACTAAAAAAAGCGTGTTGCTGTTCTGAAATGCAACCAACTGGGGGTGCGGGGCTGCGGGCATAATATAAGTGGTGGAGGAGAAAAAGACGCACCAACTGTCCGATAATGGTCCCCATAAAATAAATACACGTCTGCAAAGATTTGAATGATTAGAATGTATTGGCCCTTTTAGATAGCACTATTCAAAAGGGTTTTAAAAACTAAAAATAACACATTTTGCGTTTTACTTGGCACGAGTGGTCAGCCCGGCCGTCAGCTGCACAAGCCGACCCGGCAGCGATCAGCTGTGAGAGCGCCCACCGTCCTGCTCCACCAGCAGATAGGAACAACGTGCCGGTTAACGGTGGAAATAAATCGCTCGCTTTAGCATCAATGACACATTAAAAGAGGAACTAACATCTACAAAGTGCGTCAAATAAATAAAATGTTAAGCTGAATGTTGTGCCGTGTATTTTTTTGTATCATAAAGAGCAGTGTATGTCTACTACATATTTAATACTTAGGCTAACATTTTGAATGAATGCAGCCCCCGTGCCTCAGTGTCCCCCCAGCTGCTCCAAGACGGAGACAACTGCCCTTACGCAGTCCCATGCAGCCCTCCTAAGTGGCCGGTGTGCGCACTATTGAATCAGCTCTCCTACTCAGTTGCACACCATAAGCTGCTCATTTTTAAGTGATTAATATCTTTATTTCGGTCTTATTTGCACTGCATTTGTATTATCTTCTAATAATTGTCCAACAAAGTCATCGGCTACCCGGCACAGCCTGCACTGCGAGTCCAAGCTGTTTTCAAATTTGCGTACACGAGCTGAGAGCTGGCGTGGGATTTGAGCGTACCCTACGCTCACGTCCATATTGATAAATGCCGAGATTTGCATGGACATGTACGTACACCCATTTTTCTGGTCTACGCAAGATTGATAAATGAGGGCCATTATGTGGCTCAAAGGAAATATTCTTGCTGATAAGGATTGAAACCCCTCTAGCTTTAGCCTGAAAGGAAGAGTGGAACCTCTGCCTCGCCCAACCTGACAAGAGACGGTCATTATCTGAGCTACGGATATGAGTTTCTTGCAAGAATGCTCTACACTAGAGGACTTTTAAAAGACTTTGAAAATACTGAAGACTGACACCCTCTCACATATAAAGACAATTAACTCACACCTGAAGACAATAAGTCATTAGGAGAGAACGGGGTAATTTGTCACACGGGTTGGTTGTCACAATCGTTATATCTCGGAACCCGAAGGCTCTGTCTGTGAAATTTTGGTATGTAAATATCCAGAATTGGGATAAGAGGTCACCTACATAGTCTTCCTTGGAGTTAGACTGCTGAATTTGAGGTGAGAGGACTGTTTGTGTTTTTCATGTCAAATTGAAAATATTTAGCTCCTCAGCATTTTTCTTCTAGGCTTTTACAGAATGGGTTTATAACAAAACACTTGTTACCCATAAAAAAGTGTGAAGGGTAAACTATAGTTTAGATTGTGGTTAGCAAGCTAATTAGTTGTCAGATGGTTGTTGGCCTTGATGCTAGCAAAAAATTCAAGTTGGGGTTGGTCGTCACATTTTTGGGGGGGTTGGTTGTCACAAGTTATCCAAAGGCTACAGCCAGAAAAGGAACCCAATAACTAAATAAATTGTCAAGCTCTGTCCTCACTGACACCACAGAGAAGGAAAGAATAGAGCAGGAAAAGGCAGCAAGCATGCAAAGGAAGAAAGGGCAACAAAATCAAAACAACCCAGTGCATCCCAAACTAGACAAGCTGCCAAGGCTACAGTAAGTTATATAGGCCTATTTGTCAACTTGACAATGCAATTGCATTTTCAAATTTAGTTCTACTTTCTTTCTTTCTTTTCAAGATGTTTCCCATTAAGATAACATTGTGACAAACAACCCCATAGTGTATGACAACCAACCCCTTGATGGGGTTGGTTGTCACAATGTGTAAGGGTGTCTTTGATGATTAATTTCTTCTTTATTACAATAAGATAGAAAAAGTGAGGGGTACACATTCCAAGCCAACACTGTAAGCTTCAATGTAATGTAGGAATGACTATCGAAAGATGTTTAGGTGATGAGCAATTCTCAGTAGAGTAAAAAGTGTGCCTACTTACCCCGTTCTCCCCTAGTTCTCTGAGTTTTCAGTCATAGAATGAGATTTTGAAAAGACAGGGGGTCTCATACTGCAAGACCACAACTAGATTCCTTTAGAGATTAATATCATTTGTATTTCAGTCAAATAAAAAGTCATTTTTTAGCACATAAAATGGACTGGGTGTTAAGTAAATATAAACAACTATATGCCCTTATCACATAGGCTAAATGTCAAGCTTGATCACGTTAAAAACTGCAAACGCGATTGTGACTTTAATTTTAAAAAGTTAATTCAATATTTCGAGCGGGGGACATCCTGTAGTTATTTGACCTGCTTTATTTGCTGATCTCGTCCCCCAACAACTCTAACTCCTAACCTTAAATGTGACGCTAAAGTGTTAAGGTTGCGCAGTTGTGAGCCTGGTTTTTCAGCCGAGGCTGCTAGGTAAAAGTGTCCCAAAAAAGTGCCTCAAAGGCGGACACAGGTCACGACTAATGCCGCCCCTCCTGCGTCGTGTTTGGTGCTGGAGAGAGTGCAGCTATTGGCTGTTGACAGTGTTCACGTCATTTCGCTTGAGCCAACCCCTCAAAACTAACGATAATATCAAACCAGTTTGATAATGTCGTCACGTCAAGACGGGAAGAAGACTGACTGGAATCGGGTCAGATGACCACCTCACACCAAACGACCAACTGCCACAACTCCAGCAAGACTCCCGTGATTTCAGTCCGACATTGGAAGTTCTTCTGCGACTGTCAAATCGTGTGAAAAGTCGTGTAGTGTAAGCCCTGTATTAATTGTTTCTCAGGTCTATGCTTGCAAGTTGTAAGCTTAAAAGAAGCAGTAAAGGGATATAAACTTTGTATTTATTAAATCTAACATTTGTAGCAGAGAATGGAAACTAACTCAAAGCTCCGCCGAAGTTTAATGAAGCCAGGCAAGGGGGCGCCCTTAGCTCAGTTGGTAGTGCGATTCCCGCCCTTGGTCGTTCTCTGCATGTCACTCCCCTCTCTGCCCCATTTCACCTCTGTCTCTCTGCACTATCAATAAAGCATAAAAATGCCCCAAAAATATCTTAAAAAAATAAATAATAAAAAATGAAGCCAGGCAATATGATGAGTATTAGAAAATTCAAGTCTGGAGATCTAGATCTATATATCTAGAGAACAGTTATAGAACTCAACAAAAAAAGATGCAAGCATTCGCTGTATAGCTCTGGGGCTTGGAGGAAGAGCCAAGGAAACAGCCATGGAAATAACCGCAGCTAATTTTGAAAGTTAAGACGGTATGTCAATATAGTTGGACTTTATGTTGATCCTTTTATTATTTCAGGGAGGACACACTTCAGTCCAAAGTCTTCGCTGTTAGTTACCCTTTAAGTGTGTATGTAGGCTATGTATCACCGAGGATAGTGGCTCCTGTGTGTGGAAGTGTGGAAGCTAAATAAAGCAGTACAAATTATACAACATTTCTGTTTATTATGTCTAACTGTGTGTGTGTGTGTGTGTGTGTGTGTGTGTGTGTGTGTGTGTGTGTGTGTGTGTGTGTGTGTGTGTGTGTGTGTGTGTGTGTGTGTGTGTGTGTGTGTGTGTGTATGTGTGCTCGTTCGTTTCTAGACTTGCCTGTTCTGTGGTGATAACATGTACAAGGACCAGTCTTCATACTCTTTGCACCAGTGGAGAACTTTCTGAATCATGTTCAAACATTTCTGAAGTGATGAAGAGTTACACATCATCAGTCAACAACACTAAAGACATGTGGTACAACAGCAAAAAAAAAAAAAAAAGATTACTCCCTTTTTAAATCCCAAAGTAGCTTTCACCACGTCAATTTCTGCTGCAATATTGTAGGCTGTGTTATTTTAACATTCTAAAATCTTTCCCAGGATTAACTCTAGGTTGCATCCCAAACCACACTTTGAAATCCCTCCTAGTAGCTTACATTTTCCTCATTGGTATCTGTAGTTGCAGAGTTTTCATCAGGGGCTGGGTTAATGGAATCTGTCTCTGACTGGATCAAGGTAGATGAGGTACAGCTGGCAGACCCAACAGCAGAGGAAGACTCTTGATCGGAACTTGGGGGGCCCTTGCAAAACAGGAAACATCGGGGAAATAGAGTTCAGCATAGGAGTGTATGTAAGTGTTAAGCCACGTTGGGTGTGTAACTAAGTCAATTATGAGGTAGAAAACAAAGACAGAGGTCCTCACCCGAGCCTGGAAGCTCTGAACGACTATGCCAACAAGCACATTGAGAAGAACGTGTTTTCCAATCACAATGAGCGCAACAAAGTAAAGAAAAGACCATGCAGAGGTAGCAGCCATGGCGTTGTATAACACCAGATTCCAGTCCTCCTGAGTCAGAATCTGAAATGATAGATAAAAGGAGAGGCCAACATTGAGGACAAAATTGCTGAATGATAAAATGCAATGATGATGGCGCAATTGAGCGAATAAAAAGCTAACCTGGAACACAGTGACCATGGACCAGAGTAGGCTGTCAAAGTTTTGTCGGTCAGTAATAATGTCTCCGTGCACTGACTTGAATTTAAATTTGTCACCAAACAGAAGCATACCCAGTATACTGCAGAGAAACAAGAAAATAAGGTCACAATCATTTAAAAGTATGTGTCTTCTTGGGGATAATCATTCAAGTAAAAGAACAGCATCTAGGATTTCCTGTGACATCATAGATGTCTACACAGACACATTGGGAGGATTTGTGTGAATGCAGGTGTGAACATGCCTGAAAAGGAAAATGACAAACAGCAGTAGCTTGCAGAGCGCGGCTGCCTCTATCATGGTCCTCTTCAGCACCATCAGTTGTCTCCTCAGGTAAGGCAGGAAGTGAATCAGTCTCACAAAGCGCAGCAGACGAAAAGCACGCAGAACTGACAACCTGCCGTCAGCCTCAGCAATAAACTCCCACACACTATAAATCAAAAACACATTTTGATTCGCTTCTGTGTGTAAACTATAGCTTCATATTTAATGTATTGTACGTTGACTTACAAAATTCAGTCTGCAGTGGATCATATTACCTGATGACAACGATGCCAAAGTCAAAGACATTGTTCAGGTCCCTAAAGTAAGTCCACGAGAGAGCCAGCAGCTTTATGGTCATCTCCAAAACAAATACAACAGTGAGGATGATGTTACATATGTGTAACATATATGTCAACTCCGTAGGCTGTAGGAAGAAATCATGGAAAGAAATATAGGAAGAAAATAATCAAAGACAAATACTGAGGCAGCTGTTGTTACCATTTTTTTAGCAGCAAGTTCAACTAATTTCAGATCGTAAATTTCAGCTGCTCAGGTCTATCATTCATTCACCTTACACACTTGACATTTCTATTTCTATAAATCCAGGAGGAGAATAGTAAGCAGACTGAGACACTTTGTTCCTCACCTCCTGGTGGTGCTCCATGACCATGGTGAGAATACTGAGGAAAACAGCAAACATGATCACTTGATCGAAGAGTTGACTGTGGACAATCCTCCTGAGTTTTCTCTTCAATGGTCTCCAGACTACAATCTGGAACATAGAGTTAGTTGGGTGACCCCGCATTTGTGATTAACAATGCTGCTGCTGGTACTACTGCAGAACGTTGCTGACTAGTCTCACCATTGCAGAAGAAGGATCACCGCCTTTAGGGTGCACTTTGTTACGCTTTCTATTGGAAAAAACATAAACAGTAAATGACTGAAAATAGACAATAGGTAACAGTAGGTAAACGGTATGTTTATTTTTAAAATTTTCTTTTCTTTTGGAAGACACACATTAACTGAATTATTGCACTCTAACTCAATATGTTCAATGAAATTCTCCAACAGCGTGTTAGTTTTAACTCTGAATGGGTGAATGTAACTTTCTTTTTACCTGGATGCTTCCAGCGTTTGCATCATGATAAACTAGTATAGTATTATTTAGGCTACAACACAAGAAAGAAATTCCATCGACTCTAATTCTGAGGATTAAACATACTGTGGATAATGTATACAGAGGAATAATGCCTCTGACATAATCATGCACAATTATACACACACATCTCTGCACAGCACAAATTTGAACACAAACACAAAAGGGGCCTGATTTACCAAAGTGCTGTGAAAAGGGTGTGCAAACTTGATTTCACTCGCAAAAAAGAATGAACACGCAAGTTAGCACTCTTTATTTAGGATCTTAGTACATTCGGCCAAACGTATTAACTGCTGCTTTAAGGAACCATAACTGGCCTACTTTTTTCTACAGGAGATCCTCTGCAGCATGCATCTTAACTCTCCAAACATCAATGAGAAGGACACAATGCCAGCACCCTGATGTTCAATCTCCCTCTCCATGTTCTCTGAAAACTGGGTGGCGATGACGACTGCGCACACATTCATCATGATAAAGGAGCCCATCTGGTTGGGGAGGTAAAGAGTGGCTTTTCAGTGAAAGGGTTGTCAGCTCTGCTTCATGGAAACTGCACAAGCAGCATGAACATATTTGAAATGTAAGTATTACTGCCTCCAATTAAATTCAGAAAATGGTGACAGGATTTCTGGTTCTTGTTGTGTTGTTGAGACCTGCTTACCTTATAGAATGTCCAAAAATAGACATTACATACTGTATATTTTGGATAGGTAAATCATTGATCAATGTCAGAAATAATATAAAAATATACAAATGTGTTTTTTTATTAAAGTATTTTGTGATAAGCTGGTCCTCAATGGTAGTTGTTATGCTTTTTGGCAGTAATGTGCTTGAGATGGTGTGCAAAGCAAGATACTGGGCTTCTCTGCCTTCATTAATAGTTTAACTCTGTTAGTCAAGCCTTGTGTCTCTCTGAACATACGTATCGTTCGATTTAATTATTGCTTGCAGGTAATTGCTGACTGATGTGTATCAGTATTGCAAACTGTGCAGAATGCATGGTAGATCTCTCCCTGTGACTTTCTAGGAATCTCGATGCCGAACCCATTTTTTATTTAGTCTGGGGTGTCATGGTCTGCTACTCTCAATCATAGATAGTAAATAATAGCTCTCAATACGCTTTTAGATTTGATTTGATTTTAAGAATAATATGACATTTGTGTGACAAACAGACAATATAACACTCTAATAACTAGTAATCAAGCAAGCAAGCTTGCAAATACACATTTAAAATCTTGCTAACGTTAACTCAGTTCACATCATGACTTTCAACAGTTCTCCAGTCGGTTTTACTGGCGTTGCAAAGAAATTAAGAGAATAGTCCTCACATAGTGAACCAGGTAGAAAGTGTTGCTGTTCATTCACGGGACCTAGCAGTCTCTAGAAATGGCATTGCGAATGTTTCATGATTGATCAAAATCTTATTATTCTTTTGATTTTCGGCAAGATCAACATTAGTTGACATATTAGACTTCCTTACTACTAGTAGTGCCAAACCGTTTTAAATCACAATGTAGCACCAGCTTTTAACAAACCTTATAGGGATAATTCAGTATTTTTTAAGTTGGGTAGTGTGGGGTACTTAGGTATAGTTAATGTATTACCTTATGGGGAGGTTGTCAACGCAGTCACTATAAGGATTTTGGGGGATTCGCCTTGTACTGTTGCTCTGGGAGTCAAATGAAACACGTTTTTTCTCCACATATATAAATGCTTATATCCGTCAAGCTTGATCGATTGCTCTTTTTCACTGCTTTAGTTTGCTGCCAGGCGTAGTTCAGCCATTGTATTACTACGCCAACTTGCACTGGTGCAGTCTAGCATTTCACTCTGCCCATCAGCTGTTCGACTCAGAGTTTAAAACGTATGATGTCAAAATGCATACCTGCTATGATAAGTGCACACAGGTTGGCAGGTTTGGGTTGTTTCTACAAGGAGACCATTCCAAATCTGTGTCTAAGAATTCAAGGTGTGAGGCGTCGGGGGGGTGTTTACACATTTCCGACTGGGTGTGAGGCCGTTCCTCTGAGGGTTATCTCTGAGGGTTATTGGACGTGCTACTCGTGGTTTATCCATAGCTAACACTATGTTCAAACATAGGAAAGTTCACACAACTGTGCGTGGTACCAGAGCACCTTATGAGAACTTGACTTTGAGAATTAAAAACTTTTTTTTTTCAAGTGTTAACCAGCTTTACAGACCATTATGTAAACCATAAAATTGACCAGCATGGAAGAATACTAAAACTTAGTTTTATGTTGTTTTGAAGCTTAAAGGAACCGGTCAAATGCTAAATTTGTAAACAAAAACAAAGATAAGTGGCTACTTACAATAGTGATGAGTATAAAAAATATAAAATTCCAGGAGGAATGAGAATCCATTACAAAAAACATGATTTCTGTCCATCCTTCCAGAGTGACAACCTGGGGAAGGGGAGAGAGAGAGAGAGAGAGAGAGAGAGAGAGAGAGAGAGAGAGAGAGAGAGATATTTAATCAGCTCTTTGTTAAAAACATGGTTAATAATGAACCAGACAATCAAAACTATCTAGAATAACTAACAAGAGTCAGCGATTCTAATCCACAACAATTTTTGCCCGAATCGTCAAGTATCTACTCAACTCATCTCCTACCTGTCCGTACTGTGTATGCATTAAAAAAAAAAGGTGTTTTTACACAGCACATGTATGTATACAGTACAAAGGGAGTTGGACCATTTGTTTGTTTGATGCATCATTGCCACAAGGTTAAATGATAGATAGATTTTTTTCTTCCAAATCTTCCTCTGAGAACAATAAGTTCACATCATGACATATGATTTCTGAGTTCTCAAGTTCTCAACTTCCAGGCTGTTAACCCGTGCTGCCATCACAAACTGTCAAAAGACACTTTCAGGGTCCTCTCCCTGATATTCTAAACTCCCCAGTCTCCATGATTCTGCCTTCACGTCTAGATGTTTTTCTGCACAGATAAAAGCCCTTGTTACCTGGAATATGGTTATCCAAGCATAGCCGATGTTGTCGAAATTGATAGATCCCATGTAAGGGTTGTCTTCACTGGCGCGACATACATTGTAGAACGAGTTCCAGTTCACAGAGGAGCTAACATTGACTCCGGCTTTCGGAGAGACAAACTCATCCAAAGCAGATCCAGCATGTCGAAGAGCAGCCACTGAGCAGCTATTTGTGTATCTGTAATGTGGCACATCCTCGCAGTGCCGTATCCCATTCTGTCCGGGAGGCGCACAGATGAATGGGTATTTTTCATCATCCTCGGACTTGTAGTATGGGCATAGGGACACATTGTACTTTCTAGATAGAAAAAGAATGATCAAAGTTTATACACATTGGAATTTATATACTGTGTGTTGAGAAAAAGTTCATATACATAGGTTAATTTTATATGCAGTATATATATATATATATATATATATATATATATATATATATGTCTGAGTCATGCCAAGACCGAATGTCCTTAAAACAGAATATTACAACTTGTTTACAAATGACATGGCATTTTGAGTATTTATTTAATGTGATTATCTACAGAAAATAAGAGTTATCGCCTTGCTCAGCATACTACATACTCAAAACCTATTTTATTTTAAGCATTTTCTTGAAAAAAAATCTTAAAATGATCATTATACTGTCCCAAGTGTTTTGCACGATTGTGTCTGAGAAGTCATATCATAAGCATTGTACAATAACCCATACCATTGCAGGAACAACACATCAATGAATCAATTACTCCATCAACAGAATATTCATTGATTAAAATTAATTTTTGTAAAAAATAATTTTTCTCATGCCAAAATTCTAAGCATTTATGTTTCGTATTACTGTACATTTTGGGCTATAAATCACTATCTGTATGTTATTTGTGCAACTTCTAGCCCAGAGAGAAATGAAAAAATCCAAACGGTAGCCAAAACTATTTCCTTACGCAGAAATGTCCTCTCCCAGGAAGCAGCGGTTGCGCAGGGCCCCCGCCCACAGCTGGACTCCCACAACGGCAAAGATGTGGATGACAAAGACGTAGAGGACGAGAACGTTTGCAAACATTGGCGCGGTGTCTGAGAGTATTGCCACCAAGACTCGCAAACCTACACAGATGAACAGAAAAGGATTAACTTTACCACACTGACAAAAGCATGCATATGTACAAGTTTAAAGTTTACTTTATATATGTATATGATAGATAGTCAGCGATGTTGCTAGGTACGTGTCGTGCAGGCACCCGACAGGGAGGATGCTTTAGGTTCCAGGCTTATAAGGTCAAAACAGTTTGAAAGAAAGTCCTCCGTGTCTGTATGTGTTAAAGGTAGTGTCAAAAGTTGTCAAAGTACATTTTGTTTAAGGTTAATTACCTACTTTGTTCAAAATTACAAAATTTTACAAAAGCCAGTATGAAAATGAAACCAATTAAAACAAATAATAATTTCATATTAAATAAAACTGGATTAATTAACATGAGTACAGTTCGGAAAGACACTGATACATAAGATCAATCCATTTAGGATCCATAAGGTAAATCCATTTATGGATTTCAATGGATGAAGTACTGAAAGACCTGATATTTGCATGAAATGGGGTTTGCTATGTTCATCAATTAATAAATCACCTGAGCCATTGCACAGACTGCATGACAATAATGAATACCATCAGGGTTTTGGGTAAAGAAAGTGAGGACCAAAAATCCTAAATTGTTAGCATGCAATGAAACAGTAAATCAATGTTTATATTGAGTCCTGCAAATGTTCAAATGCCGACTTACTTTGTACTCTGCAGATCAGTCTCACTGGCCTGAGCACTTGAAAGACGTGCAAGTTTATGTTGAACAAAGAAACCAAATAATCCAACATCCTGGAGGGACAGTTGCAGAAAGAAAACATATTTTTTCAGTTCTTCCGTGTGTACACACACTTTTAATACTAAATGTGAAAACATGAGATGTTGATGGTTAAAAAAAAATCTTTGCAGAATGTTTTCTTCACATTTTCAAAAAGTAATGGCAGTCTGATCGAAGCTGTTCTAACATTCTTGTTTCTCAGATATGAAACTATGTACCCTGCTATGTTTGTGCTTGAATGATTGTGCATCTTGTCTTAAACCATGAAGAATATGAAGTTTTCCTAAGGTAAATGGTGTTGCCTGTCTGCAGACAAAAGGGAAAATAAAGCTCGAATCCGCCCCGTGGTCGTTCTCTGTATTTCATTCCCCTCCCTGCCCCATTTCATCTCTCTCTCCAACCTGTCTAATAAAGCATAAAAATGCCAGAAAAAAAAGGAAAATAAAGCAATATGATAGCATAAGTGAAAGTCATTGTAGGATACTAACTCTCCAGAGTTGATGAAGAGGTCAAACTTGTTCCAGTTGTTGCTAAGGTAACTTCCTTCATAGCCATAGATTCCCAGGGCCAACATCTTGATGACCATTTCAATGATAAAGTATACAAACATAGCAGCCTCCACTACCTGGCCATACACATCAGAAACAAAAGTACAGTTAAAAATTCAGTAAAAACAACAATGCTTACACAATAATGTTAATACATTATTAATTACATCACAGGTGTCTAGCCATATTGCAGAAATAGATTGACGCAGGAAAATGAAAGTATAAGTAAGCTAATATACTTGTTACATCGCTCTATATTCATACAGCATTCACAGTATGCACGCTTCACAACACTGTTCTCACAGTCGCTCTGCTCTGCAGTAATCAGTGGAGAAACTTTTATTTTAGCCCACAACCCTTCATCCAATCAGGTGAGATAACTACACAAAAGGCGATTCCCTCTATCCGTAAAAGTACAGAGAATTGAATGTTTACCCGGATACAATGGCAGAGCATATACAAATCATTCCCAATGGTTGTTTTTATCATTTTTAACATGTTTTATCATACCTACAGATCTGAGATGACGCTACATTACTGCGCATTGATGTGGTGACGTAGGGGCGAGGGAGGGGACTGCTGACTGCAGTGACTGACACGAAGTTAGCTAATATGATCCAACCACTTACTTCTGCTTACACTTTTTTTTTATTGTACTTCAACTACATGATCCTGACACATTAAATGTTAAATTCCCCTGCCAGTATCCACTTGTGAGAGGGCAAGGGTCCCACAAACCTCGAGGGTGAAGGTCTTTTCTTCATAGGGCTTGTGGATACCCAGAGTCACACAGTTGAGCATGACCATCAGTGTGGACACAAGATCGAACCATGTAGAGGAAAAGGTTAAGCTCAACATACACAGGATGAGATCACAATTCATTCAAAGAATTCATCAACAACAGAGGATTACATATTAAAAGCACATATCCTAGATTTTCCATGATTAACTGCAAGTGGTATTATTGCAAAGTGGAAGTGTATAGAAATCACATCAAGTCAGTAGTAGACTATGTAAAGTCTGAGGAGCACAGTGCGTAAAACTTGCAGACGCTAAACTCAGCTGACTAAATAACTGCAGAGTTCCAAAACACCTCTGGAATTAACATCAGCAACAAAACTGTAAGCCGGGAGCTTCATGGCATGGGCTAATATGTCCGAGCAGTTGCATGCAAGCCTTATGCCAAGCACAATGCCAAGCATGAGTTGTGGAACAACTTTTCAAGAACTTGACTGCAAGAACGAGTCCTGATCTCATCCCCAAAAAAACCCTTTGGGATTAACAACGTAGAACTGAGATTGCGAGGCCCTGTCGTACTACAACGGTGTCTGACATAGAAAATGCTCTTCTGTTATAATGGACAAAGATTCCCACAGACACAATTCTAAATCTTATAGCAAGCCTTCACAGAAGAGTTGAACTCTTATAGCTGCAAAAAAAAGGGGGGGGAGGGTTGGGGGACTCCATATTAATGCCTATAGATTAATAATGGTCATAAACTCCTGCAGGTGTAATGTGTATGTGTTTTGTCCATTATAGTGTGTTTACATTAATTTGTATATGTTGTTACATGTAAGAGCCAGGTTGGGGGAAAGGCACTTGCAGAAATTCATGGGAGAAGTACATGTGCTCATGTGGTTTTTGTCCTTGCCAACACGCATACTATAGGTATGATATTGAGTCAAGTTTAAAAGCTTTCTGCATTACTATAATTACACACATTTGGTCTTACCAGGTGTCAGCCAAGGTAACACTTCCTGCATTAAGAAAGGATATGGGCTGTATGTAATTTGGAGACACCATTTACGGAGTCTACTTGTCTGTTTCAAGCAGAGGAAAACAGGAGCCACGTCTGGGTAGGGCAGCTTTTCCTCCGTGGAGACTCTTTTTAGGTTTAGAACTCGTTGTTCTGGTATAGAGAGCGCCACCTGTGGCTGCTGCTTCGCCTGTTTCTTAAAATCAGTCATGATGACGTTCAAGCACAGATGCCCTGGAGGGAGGTCACAAAAGAAAGAGGTTACAGTTACACAAAGGTGAAGAGTAAAAAAAAACAAGCAGGTGAGAGTGAGAGAGGAAAAGGCAGCGAGAGACTTGGACCAAGAAAGGCAAAGAAAAGTCACAAATAAAACAATATATAACACAAAAATAAGTGTTTTATTTATACGTGGACTACTTGGGTGAAGGCATGAATACTGTAGTATAAATACAGAATTAAAAGTAATTACATGTGAAAAGTGAATTGCACTTAAAATATTAAAACTAAACTGTAAAAAATGTACAAAAACAGACCGATATGAGAGTTATGCAATATATTTGGATAATATACTCATGCATTCATTTCTAATTAAGTAGCAATACAAGGTTAACTGAAGTTGGGGTCCATTTTAACTGTTTAGAGTTATGTTAACCGTTTGCAGTAGGCCTACGTTAAACCATATCCTTAAGTAAAAAGTCTAATATTTCTTAATTTTTCACAGAGAAATGCCTTTTTACCTCCATGTGTCACAGACTGAAGTTAAAGTTGCGTCCATTACTAACCTTTGTTGGCAATAGCATATCTTGTCTCACTATTTGCAGGCAGGTTTTTACATTTATTGTGGCATTTTCTTTGTCATCTTTAGTTGGTTTACAGTTAGAAAAATGCCCAGCCAATATTGATGATAGGGACTAGTAGCTATTGTTATGTGCTTATTTACAAAACTATAAGGTGAATTTAAAACCCATATAGGTTTGACTGTAAGCTCATTTATTGCTACCGGTAAAGTTAGCTGCTGTCATGACGACGAAAAGCACGTGGGGTCTTCAGGTACAAAAGAAGGAAATTAATCGACCTCAGTTATGGAGTTTGAAGTCTATTCAGGTTAATTTCACTACTGGCTTAGCAATTGGCACTTTTAGTAACCTTACGCGTTAGCTAAACTAGCTTACTATGAGTAATTATTTTGAAACACAACCCATTTAGAACATGATAAACATTTGACAATTAACATATGTCGCCCCACTGTTGAAGGCTACATTGTAAAGACTTGTATGGACAACCTTGCCGTTTAGCATTTTAGCCCACTTCTTCAATAAAGTTAATGGTTCATTAAATAGACATTGAAAAGGTAGCCTAATTAGGCTAACGACAACAGAACAGGACAGTTTCTGCTAGCCTATTAAAATGGTCCTAATATCCGAAATAAAACACCGACTAGCTGCATGACCATCACAAAGCACTTACCAGAGAAGAATCTGTAGCTTTGTTTCACATTTTTGTCCGCTTGTAAATGTGTCAGTTATAGCTCAAGTCTTGTCAAGTTTAACCGCTAAACGCAATTTAAAAGGGGACACTAAACAGCAGCATCATTGGCTCGTTCTAGATCTACTGTGGGCATTTAAACGATATTAACTGCAATATTTTCTAATTGATAGGCCCGCCGATGCGTAATTACTTTTCTGTACGCATAGCAACAACTGCATAGCAACCGTAAGCCGACGTAGAACTGCTTGTAGCATCCATTGCTACTACACACACACAATCCCCCAAGGTTTCTGTCTCGTTCCTCGTTATGATTTTCCCTTGATAGCCTGGACAACTTTAGGGACATCTGCTGCAACTTGAATCAGAGCCCAGGTATGGACGCCTACACAATCGGGTTTACGTTAACCGGTGTTGTATCCGATTTTAATTCCCAAGTCATCAACAATTTAGGTCAACCTTGCTAGGTTTAGGAAACATCCGGGTTTCAATAGAAGTGTAGTGATCTGTTTCAATCAACAGAAATGATCAGCTTTTTGCATTTAAAGATCGTTATTCCATAAATCCTTTCCAATTATCCTAGCATATTAACCTAAATGTTAAGGATTTATACAATCAGCAGGTTTGTTGCTGATTGCTGTTTGTTGGTAATTTAGCCTATTCAGAAATTCATAATGCCTAAGCCTATTAATGTGAAAAAAAATGAAATAGGTTACAATATTTTTGAACAATTGTCATAGCCAAAAGAGAGCCTAATGTAATCCATCATATAGTGCAGTGCCCGTAGGAAGCAGGTAAACAAAGAAATAGACAGTAGGCTACATTTGGCAGCTATCATTGATGGCTAATTTTACACTGTTGAAGGTTATTATCAGTAACTTACTTTGTAGAAGTTGGCTATACACTGTGTGCAAAATGTTTAGGCAAATTGTATTTTTGAGGATTCATTTTATTATTGAACAACTACAGTGCTCTCGGTCAATCCAAAATGAACCTAAACCTGAATGTTTACGAAAGTAAAAGTGAGACCATGACTGCAAGTGTCTGAACATTTCATCAGAGCCTGTAGGAGGCAGTAGATTGAGTGTCCATGCAAGTGGTTAACGGAGGGGAGCCTTGAAAATTATGTTTCAAACGACAAAAAAAATCTGCATTTTATTACGCTGTCAAGAAAAAAGTCTTATATCCATTTAAAGTATTTCGACACCATTCTTTGTTCATGTCTCAGTGTGATTGTATAAAACAAATAATAATAATAAATAAAAATTTAAAAAAAACTCAATAAATACCACAGCCTACTGAGTTCTCTTTATGATGCATTTATTTAAATCCATGGCGAATAGCAATTATAGCCTTTGCAATCCAGGGGCACAATGTAGATTAATCTACAGAGAGGTGACAAAATATAGCAAAAACCAACATTTAAAGTCTGCATTTTATACCTGTCAGTGTCACAAAGCATGATGGGATCTCCATAGCCTTATCCTTCCGAGCAAATCATCCGCGTTCAAAGTGTTTGTCTGTCCACTCGTTTATTGAAGTTTTTACTTTGACCCCTGTCCGTAGATTTGAGATTCATATCAGAGGTTTCTGTGTGAGACCTTTTGACTGTCCACAACTCACTGTCATAAAGATAACATCATACATGCATGCAGTGTACAAAGACAGCACAATCATATGGAAAAAAACAATCACAAAACGAGCTAGTGTTAAAATAACTGGTAGTATACAATCAACATGTCAAGCAGTATTGATTAATCGGCACCTATTCCTCAAGTAGGTTAATAAACAGTGTACGTTTAGTAAGCTTTAACGGCCTCCATGCAGTGGGTGGAGCGCAGGAACCTGGGGAAGGAATCTTTGGCCATCAGGCTGTAGATCCTCTGCTGTGCCTCGTTGAATGTGTCGGCACGCAGGGAGTCCATCAGACTAAGCAGAGCCTCCCGGGTCTCAGCATCCAAGTTTACCTGAGGGGAAAATAAGCTCTTTAGTTGCTGTGGACCTCTTTTACAGTCTTTTTACACATTGCACAAATCCCATTCATCTGTCATCGTTGGTATTTGACTCGAGTAGTCAACTACGATTCAATCAAAGGTGTCTGATTAGACAAGGATTGTTGCTATTCCGGCTATATGGGTGTGCAAGTCTGATTTTATATGGAATTGGTTGATTTCTCCCAATAAAAATCATGATACATCCTCCCCCTATTGTCCGATTGTCAGCCCATTATTATATTTTTTATCAAATTTTGATATTTCTCAGTCAATCTACATAATGTTGGCGGGTGTTCGTGGTGTAGTGGTTAGAGCGCCCGCCCATGGAGGCTCAGTCCTCAGAAGAAGCAGACCACAGGTTTGAATTTGGCCTGTGGTCGTACTGTGCATGCCATTCCCATCTCTGCCCCTTTTCACCTCTGTCTCTCTGAACTGTCAAATATTGATATGAAATATACTTTATTTTTTATCCAACAAAAGAATCGACTTGTGTGTTTATCGGGTTTTTCAAAAATCCTAAATTTTTCGAAAATATGGATCAATGAACAGAAAAAAACCCTGTTTCGACTGTACTTCAGGCAAGATTTGACTATGTTAAAGGTGAAGTGCAGAATGGTCAGTTTAGCAAACTTCCTGTCACTGACTGCAATTAGCAGTCCCCTCCCTCGTCCCCACGTCACCACAATAATGCACTGCGGTTTTCAAGAAGCGAGTTATCTAGCATTATCTCAGATTTGTAAGTGCGATAAAACATGATAAAAACGATCAAAAAAGACATTGGGAAGGATTTTTACCTGCTCTGCCATTGTAGGCGCATACACATTCACCCATCTGTCGCTCTGCGCATGCACCGGCAGTGAGATGTGCCGGTTTGTAGCGTTTTCTCTTCTGATTAGATTTTAGTTGTGGGATCCCAGGAAAGTTTATTTGCCGATTACATGCAGAGCGGGCGACTGAGAGATCGGAGTTATGAAACGCTATGTAAGTGATCACTGTATGAATATAGAGCGATTTAACACTTATATTAACATAAATATATCGCTTACTTTCCTTTACTTTAATTCCTTATTGGGGACACCACTATTATTCAATTTTGCCAACTGTTTGCACACTCCTTTCAGTCTGGGTCCTTTGTGTTATGACTCTCTCTCCACAAACCTCCTGCGGGGCGTCAGGGTTGATGAACCGATTGTAGATGCTGCTGGCTTTGGTCTTCTGCTGGTCTGAAGGAGATACCCTGTAGTCCTCACAGGCCAGCCAGAAGGCAAGGTTTTCCTCACTAAACTCTTTACGCAGGAACCCACGAAACGCCTGCAGACCACCTGGGTGAGAGAGAGAGAGAGAGAAAGAGAGAGAGAAGAAAAAGGAAAGAGGGGGGAGACAGGATGAGTCCAAGTCAAGAAGAGTCAATGTGACAAGGAAGAAAAGAAGCTTGCAAGCAATTCAGGCCACATATACTGTATACTATATACTGAAAATAACAACTCACAGCTCCTTGTGCTTGCTTAAAGGTGAAGTAAGCGGTTTATTTATGTTAATATAAGTGTTAAATCGCTCTTTAATCATACAGTGATCACTTACAGGTAACACTTTACAATAAGGTACACAAAATTGTAGTAGCTACTACATACCTATAGATATGTGTTACCTACTACATAGGGTTTTTTTTGTGCTACCTACTACATAGGGTTTTTTTTGTGTTACCTACTACATAGGGTTTTTTTTTGTGCTACCTAACACATAGGTATTTTTTTGTGCTACCTATGTGTTAGGTAGCACAAAAAAAACCTATGTAGTAGGTAACACAAAGAAAAAAACCCTGTGTTAGGTTTTTTTTTGTGTTACCTACTACATAGGTTTTTTTTTGTGCTACCTAACACATAGTTTTTTTTGTGTGCTACCTACTACATAGGTTATTTTTTTTTTGTGCTACCTACAATCATATGAAAAAGTTTGGGAACCCCTCTCAGCCGGCATTATAATTGACTCTGCTTTCACAAAAAAAAAAGATAAAAGTGGTATGTCTTTAATTTACCAGGAACAGCTAACTACTGAGATGTTTTCCAAACAAAGATTTTTTGAAAAGCAGTATTTGGTTGTATGAAATAAAATAAAATGTGAAAAACTGGCTGTGCAAAAATATGGGTACCCTTGTGGTTTTGTTGATTTTAATGCCTGTAACAGCATGTAAAACTGATGACTTTAAACACAAAGTTGGTTGAATTGTATGTTGTTAAGCCTTGAACCTCATAGAAATGTCTGTTTAATCATGAGAAAATTTATTTTAGGTGCCTAAATGCAAGTTGCACTTCTTTTTGACTCTCTGCTGAAGTGAGACAGAATGGGATCATCAAAACTGCTCCCAAAAGATCTTAAAAACAAAGATTATTCATTATCATGGTTTAGGGGAAGGCTACAAGAAGCTTTCCCAAAGGTTTCAATTGTCAATTTCTACTGTAAGGAACGTTGTCAGGGAATGGAAGGACACAGGCACAGTTGCAGTTAAACCCAGGTCTAGCAGACCAAGAAAAGTACAAGAGCGGCATATGCGGCGGATTGTGAGAATGGTTGCACACAACCCAAAGATCACCTCCAAAGACCTGCAAGAACATCTGGCTGCAGATTGTGTATCTGTACATGGTTCAACAAATCAGTGCAATGTTGCCGGCTGAGAGGGGTTCCCAAACTTTTTCATATGACTGTATGTGTTAGGTAGCACAAAAAAACCTATGTAGTAGGTAACACAAAAAAAAAAACCCTGTGTTAGGTTTTTTTTTTGTGCTACCTAACACATAGGTAGCACAAAAAAAATAACCTATGTAGTAGGTAGCACACAAAAAAAACTATGTGTTAGGTAGCACAAAAAAAACCTATGTGTTAGGTAGCACAAAAAAAAACTATGTGTTAGGTAGCACAAAAAAAACCTAACACATAGGGTTTTTTTTGTGTTACCTACTATATAGGGTTTTTTTGTGTTACCTACTACATAGGTTTCTTTTTTTGTGCTACCTATGTGTTAGGTAGCACAAAAAAAAAACTAACACAGGGTTTTTTTTTGTGTTACCTACTACATAGGGTTTTTTTGTGCTACCTAACACATAGGTAGCACAAAAAAAACCTAACACATAGGTTTTTTTTTGTGTTACCTACTATATAGGGTTTTTTTTTTGTGTTACCTACTACATAGGTTTTTTTTTTGTGCTACCTAACACAGGGTTTTTTTTTGTGCTACCTATGTGATAGGTAGCACAGAAAAAACAAAACCTAACACAGGGTTTTTTTTTGTGCTACCTAACACATAGGTAGCACAAAAATAAAAAACCGGTAACACTTTATAATAACTATCCGTTGTAACTCGTTAATAGATCATTAGTAAACTCTTAATTAATGATTATTAATGATTTGTTAAGTGTTTGTTAGCAGTGTGTTAAGGATTTATAACAATGGTAGATAGTTAATAGCTTAATAATTGAATCAGTTCATCTGGGAGGTAATCCGAGATTAACTGATCACGTCACGTTCAAGTCCATGGCATGCACAGTGTGTATTGAGTTTATTTAAAAATATTTGAAAATGGGCTGCCCTCAGTTGCCCATGCACTGTGTATAGTCTATAGCCTATTTCAGCCTCGTCGGTATCTCGGATTACCTCCCAGATGAACTGAATGGGTATGGCTCTGCGCACGCTCGCACCTTCGGTCTCTCTGCCCAGTGTGCCCACCTAAAATTTCTACAGGCCCACCCAAATCTAACTGTCTAGAACCGGGCCTGTCCCACAGAATGGCAGGAGGGAAGAGAAAAAACAGGCTTTTCACTGTGTAAGTGAAGACAGAGAAAGAGAAAGACAGAGACAAGCGCCTCAGACCCATTTTTCAGTCGCGCAGCTCACCAACAGAAATGCCTTCATGCAGCTGTCTGCTCATGCCTCGGCTGATCACGGGCATAAGTAGCTTAGGCCTAATGTTTGTCCTTCAGTTTCCGGTGCGATGTGGAGGTTTGCAAAATCTTAATAATAATTGTATTAGATGATTATGGGTCCCCTGGTAGTCCAGGACCCAAGGCAATTGCCTACCATTGCCTAATGGCTAATAGCCTGTGCAAACACACACACACACACACACCCAGGCACACACTTCTTATCGGGGTAACTTTGGCACGACAACGGAACCTCAGCCACTAAATTGCAAAATGTAAGTTTCAAAATCAACATTTAGGCCATTATTCTCATACTTGATATCCTGGTCATGAATTGTGTTTTTAAAAAGAGAAAAGTGTGTTTTTAGTATAAAATATAACGTAGATGAAAACATTAAAACATAATTAATAGATTATTAAAAAACGGGTACATTTTATTTTTTCGTGTTTTTATTTCAAAACGGATATGGATTGAACGGAATATACACCGATTATATTGGTAGCGCTTTTTAGTGGTTATCCCCAATTAAAGTATGGGCTACTGTAATGGAGGCGTGAGATTGCAGGTAAATAGGGGTAAACATTTTAATTTATAGAATCCGAACCTTTGGGTAAAACCTTCAAAATAGTGCTATGAATGATTATAGAAAGTTTAGTTGACATACAGTAAGTGCTTCAGAAGTTGCGATTTTTGGTAGAGCGGTATTGAAACAAATGCCCAAAAGACATAGGCGTAGATTTAGGGGGGTTTCGCAGGGGACATCCCCCCCCCCCCCCAATAATTAGAAGAGATACATTTGTCCCCCTCAAAAAGTAAGGAAGACAACCCTATTCTTCCCCAAAATAGGTAAAAATTACAGTTCAGGATGTTGAAACACTTACAAATCCCTCCTAATTGTTAATACATATTCCCCAATAATTTCTAACACCCCTACAGTGGACCGTACCATCTTAAAATTGCCGAAGTTAGGCTCTCCTCTGCCTCTACCCTGTTTCCACCTGGGATTATGAAGTAGTTTTAGTAATCTGATCACAAGTAGACAGCTCTCCGTCTGTGTGTTCACACCTAGCAGTAACACATGTGTTTTCTTTAAACAATTGTGATCTGATTCCATTTCCCCGCTCTGTATGTAAAGCAACACGTACATAATTTCCGTTTGCATTGGTGTTTTTAACCGGTGGGGCTCAAACAAGTAGACATACAGGGCTGTATAGTGCCACAGTTTTAATCACATTTGCTATTAAAATGTAGGCCTATTACATGCGAAGATAATTACAAGGCCACTCGACAGGTTGACGAGATACTGTCTCATTTAGACACAGAGGAGCGATGCACAATACTCATTAGAGGGCTCTACATTCGCCAAATCCGGGTAAAATGTCTTAGTAAATTATTACGCCACTTTGGCTGGTGAAAGATGTGTGCTCGGCGGGCGGCTATTCTAACGTCTGCCTCTAATAAACTCCCGTCGGTCAGCACCACCACACGGCTTTCTAAATTAAAGCAGTTAAAGGTCTCATATTATACACTTTTCTGTCAATAGTATATGGTCTTAGAGGTCCCTAATACGTTTTTCTTTAGTTGTTTGCTGAAAAAACCATTCAGATCATTTATTGTAGTATGCCTCTATACCTAGCCTGGAAATCCAGACTCTGATATCTTGAACGATAGAGGGTCTGGCCACGATCAATAGTAATTCCCAACTCAAGGGGCGGCTCCTACTCGTGCATTTCAAATGCCACTGCACGTAATTGGATAGCACTACAACCAATCAGAGCAATGAGCAAGGTGACGTATTAAGCCCCGTTCGTTTAGCGAACAGCGGGATTAACTGTTAAATTAAGCTTTTGTTGTGGTCGGTCGGCAAAACAGAACATTCCTCTTACTTGTTAATGAAAGATTTGAGTGCCGTCTTCCAAATCGTTAAGTGTCGAGGCCAAAGCTGTCTCAAACTCAAACAACATATCCGCAGCCATCTTTGATGTTTACTATCACGGCTTTGACGGCGCATGCCCAGCACTTCGTCATCCAGTTACGTCCGCCCCAGAGCACCATACATAGGGCTCTGGCCCGCCCATATTAGATATAACCAATTGAAACGTGAGTTGGGATTTCTTGACTTTTTGAAAAAGCTTCAATGGAGAGTGTCCAGACCAACAGGCGCAGCAAATGTAATTTGCCAGCGCCTAGTGGCAGGTCCAACCCAGTCTCACAGTGAAATGTGTAATAGCTACGTTGGTCCACAGCGCAAAATGTAGAGGTTTCACAATAAAGGCCTTGAAATTGTGAATTAGCTACATTTGTTCCCCCTATTAATTTCTAATGGACAGCGTACATGTCACGTGACTTTCAAGTCCTCCCAAGAGTACCTATTTGCAGACCCATGGGGGAGCGGAGCTCCACCGGAGACACGAAAACTGCTCCACCGGAAATACGCTACCTTCTTCTTAGTTTTGTTTTATTGGCGGCCAAGACAAGTGGCCAGGGGCTTATTTCATGTAGCTGGTTTTGAGGCAACCCAGAGTTTGTTCGCTCTGAGTTAGTGGAAACTCTCGGTAGCAGGTTCAGGGCAACCGAGAGTCAGTTACTGCGGCAACATACGCCGTGGCTCTAACCTGCTGGATAGGTGATTTAACGACCTACTCTGAGTTTGTTTTCACTTTACGCTGCAGCTCCGACTGAAGAAAGAGTGTCACTGCCACAACGCGACCCTGTACAGTTAAAAGCAAAATCACTCCATAGAAATCTCCATCGGGATGTTTTTATCATTTCCTGATGATTTTACGTTTGATCGATCATTTATCTGATCAGTAGCGTAGTTCTCATATGCGGCCACCTTACACATCGTGAACATGCTCTACATTCAGATTAATAAACCTATTGTATATCTCATTATTTATGTATTTATTAACAGGAGTTTTTTAACGTCTGTGCCACTGAACATAGGCTATTTATGTCTGGTTGAAATGTAATTCTGCGGCTGCACGCGATCGTTACTGTTCACTTGCGTAATCACAAATTCACAGACGAGCCTCGTTCAATAGCCTAATATGAATATAGAAATTATATAATAATGTAAACTGTGATCACTAGAGGACAAGGGATCTGATAATAAATCAATCAGGATCTACAATGGAAACTGTCACCTTATGTGTCAGACGTTAATGTCTTTCAACCCACTTTTTAAAATGAGCTGTTTATTTTAATGTGGGCACTTTTTGTGTTTTATTTATAAGAGTTTATATTTGTATGCGATTGACCTAGGCCTACTTGTGATAATTGTGAATTAAAGAGACGGATTTCGGAAGATGTACACAAAGCTTCGTTGCTTCATTCATCTTCAACCTCAACATCTACTTTTTACCACCGTCCTGGCCACTTGGGACCCTTAACAAACTGAGTTATTTTACTGTCTACTAGCACCATAGCCGGTGGAAACTCTGTCTTGTTATTATTCACCGCTAGGTGATCGCCGCGAGTAAAACAAAACGAAGAAGAAGCGCTGGGTGATCGCTACCAGTAAAACGTATTTCCGGTGGAGCTCCGCTCCTCCATGGGTCTACAAATAGGTGCCTCTCAGTCCTCCCGGCCGAAACGAAACCCAAGCTGTGACCGCCATTGCCACAGCTTTTATTCTGAAGATTTTTAAGATGTATAAGTTATTAAATGGGTTTTTGATAACATTGTTAGTGAGAAATGTGTGTCTTACTTTCACAATCTTCACTCAGTGAAGGTATACGATGTAGTTTGATGGTTATCACGAATATTATTCTGGACATCGCCAAGAAAATGTTGAAATACAACATTTGTTTCAGGTTGATATACTGGTAGCTATGACGCTGTCCTAAACCGGAAACAGGAAGCGTTTTGAATAATTATTATTTCTTTGCTGTAAATGCTTAATGTAACTGTTAAATTGTGTTCTCTCGTTTAAAAAAACACATGTTTATTTCAGAGGAGGGATGACGTCTACAGAGTCGCCTGCTTAC
Source organism: Ammodytes marinus (assembly GCF_949987685.1). NCBI lineage: Eukaryota > Metazoa > Chordata > Actinopteri > Uranoscopiformes > Ammodytidae > Ammodytes > Ammodytes marinus. The sequence continues at coordinate 30,381,830 of NC_137235.1, forward strand.
ACCTCCCGTGACAGTTATGAACGTTTTATATTTTCTTTTTCACGAGGAAAGCCAATCAAGAGAGCAGAGCTCACGCAGCCTCCACGGTCAGACAGGAAGTGAAGCGATAAATTACAAAGTAAAATCGGTTGGCACTTCCGGTTTCAACATATGTAATGTATTTAGCTTTCTTCAAATATCCATGGTAGCCTGTTTAGAGAGCAGGGGCCTCATTTATAAAGCTTGCGGCGCACAAAAACCTTGCGTAGACGGGAAGAAATGTGCGGCAAAATGTGCGGTGGCAAACGTTGGTATTTATAAAAACATTATTTGCGGAGAAGTGTGCGTATTCCTACGCCTACTTTCGACCATGCGTAGAGCTACCGCAAGGTTTTCCTAACTCGGGGAATCAGCGACACTCAATGGCAACACCACCAAATAAAGCTCAGTCATCACAAAAACACACATACAGCCGCGGAAAAAAATAAGACACCACTTCAAATGTTCAGTGTCTCTTGTTTTACTCTTTATAGCCATATGTTTGAGTATAATGGACAATTTGATTTTAGAATATAAACTACCGTACTTTTCGGCCTACAAGCCGCGACTTTTTCCGTGTTTTTCGACCCTGTTATTACACAGCACAGTATATATTCTGTAGCTACTGGGGATGGGCGTTAGTAATCGAGTACTCGAGTACTCCTCGTTTCAAATGATCTCGATTGGTGGATGAGGAAAATCGTTTTTTGTTTTTTTTAGTGTTTGTAGCCTTTAGGCCGGCCGGCGGGCCGCCCCTATTTTAAAATGTATACGTGTACAAAACGGCACAAAACGGATATAAAGTTTAACAAAATTAAATATTTTGATCCAAGTTAAATAACCTAAGCGTTGTGTCAAACAGAAACCGCAAATAACTGCCACCTCCGTGCAGCGCAGCCAGTGTGTGGTCTCCACAGCACCGCGGAGCTGAATGCGGTGCTGGAAAACTTGGAAAGTAACGTAAAGAAGCCAGGCTGACTTCGGGCACATTCGAGCAAACGACATTTAAGAAGCCTTTATTATGGAATATAGGATTGAGATTCAAAAGCCGACGGTGTAACGTTCCGTTAACGAGGAATTAGTCGCGGTAATTAGTCACGGACAGGAGTGAGCATTACGCGGTTGGATATACTAGCCTACTACTTCTACTGCTTTGGTGAGTTATTTAGCCTATCTATGTGTTTAAATTGTAGGACAATAATTTTATTGTATTTGCTGCACTTCTTATTTTAAATGTCTATTTTGAATGTTAGCCAACTACAGCCCATGCTTTTTTTCTCTCTCAACCGAAGACCTACTCGATCGGTCTAAATTGTGGCCCGCTTATTTAATTACTTTCAGTTAGGAAAATGTGTTTTAAACTTGTGGAAAATAAATCCTTAATATCATATGGCAACTGTGACTGTTTGACATAAGCATTGAGCGCTTTATTGCGGTCAACCGTTGTTCTGTAGACAGATGCGTTGCGTCCTAAAAATAGAAAAAAGTTTAACGAGGAATCGATTGATCCTCGAGGAATGCAAGCAATCACACGAGTAGCGAAAACACTCGTGCCCATCCCTAATAGCTACTATTGCACAAAATGGTAACACTTACGTACGTTATGCAAATATGCAACTTGTTTGTTGAAATGTGGGAGCTTCCTCAAGCAGCCATCTCTTTCCCGACAATCCCCTCTGTGCACGAACTCTTACATATGGTAATTAAACATTATAACACCTGCGGCTTATTGTCCAGTGCGGCATATAGTACGGAAAGTACGGTACTGACAATATTTCTACCAAATTCACAATAAAAATATTCTCATTTAGAACATTTTCAATAAATAGGCTAATGTAGAGATCAAGATTTAAGAAAAATCCAGACTGGTCTCTTAATTTTTTCCGCGGCTTTATAGTATATAAAACCAGTGAAAAAACACACATTAACTATAAAATAATTGGCAGCAAATGTATTTCACACTGTACAAAGCCAAGTTGTAGTTGTGGATAGGCTATACTATAGGCCTATAACGTTGTGACACATTTAAGATGCAGTTTGAATTATTTATCAAGTCTACATGTTTTTATCAACATGGGTAACACTTTATAATAACTATCCGTTGTAACTTGTTAATAGATCATTAGTAAACTCTTAATTAATGATTTATTAATGATTTGTTAAGTGTTTGTTAGCAGTTTGTTAAGGATTTATAACAATGCCTTACAGACAGTTAATAGACCATTAATAAACTTTTAGTTAATTGGTTATAAATGACTTGTTAAATGACAGTTAACCGTTTGTTAAGGATTTATAACTGTGCTTTGTAGCATCGCAAAGGGCCATTAGGACGGATAATCCATGACATTGCCGGGATGTATGGACATTAAATGTCCCTCTGAAATTCTGTTTATCCAGTGTCTACCACAAAAAGTTCCCAAACCTCATGGGTTTGTATGTTGTTGTATACTTTTGTATACTACTGTTATGCCATGTGATGGCTCAGTATGTGTGTTTCTATAGATTAAACACAATGTTCAACATTTCATCTGTGGTGTTTCTTTGGTAAAAAACAGTACACAGAACAGCCTATGGGTGGAACAAGGTTGAGGTACAAAAATTTGATATTTTAAATATCATGTCAAATTTCTGTACCTTGAACTTGTTTCACCCATGTGCAGTTTTACAAAGTTTCACTGGTATTAGTAGAAGGTTAACAATCTATTAACAACTGATCTGTAAAGTGTGAGTTAATATATTAGTTAAAGGCCTACTTCACCGGTGGGAATATGAAGGTGTATTGAATTCTGAGATCCTATGTAGTATAAATGTGCAATTTTTTTTAAAATTGGTTCTTCCTAGCCTGAGAAAAGGCAGAAAGAGTGTTTTTTTTAACCCTATATTTCTCTTTCTCGTGACATCACAGAAAGAGAAATATAGGGTTAAAAAAAAAACTTACTTTGTAAATATTACTGTGATGTCTTTTACTGTGACATCACAGTAATATTTACAAAGTATGTTTTTTTTTAACCAGTTTATATTACATACCGAGATATGATTTAGTCACGAGAAAGAGAAATATAGGGTTAAAAACACTCTTTCTGCCTTTTCTCAGGCTAGGATGAACCAATTTCAATTTTTTTTGCACATTTATACTACATAGGATCTCAGAATTCAATACACCTTCATATTCCAACTGGTGAAGTAGGCCTTTAAGTGTTAGTTAATAGTTTATATATGTTATTGGGACGTTATTCTAAAGTTGCAACTATTCCTCATTTACAAACAATTAATAAATGAGGAATAGTTGCAACTTTAACCAAAACACTTACTTTGTAAATATTACTGTGATGTCTTTTACTGTGACATCACAGTAATATTTACAAAGTACGTTTTTTTTAACCCTATATTTCTCTTTCTGTGATGTCACGAGAAAGAGAAATATAGGGTTAAAAAAACACTCTTTCTGCCTTTTCTCAGGCTAGGATGAACCAATTAAATTTTTTTTTTGCACATTTATACTACATAGGATCTCAGAATTCAATACACCTTCATATTCCCACCGGTGAAGTAGGCCTTTAAGTATTAGCTAATAGTTTATATATGTTATTGGGACGTTATTCTAAAGTTGCAACTATTCCTCATTTACAAACAATTAATACATGAGGAATAGTTGCAACTTTAGAATAACGTCCCGATAACACATATAAACTATTAACTGATACTTAATAAGTCTATTTAATAAGTAATTCACTACTAGCTTGAAAATTATCTATCGGCTATCTATAAAGCACAGTTATAAATCCTTAACAAACGGTTAACTGTCATTTAACAAGTCATTTATAACCAATTAACTAAAAGTTTATTAATGGTCTATTAACTGTCTGTAAGGCATTGTTATACATTCTTAACAAACTGCTAACAAACACTTAACAAATCATTAATAAATCATTAATTAAGAGTTTACTAATGATCTATTAACAAGTTACAACGGATAGTTATTATAAAGTGTTACCGTGTTAGGTAGCACAAAAAAAAACCTATGTGTTAGGTAGCACAAAAAAAAAACCCTATGTAGTAGGTAACACAAAAAAAAAAAAAACCTATGTAGTAGGTAACACATATCTATGTAGTAGGTATGTAGTAGCTACTACAATTTTGTGTACCTTTACCTTATCGTAAAGTGTTACCCACTTACATAATGTGCGCGTTTCATAAAGCCGGTCTCTCAGTCAGCTGCTCAGCATGTAATCGACAAATAAACTTATTGGAGGATCCCGAAATTTTTATCCAATCACAAGAGAGAACGCTACAAACCGACACCCGTCTCACTCATGGTCTCACTGCCGGTGCACGCAAGAGCAACAGATGGGTGAATTTTTTATGCGCCTACAATGGCGGAGCAGGTAAAAATCCTTCCCAATGTCTGTTTTGATGGTTTTTATCATGTTTTTTCACAATTATGCCGTTTTTGAGTGTTTAAGGTAGGATCAAAGTAAAGTTGTCAAGGCATTGGCACAATAGAGGACAATTTCATTTATAATGAGTGAGGATCAAATATTTTCATATATTCAATAATAAAGTCAGATTAGGTAAGGTGTAAAAGTAGTACAAGTAGAGAAGATTCAGTCGCACAACTCTCTCTCTCTCCCCTCCCTACTACAGGTATCAACCACAGTAATATTTAGTCACTGGTATTGCATTCAGATATTGCAAATTGGAGTCGGTGTTTGATAAGTGTTACTACTGCAAAATTTAGTATAAATTGATCTTCTGTGCAAGCTTAACACACTGTTGCTACTTTTTTGTATACTTATACATGAAGTTAATATCCTGTGTCCTAGTAAGCTCTGACAGTATGACTTGAGTCAACAATACAAGGAGGACCCTGAGACTGATCTTCTAAATGAGTTAAATTCAAACTTTATGAATTTTATTATTAACGCCCGTGCTTTCCTTTTCTCTGACATGTCTCCTGTGGAAAAATACTCTCTTACCTTTGTGGGTCAGAAGAGTCTCCAGGTCCTGGCAAGCTTTTCCATCGTGAACCCTGAGAAGAAAGAGAAGAAACACAGTCCAAATTTAGCTTTCCGCTTAGGACTGGCAGCTGAATGGATTCCCATGTTATTATTGAAACGTGAGTTACAGTAGTTTTTACTTGTACTTGTGGTACGTCTCAGCCCGTTGGCTTAACTTCACCCGCATCCCCTTTGCCCTGAAACACACCGGCACAAGAAATCAAACATGCGGACCTCCATAAGACAATCTTGTCAATCCAGGTAATCTCTTATTCACATAGAAAGCATCATGACGCTGTAGCATACTTACTTCTCCAGGCATGAGGAGGGCAGGGAGGAGAGTCCCTTACACATCGAGGGCTGTAGTTTGGGAGAAGCTGCAAAGGGAAAAATTAGAAGGTTGTGCTGTCCTTGATCAGCCAGTCCACCGACCTCCCAAACTATAGCCCTTATATAGGCTCCCTGTTTGTTATCTGATCAGTCAATCTGCACCTCCCTGACCAACAGGTGAAAACAGCTGAATAAGATGGGTGGTGTACGTGCTGCCAGGACATGTAGGCCTTTCAACAGCTCATACAAAGCAAGTGAGCACATATAATGGGAAAAATTAAAGCAAGAGGAGCTCCAGGGTGTGTGTGTGTGGGGGGGGGGGGGGGGGGGAGTTTGTCTAAAGAGAATAGAGTGTTGAAGGAGGAGCAGGTGGGCTGGCAACATCACGCATCTGTGGAGAGAACTGCAGGATGGACCAGTGGGTGTTAAATGTTAAAAAAAAAAACAGAACACCTGACACAATCAATGTAGTAGCGCTGCAATAACAATAATGCAACTATGCGTTGGCTCTTCCCTTTTCCTTTTCTTCCTAAAAATTGTTTTTAAAAAGAGGAAAAAAGAACCTCACAGGTGTGTCATGTGTCGTCATTGGTGGAAGAAGTGCTCAAATCTTAGAGTAAGAGCTTGCTTCATGACATCAGGAACTAGATGAGCAGGATCTGGTCTAGAAGTTCAATGACAGCAAGACTTGCTCTACGGCTCCAAAACCACCCTCACCAAAGCCCATAACCACCCCTCAAACCACCCCAAAAAAAAAAAACTATACAAATAACTGAACAATAATAATTATCTCCAGACTTTGCCCATTCCAGGCTCAACTAACTCCCACTGTAACTTATCGTCTTACTACCTCTCTCACTGCTTTTAATTGTTGTTGAACCCGCGACCACTGCGACAAGGACTGAGCTTTTGTAGTACATGCTCTACCCACTACACCGCCATAATTTGGCAAAAACACACACTTTGATTAGAGGATAAAATGATTACATTTTGGAGGTCAAAGGTCAAGGCCACTGTGACCTCATGTTTTGTGAAGGAAATATCTCACTAACGCTTTGAGGGATTTTCTTCAAAGTTTGCACAAAAGTCTACTCTGACTCAAAGACGGTCCAGACGGATATCTTATATCCAGCAGGACCCAGGTTCCATTCCGGCCCGGGCCGTTCCCTGCATGTCTTCCTCCTACCTCTCCCCCTTTCCACTAACCCTCTAACCATCTAATAAAAAGGTTAAAAAAAAACTAAAAAGTATATATTTATTCAACAAAAAATAAGATATCTTATATCCATCAGTTAAACTTTTAAATTAAAAATATGTACGCTTTACAATATTCATGAATTCTGGATTTATTTTATTTTCAAGAGTAAGAGGTGCTGTATTTAATAATTCAATAGCCTACAGATATTACAGATACTGATGCATTCACTCACACGCATACTTCATTGTAAAGTCGCAATTTTGTTAAAGGCTCTGTAAACCTGGTCTAAAATAGTAAAAATCAATACACACACAATATCAAAGTTTGGTGTCTCAATAAGCTTTTACAAAAATCTGATTGAAATGAATTTTTTATAAATATTATTAAATTTACTCGAAGCGAATAGTTTTTTCACCGTCTATAATATTTGCCAGAGAGTGTGGGCTTGGCTCCCAGGCCCATGTATCAAACAGTCTCCATTGCAACAGTCATGGAATCTTTATGGCATATTGTGATTAGTTCAGGTTCATAATGAACTGAATGAAAACATGTTTTACTATGGATTGACAAATATGCCTCACTCTTTTTAAATGCACAGCATTCAGATTAGACCTATTCCCGGAATAACAAAGTTAGAAGAATGTAGTGCATTTGGGCTGCCAGGGCCGTAGAACTTCTCTAGGTTTATTGTGATTCTGCCCTTTTAATGGATCATATTTTACAAGACTTTTGCTAGCTCGTCAGAATTGTCAAGGGGGGGGGGGGGGGGGGGGGGGGACAGCAGTAGGCCTATCTCTAAAATCCTGGGTACAGCTCTGTTTGACGATCTTTATTCTCTCAATAGGCTATTCAACCATAGGCTGTGAATAGCCTGCCTACACATTCGAGCAGTTGACAGCCATAGACTGTAGTCTACACTGTTTAAATAGCCTACAGTGTCCAGTCCCAACATGTTTAAACCTAAACACACACACACGCACGCACATATACACGCGCGCGCACACACACGCGCACGCACACACACACACACACACACACACACACACGGTCGTCAGCAGGCTGCGCTTCCTGCTTGTTCAACAAGGGTCGTTGTAAAATCCTCTACACGGAGCGATAAAATAGGGGTCAACAGTGACAGTCATTTCACCTGCTCAATCCAGAGGGAGCAAGCTGCTTGTTTGGTGTCAAATTCGGTTGTTTCAAGACGGACTAAACTGAGCTACGGTCCGGACCCGCTGGTGATCCTCTGCAGCCTACCATGGGCGGCGAGTCGCGTCTGAGATAAACCAACAGCGAGTGAGTCACAAAATGGTCTCTATGTTTTATAATTAGACCATAACATCATCCATCAAAGTGTTAAGATCAAGTGTAGGCTAGCGCAGTCGTGGTTGTGCAAGTTAACCCGCTCTTGATGCGGATCAATGTGCGCGAGTCTGGGCTAAAAACATATAAACCCAATATATGCTATCCGTAATAATCTATAACTATGTCACTAAACACGAGACACTGCTTCTCTACTAACAATGCTTGTCTAGTTCTCCTTCAAAAAATCCACATACATTTTTTTTATTATTATTCTGAAATGTCCTTTGAATGATCACAACAGATGAGAGGAACACAAACCAGAACATAACGTGCCCTTTGACGCAAGTTGACGTTTTGACGCACGCTTGTTGATGAAACTTTAGAGGCTTCTGTCCATTCTGCCCTTATATCCGATGCTGTAGGACAAAGTAACAGGAACACAATGTATATTCAGTGTAACAGCAAATTTCAGTCTGAATAAGTGGTGTCCTAACTCCTAACGTTGGCTTATGAGCCCTATATGTTAGCCTACTTGTGACCCCTCATTATTTGCACAAGTCTGGATGTGTTCTGTTCAACCAAAAATATCTAAAATTATATCTTCGTGTAACAGAAATGTGTTCCTTTTTCTGTCCTCTGAGGTCTGTTAACAGTTAAAGGGGTGTACCATCTACTGCTGCATGTGTCTGTTGTAAAAAAAAAAAAAAAAAAAGGATATATTATTGTTGTCATGAACAGTAAAACAAATATGTGCTCTGTTGTGTGGAGGTGGGACTGGGCTGACATTTGATACTCTGCTTTTTAATTCTCCAGCTCTCCCTGCCCGCTTCTCATCTCTAATTTAGGGTACAAGGCTAGCTCAAGGCTACATACCTTAGCCACTACTAGCATGTTACAATGAAACTGAACTTAATTTCCATTGTGGGTGGGCCTAATGTAGGTGCCAGGGGAGGAAGAGGCATGTATGAGAAAAAAAATATGATATATGTTGGCCTGGCGCAACAGTTTTAATTTTTTGTTTTAGAAATGGAGCTCAAAATGTTATATACATTTTTTTTTTCTTTGCATTTTCAAGGCTTCATTGATAGTGCAGAGAGACAGAGGAAATGGGGTATAGAGGGGAATGACATGCAGAGAAAGACCACAGGTCGGATTCAAACCGGGTCTACTGCGAGGAGGACTGAGCCTGGGTGGACGCTCTTAACAACTACACCACTATTTTATATCAATTGTATCGCAATGTCAAATCAGTGAAGTGTTGTTTTAATGACCCCTCCAAATCATCTTGTGACCCGTTGTGGGGTCCCCAACCCCTAGGTTGGAAGCCACACTTCTAACTACCTCAATTATACTGATTGCCTTGAAATAGCGTTCGTTAAAGTAAGTGTTTGGGAATTTGCTGTGTCAGGCTGTGGCGATTGAATTGATGTTCATGTATCCCTTCAGCTGACTGTGACTGGCACCAGTTATGGGACATCAATGGACTTGGTTCCCCTGGGCGCAATGCCAGGACAGCAAATCCCCCGGTACGGACCCGGAAGCGGAGAAGCGTTGGGCTGAGCTGTTCGATCAGCTGGACGTCAACAAAGATGGACACATCGACATCAATGAACTGCGGACGGGGCTGGCAGGCAGAGGGCTTTCCAGAGGCTCCCTGGAGAGGGTAAGACAGCAGGGCACCTGTATCACACAAACCTTTCTGTTTACTGGGGTACTCAGCAGTGTATAACATATGTTATTATAGCCCATTAGACAAATGCAGCTGTTACAGTTTTTTTCGATTGCTAACCCACAGAGGGCACAACTGTAGCTCAATGTGCAAAACTCTAACTACAGTCTGCACTACCAACATTCACTGGACAGTTCACTTCACCTGCAAAATAGGCTTAGGGCAGCGAACACTATGAACCAGCCTCATTGAGATAACACATAATGTCACTCAGAACATACTCAGAGTATAAACACTAGCATCAAACCCCAATACTCAAATTACAAACTTTTAATCTTTACAGTTTGAATAATTTGAGTTACTTCACACAAATTACATAATATTTTCTTTGAGGAAAGACTGACATTATTTCACATGAAATTGTTTATTTTCTAACATAGCTGTTATGTTTACGTATAAACAAAAATACATGGAAATCAGAAGTTTGCTTCGATAGATACATATTTTATATTTTTTTGAAAACATTTCCAAATGTAATATTTATCCGTGTAAATATTCTATAATTGTAATACAGAAATCAATTCCTGTTGTTATTTACTATAAGGATGCAACTGTAAGCTGTTTGTTTGCTGGAAAATCCGTATTACAGATGCAACTTTAGATCTTTGCAGATTGGGTTGCACTCTCAACCCTTCACAACAGGGTCTATCAGTGTTGCCCTTACTGTATTTCATCAAAAATTACAGCTCAATGTCTTCTAGGTCTTCCTCCACACATCCACACTCTCACTGCCACACTTCTCCCTCCAACAACCAACAACATTCATTGGTCCATTTAATTTTTTTTAAATGTTTGAGCCTTCCCTATACTGTATACAGTATGTTCACTAAAAAGTCCAAAACAAGACACCTTCTTAGTGTTTCAGTTGAAATTGTAATCCGCAGTGTTTGAAATGCACTAGTCTGAAATCCATTCTGTTTTGAATGTGTGGTTTACAGTTGTGCCACTAGTGTTTTAGCATTTGAGCAAAGAGCTAGAAATCCACAGTGTTGTGCAGGCTGTGGTTAAGCCATTTGATAAGTGTGTAGAGTTTTGAAAATTGTGTTTAAGCAATGAAAAACGAGCTACAGTTTGGTCCACATGAACCGCTGCGGTGCATAGTGTTGTTAGAGTTTTGCACATGTCGCTCCAGTTGTACCCACTGTGGTTTAGCAATCGAAAAAAACTGTAATATCAAGGCATTTAAAAACTCCCCAGCATTAATGTTCATTTGGGGTCCAATTAAAGAATCTTGGTCAGGGGTGATAGGTCAAGTCATCTGACATAATCAGTCAATCAATAATGATCCCATAATTGTTCTCTAGAATCATTTGTTTGCTCTGTTGACAGTGCCATTGTTTAAACCAATCATTTGCTTTACACTGCTAAACCTGTGTGTGTGTGTGCGTGCGTGCGTGCGTGCGTGGTAGAGACAGAGAGAAGTGTTTTTTCTCCTATAATTAATCAGACAAATTAATAATCTCTCCTCTACATTAAATCTTCAGCGAAGGCCTGTGAGATCTTTCCAATTTTTTCATAATGTAATAATAATCTCTTTAATCTCATACCATCCACCATATCTGTTTGTGCAACAGCAGAAGCCAAGAGCATCAACAGCGCGACTGTATTGTGAATACACACAGACTGTCTCTCTCCTCTCAGTCCGTCTTTGACTATTTATTTTGGCAAGAAAGCATGTTGGTCGCAGAGAAGACTCACTCGCTGTCACTTTCTCCTATGCTGCCTCTACCTCTCTCTCTCTCTCTTCTAAGTGTGTGTATGTGAACATACCTTTCTCATGTGGGAACATAAATATGTTTACACAGCCACAATGGGAGGACTTTAGAGGAAGAAATGCAAGTGCATTACATTGCATATCATTACATTTTTTATACTGAATACTTTTAGGTGTAAGTTAGGGTGTGTGTGTGTGTATGTGTGTGTGTGTGTGTGTGTGTGTGTGTTAATACGTGTATGGCTGCACATGTTAAGAGTCACATGCCGTCTATTTTAGTACACGGAGGGAGCAGGGCATGGTAAGATGAGAATAGTAACCTTTCTATCGGTTCTACACTTGATCTCTTCACATATGGATCATTGTCCAGACTAGGGTCAACCTTTCTGAAGCATATTCTATTGGTTGTGGTAACACACACAGTTAATTCCACAGTGTGTTAAATATGCAGTGTCAAAGTGAGTGTATACAACTACTGCGGAAATAGAATTCTCTAGTGTTGGTGAAAATGTCTGTAGTTAAAAGACGGGGTATGAAAAGTAGTATTAAGCCCCACCCACCCCTTAGCGTTGCAAAACTAAACTGAAAACCTGAAAATTTTTAACACCGGGGAAATAGTTCGTTTAACACCAATTCTGTGTGGGACCCAAAAACACTCAAATGTAACTCTTTAAGTGTTACATTAACACATCAAAATGTACGGTGTAGTAACTCTTATTGATTTCAACAGCCAAGTGAATCAAATGATCATAAACTTTCCAGTATTTTACACTTATTCATGTAGGTCCTTCCTCAACTGCATGAAATAATTAGTTCAACAGATGGGAAGGTATTGCGCAATTGAAAGACTATAAACCTGGAGTGCAATCTTGATCCTGTGGTATTTTCCTGCTAGGTGGGTCACCTCTGTGGTATTTGCACTGATAAAATGGGCAAACAAATGCCTTGTAGAGAATAACTCATATTAATAATATCAATGCAACTACTTTTCCTGCTGTGCATGGGCCACCAGTAAGAGTCCAGCAGATCCCATAAAGAATAGGATACAGACACGTTAGGGTTTCCAACTCATTCATGAACTATTTGTTACTTCCGTTTTTTTTTACAAGTGGTACCTTCTGGCTAACTGTATCTTGTTTGGTCCCAGTCCTAAATATCTGACCAGAGATCTGTTTTTTCCCTATCTGTTTGGGTTTTTCAGATGGTAAAGGCCGGGGATACCAACAAGGATGGAGTACTGGACTTTGAAGAGTTCTCTCAGTATCTTCGTGCCCATGAAAAAGAGCTCAAAATCATGTTTAAGAGCCTGGACAAGAACAATGACGGTCTGTAGCGGCCTTACAGTTGAAACAATAATGGAGGGCACTTATTATTATTATTATTAAGATGTTCATAATGAGATCATTTTCAGATTTTCTCATTTTCTGCTCTGTAACTGGTGGTTCTTTTGCAGGTCAGATAGATGCATCGGAGATCCAGCACTCGCTACGCACCATCGGTGTGGATATTAGCCTTAAGGATGCATCCAGGATTTTGCAAAGGTCTGCTAACAGTATGTTGATATCACATCAAAAGAAAATATCCACAAAGTAAAGGATGTTACCAAGTATCAACACAGAGAAATTCATGCAGCACATTGTAGGCTTCACCATGTTTCTACTACGCTCACACTCTAGATTGTGTTTTAAACAAGAAGCGTTGTCTTGTACATTGTCATACTAATGAGTGAAAGGATTCCTCATGTGCAAATGATCGTTTTAACCCCTCTGTAACTCTTCGGGATTTTTTACATTCTACGAATTTCAGAACTTGTTTATGTGTTTGCCACTTAGGATGGACAAAGACGGCAACATGAACATCGACTGGGACGAATGGCGAGACTACTTCCTGTTTAACCCCCTCACTAACATTGAGGACGTGGCACGCTACTGGAAACGCTCAATGGTGAAGTCACAAACACACTTAAAACACAAACAACTCATCAATAACAGCGTTGTGTATCTCTTTTGCAGTGCTTCCAGTCGTCCATAACTAACAATGAAACGTAAACATTTTACAAGAAAGTCAAAAACATGATTTGAACAGGAAACTGTTTTTTTCGAGTTGGATTAGCTTGAAGTGTTCCATATCTTTTTTTTGTTCTTCCTCGCCTTCCCCTTATCTCTTCATTGGGCGATGCTCCATCTAACCATCATGGCTCCAGTAGATGTTGGATATAGGTGAGCAGCTGACAGTGCCAGATGAGTTTTCGGACGAGGAGAAGAAGTCTGGCTATGTGTGGCGGCAGCTGATGGCTGGATGTATCGCTGGATCTGTATCTCGAACTGGGACTGCCCCCTTGGACCGCGTTAAAGTCTTCCGGCAGGTTGGTGTGGGGACGGTTGAGATCTAATCTGAAAACAAAATGATCACTCAAGCATCACTGCTGCTCATGTGTGTGAGCGTTTTTTTGGTTTATATCTTTGATCTGTGGAGCTCTCAGATGAACCTTTTATAGCCCCTTTTACTAGTGTACAACTGAGGAAATATTGCTACTTCTCTTTGCTCCTTCAGGTTCATGGTACCATTGACTTCACAGGAAACGTGCTGACCACTTTTAAGAACATGATAAAAGAAGGAGGACCCTGGTCGTTGTGGAGGGGTAACGGCATCAATGTTCTTAAAATTGCCCCGGAAACTGCTATCAAGTTCACAGCTTATGAACAGGTGGAATAAACTCGAGGCCTTCCCATATTTTTTACATTCGCTTTTTTGATTTAATTTAGATGAGAAGATCACTTACCAGTATATACTGTATATTCATCTCTTCATGCTAAGCTAAGCTCACTGGCTGCTGGCTGTAGATTCATGTGTGTCATACTGAAGAGTGGTATACTGTATCTTCTCATCTAACTGTTGTCAAAAGAATAAGCCCATTCTCTCTAAGCAACAATTTGCACATCCCTTTGCTATATGACTCAGATAAAGAAGGTGATGCGTGGCGGCAATGAAAGAAGACATCTGAGGGTTCATGAGAGGTTTGTTGCCGGCTCTTTGGCTGGAGCTACAGCTCAGACAGCCATCTACCCAATGGAGGTAATATCAGGGTAATACACACATAGAAATATTTCAGATGTAAGACAGCTTCAGGGAAACAGGCTTTTTGGGTTACATGATAAGTGAAATGGCTGAGGTCTTTCCTCATTCTGTTCCTCCTCCTTGTTGTCTTGCCCCCCCCCCCCCCAAACTCCCCACAGGTGCTAAAGACCCGTCTCACACTACGAAATACGGGCCAATACTCAGGAATAGCAGACTGTGCCAAACGGATCTTACAGAAGGAAGGCGTTGCAGCTTTCTACAAGGGCTATATACCCAACCTGCTGAGTATTGTCCCTTACGCTGGCATCGACCTGGCTGTCTACGAGGTCAGATAGGCGTGAAAGCGCGCCGCTTTTTACAGTGCACCTGCTTAGTGTTTTCCTGCTTCTCACTCCCGTCTATTTCACAGACTCTGAAGTTTGGCTGGCTGAACAGGAACAGAGGTTTAGCCGACCCAGGGGTCATGATGCTGGTCTGCTGCGGGGCCGCTTCCAGCACCTGTGGACAGCTGGCAAGTTACCCACTGGCACTGATCCGCACCCGAATGCAGGCGCAAGGTCAGTAATAATATAGATAAAGATGGGTGCTAAATTATGGCAAGATAATTAGGTGTTGGGCCAAAATATGAATCGAGAAGAGCTTCAGTGCTCCTAGTCATAGATTATTTTCACGTCCCTTGAACGGTGCTTGAGGAATCAACACCATCATTCCCTCATTTGGTGTAAGTGGAGAGAGCTGTAAAAGTAACAACAATCAGCTCCCACACATTTAAGGGCTAACGTTATTGATTTGCTTCATTTCTCTACAGCAGGGTCCATCATGTTACATTTGCTCTCTATTTCTTTGCGTATAAAGGGGTGTTAAGATCACTTTTCTTGTATAGATCGAGAGAACTGTTTATCATGTGAGCCCCACACATTCAGTTGGCTTGAGATGTTAAGGGGGCATAAGCCTTATGTTATGATTCATGAAATGTTCACGCTTAAAGAACCTTCCAAACCCAAAGATCAAGATCAGCAAGGCTTTTTAAAGATGGTGTCGCAAAGGTAACTCAAATGACAAGCAATAGGCCTATGTAAACATGGGTACTTTGAAAAGAATGACAACTATCGTGAAAATCATTTTGAGGCGTTCACCAGCATGTCAAGGTCCTTTTCATGGCAAACAGTTTTGTCACGTTGCCAAAATTCCATACGTGGTCAAATGTTGACGGAGCCACGTCCGTCCAATGTGGAAGTCCGTGAAATGCACTTGAAGGCTTTCTAAAAACTCTTTCTCAATGCATGTTATGCTTTGCAAGAAATAATTTGAGATCTATTCTGTCTTTTATAATACAAAAAATGACAGATTGTTCACTATCGTTGTAGTTAATGAACTAAAGGCAAAACCACCAGGATGATCCCTTGGCCTAGTTAAACAAAAATACAATTAGAGAGACAATCAAGAGCAAACATGACTTCTGCCAGATGCCTTCAGGTTTTCAGATTCACATGTAATGATAGACCAACATGGGTTTGTGGGGGAGCCTCATCTTTTTCTCTCCCCTCAGCTTTAGCGAAGGGAGCCCCTCAACCCTCCATGTTGGCATTGCTTCGCAACATCGTGTCCAAGGAGGGTGTGCTCGGACTTTATCGAGGAATTTCCCCCAACCTGCTGAAAGTCATCCCCGCTGTCAGCGTGTCCTACGTCGTCTACGAATACACAAGGATACTCCTGGGAGTGGACATTGAGGGTATGAGGGGTGGGAAGAGCAAGGGGTAGAAAACTGGTTGGATGGTGTGGGGGGTGGCTTTAAACTACGAGCACGTCCAGATCTGTTGGCTATGCATGAGGAAATGAGCCTTGACTGTGGATGTATACTTCCTGTTTGTGATGATGTATACGTCTTGTGATCACAAGCCTTGGGATTTCAGGATTATGGTCGATAAGATGGAAAATGAACTACGCAAGAAAAAAAGAAAAACAATAGATCAATGGCATATATAATCTTTGTTTGCTCACATTTGGAGGAGCTCACCTTAAACTGGCAGCTGCTGCCAGGAGTTTTCTGTGTGTTTTATGCATTGCAATGCATGGCAGGTGTTACGTGAACGCTAATCAACTAGCCTCCTGGTACTGCATTGACTTTGGACGGATGATGAGCTGCATGAACTTGCCTGAGAACAAACAGGTAAAAGGAACTAAACTTGAAAGCCATGTTACATTCCCACAGCAATATTTTGTCTCCTAGGTGGTGGTATATAGAGAAGAAAAAGGGATTGATAGGAGGACCGATCCCATTTCCTGTTGTGTAAGTGAGGAGAACCTGCAGCACACCATTGGAGTGAAAGAGTTAGCACTTTGATTAACATGTCTTAAATAAAAGTTACATTGTGAAGTCCAGAATTTATTCTAAAACACCACAGGAAATGATTGAACTCAACTCTTGAATGACGAGTAAAAAAGCGAATGGTGAAAAAAGGAAAGATACACTGTAAATGTGCTCTTTCCTTGAATGATTACTAATGAGTAAGCACAACAAGGGACTTCATATTTCATATTTCTCAGGAGTGAGAGTGCCAAAGCCATATCAAGAAGCCTGGAGGACGCAGAGACGTGTGTTTGTGTCTGTTTTCCTATGTTTGAAACACACTACAGGGTCCAGTGCAACATAGTATTTTTAATAAACTGTATTTGCACAATGTGCAGGTTAAACACTGAAGTAAATAGTGAATTGTGTCTATATTATCATGATGAAACAATAAGAAATGAGACATAATTAATGCCTCTGAACAGTTTTGATGTGTCAGTATTTATTTTGGGATGTGCAAATAAACACATGCATGGTGCTGCTTTTGTTCAGTAAGAGTGAGTGTTTTACTGAAGGACAGAAATGTTGGGAAGATGTAGCTTTCCGTAGACAGCCTTGTGAAAACACTGCACAAACACTAAACCAATTTGTCCTCATGAAAGTATTAACTAGCTGCCACTTTGCTCAGACCTGTTGCCCTTCGTTGCAATGCAACTGTAGCAAAGAACATCATATTCGAGCTACTGTCACACAGCTAATAAACCAGTTGGCATTTCAATATACTAGGTTCACTGAGTAGCTCTGGCTGTCCAGTTAATGGATTAATGCAAGTAAGAGTTCTAAATGTTATGAAAGAGGCCTGTCCTCAACAGTATAAACCACCGACAGCTCCCCTCCAGGCCGGGAGGTGGCGCTAAGTCTGCTACATGTCGTCGGCCGTCAACACTCGGCTGAATAAAGAAGAGGAGGGGTAAGGAAAGGAAGAAGACCCCGGCGTTAAAAGTTCGTTCATTGGTTATTTTAAGCAGGGAAGTTTGCCGGCGTGGTAGGCAGCCTCACATTGGTGTCCCCTGTACGCTCCTGTTTAGCCTTCCCGCTTCTGCGCAGCTCGACCCGGCCAAAGCTCTCCAGCCTGCCCCCTGTGTCTATTCGCCCCCTGTGAGCAGCATGTCTGATTACGGCGCTCTGCCGCCTAATGGAGTCGGCGCTGGGATGAAAAACGACGCTTTTGCAGATGCAGTACAACGTGCCAGACAGGTAACTTAATGGCTTAGGGCAATAGAGGACAGTCTGTGAGCTTGTTAGCTGGTGGGAAAATGAAGCTAGCTTAATTACCCGTGACGTTAGCTTAAGCGTTTGTTAGCGAGCACGCTAGCTAGCTCGCTAGTAGCAATGCCATTCATTTGTCTCGCACGCTTGTTTCAGTCTCCGTGGTTCGTTGAAAATGATTGTGGAGTGGATTGATTAGCGGCAGCAGTGTAGGTCACTCTTTAATTTAAATAAAAATGCCTACCACCACCGGTATCATCGGGTCAAGTTAAATGGACTAGCTTATTGAGCTAAGTTAGCTTAGGTTAGTCACTATAGTCAACGGTTAGCCGACCATGGAGTTTCATTACACTCCGGGTATGAAACATTTTGGGGATTTTATTTTTTAAAGATTGTCGCGAATTTATGACGAAATACGGTCTAAATAAGTCTTGTTTTATTGTATTGATAACTTAGACTAGACAACATGGACAAAGGAACGCATAAGTTATTTAGGGATAGTGCCTAACGTCTTTCACGGCGAGCGTGGGGCAAGACTAACGCATAACATGTCTTTGTAGCCATTAAAGACGGGGCTGCAACCAATGGTTTTATTTATATATTTTGTGTTTTCAATCCAGTCTATAAACTAGATTGAGAAACGGCTCCAAATCCAAAGTGATTCAATGAGCAGGGACATACAAATAAAAAGTAACTGAAACTGAAACTAGAGATTTGCAGTTTTGTCCTTTTTTATAATAAGCATAATTGATTAAACTGTTGCAAATTAATCTGCTGTCTAATTGTATCAGTTTAAATACAGCTGCTGTGAAGGCATTGTTGGTATTGTCGGTTTACCTCCTTTGTATTTATACTCATGAAGAAATCAAAGGGGTTCTCCAGCAATGTAGTTTTGTAAAATGAGCATCTTAAGTCAATGTCAAAAGTCAAAATGTAAAGGTCTGCAGCAGCAGAGACACAGATTTCCTGATGATGATGATGATATGGTTCAATATCCAAAAAGACTCAATCCTACACTTGCCATAATGCTAGTACCAACTTTCATTGTCTAATAGTTAAGGGTGTCTGTTAAACAAATTATGCCATTTTAAATGGCATAACTTGTTTAACACACATTTTGTTTTGTTTAAATGTCACCTATTTCTAATATTTAAATACTAAACCCACTGCATGTCTTTCTAGATTGCAGCTAAAATTGGTGGAGACGGTGTTCCCTCAGTGAGCAACAACGGAGGAGGCGAGGGCTATCCATTCGCATCACAGAAAAGATCCCTGGAAGAAGCAGGTTAAAAATCAGCACAGACAGACACTTGGTCTTAATTTTTTTTTGGTCCTTCTTGTAAGACTCTGTTTCTTTTGTTTTCAGATGAACCTGATGCTAAAAAGATAGCATCACAGAGCGAAATAGATTCTCCAATGTGTACGTTAAAAATACAAAAACATTGATCCTATAACGAACACTAACTCGGTTTCAAAAAAACACTCACCACTTTGTCCTTCTCTTACAGCTATTGGAGCTCAGCTGGCTGCCCTGTCCCAGCAAAGGTAAAGGGTTATTTTTGTATGTTTCTTTGACGTGAACACTTTTGATGTTTGTTTTTTTTTTAATTAAAAAAAACATGTTTTTTCTTCTTCTGCAGTGCAAGGCCCTCCACAATGTCTGAAGAGTATAGGGTTCCGGATAGCATGGTTGGTCTAAGTGAGTACATGCACAAGCCTTTTTTAAACCATAGACGTATAATGCCTGCATGGCAGTGTTGCATGAGTTCAACCTTAAATCTAAATGTCTCTTCTGTTGTCTCAAGTCATCGGCCGAGGAGGTGAACAGATAAACAAAATACAGCAGGATTCTGGCTGCAAGGTCCAGATTGCGCATGGTGAGCTAACTGCTAAATCACACTATAACGGATTTCCCTTTTGCTCTTTGATTATTACATATTTTGTTTTGTTTTTTCATTCACAGACAGTGCCGGTACTTCAGAAAGAAGTGTTTCTCTGACAGGGTCCCCAGATGCTGTTCAGTAAGTTGGTGCTTACGTTAGAATCATTGCATTTCTTCATTTCCCATGCAACTTCTAGTAGAGTTTGATGACTGGCCTAATCAGATGATTAGGCCAGTCATCAAACTCTAATCAGACTTGGATCATATCAGATCTAAGTCTGTCCCATACTCAGAATTTTCCAGATCTGTCAGTTTAATGCACATTTGATTATTTGCGGTAGGCGTGCTATAGGTAATCAGAGAAGAGCATTGGAGTTAGATGTTACTGGTAGACGTCGGTGAAAACAGAGCTTTTGGTAAACGTGCTCCAGGATGGAGATCTTTGAATGCTCTATTTAGCCTTTATTCGTGTTCGCGGCTGAAACGGGCATTGAGACACAGGCACCAGCCTCACCGGAACGGTGACAACAGCTTAGATTAAAATGAGTGATTCTGTTGTGTGAGTAAATAACGCATCAGAGACGCTTACTGTCTAGTCCGGGGATTAATTGTTGGTGAAACTTCAGTTTACTAAAACAATACAATACCTGAGCGCCCACAAACATTTGAATTTTCTTTTGCCAATTCCAGTTTTATTTTGCCGCTTGCTCAACACTACGCTCACAATTCTCTTCTATGGTGTTTGACGTGACACATTATAGACACTTACTATCCTTGCATGTTTACATCAGTGTTTTGCTTGTATCCTGTTTTATTGTAATGCACACTGATTGACAAAAGGCAACAAAACGGCTCAACTGGAAGAATTTACTAGGGTTCCGCCTGATGATTTGAATCATTTACTTTCAGGAGGCAGCCCTAATAAATTCTTAAAACCAGTTCATGTTTTCTACTTCAGTGGTTACAGTTAATATACATTTAGCCAAGCATTCAGTGCAAAGAGAGACTCCAAAGTCTGTATGAACCTCTGCATCTGCCAAATAATAATATGGCATAATGCAGGTAATAAGTCACAATGTGACCTATTATCTAAATAGCTTGTACGCCAGGTTAGCCTTGTGCTATAAAATTGTTTCATCATCCTTCTTTAATTTGAATTTTCTTCCAGGAGAGCCAAGGCACTTATAGATGACATAGTGTCACGAGGTCATGAGGGGGGCAGCAATGGTCAACAACAGCAGCAGCAACAACAACAGTCAGGTTCCATGCAGGAGATGATCATCCCTGCAGGCAAGGCCGGCCTTATTATAGGCAAGGGAGGAGAGACCATCAAGCAGCTACAGGTGAGAATCCCAGGGTAACTTTTTTTATAGAAGACTATTAAAAACCCGAAATCGGGAGTGTTTTTGCTGTGCAAATATTAGAAATGAAATAATTGCGACGGTTTTGTGCTGATATAGCATCAATTAATAGGAAACTGCATTTCAAACAATTAATGGGAAACTGCATTTCAAACAATTAATGGGAAACTGCATTTCAAACAGTGTAACATGCTTGTGTTTGGATAAGAGGAATTTTCCGAGTGTTGCATCAATGTAACAAACCTCTCCTGCAAAATCTTAGGAGCGAGCTGGAGTTAAAATGATTCTGATTCAAGATGGATCTCAGCCACCCAACATTGACAAACCCCTACGCATCATTGGAGACCCCTACAAAGTGCAGGTACTAAGCTCGTAAGATGTTTTTATAGCTGAGTGGGAGATGTATCACCCCACTATTCACCCTTCAAATCGTGACTCATTTTATTGTTTTCGTTTTTTTAGCAAGCAAAGGAGATGGTTAATGAGATTCTTCGAGAAAGGGACAATGCAGGTTTTGGAGACAGGAACGAATACGGATCAAGAATGGGAGGAGGTGGTGGTGGTGGTGGTGGTGGTGGAGGAGGTGGTGGTGGCGGCGGAGGAGGAGTAGGAGGAGGAGCTGGGATCGATGTAAGTTATCTCTTTAAACCTGACCACAGAAGATACATTTTAGTGAACTACTTGAATGACTGTTGAGAAAGAAGTTATGAATGTATCGTTTATGTTTCAATAATTTTTCTTTTAGGGTGAGTTTTTAAGTTTTCCTTTGTAATTCCACAGATCGCTGTGCCCCGCCACTCTGTGGGAGTTGTAATTGGTCGAAGTGGAGAAATGATCAAGAAGATCCAGAGCGATGCTGGAGTGAAGATACAGTTCAAACCAGGTGAACTCTCAAAACCTTTTCTGAAAGATCTAACTGCATCATACTTAATTACGTGTCACTTGGGGGACGTTTGTATCCTCTTTATATTTCAAGGAACCATAAAACTGATGAAATAACAGTGTTTGAGGCAAAAGCTAAAATGATAAAATCTACTAAAGATGCTAAAGCTTCTGTCTAAATAAGTCATTTATTTACCATTTTACTTCAAAATGTCTGGTTAACCTTTTAATACTGCTGTCATTCCAAGGTCTTTTTATAGGTGAAGTAAGCGGTTTATTTATATTAATATAAGTGTTAAATCGCTCTTTATTCATACAGTAATCACTTACACGATGTGCGCGTTTCATAAAGCCAATCTCTTAGTAAGCTGCTCTGCATGTAATAAGCAATTAAACTTTATGTAGTACCCCTGAAATTGTATCCAATCACAAGAGAGAATACCGACACCCGTCCGCACCCGTCTCACTCATGGTCTCACTGCCGGTGCACGCCAGAGCGACACATGGGTGAATGTTTATGCGCCTACAATGGCGGAGCAGGTAAAAATCCTTCCCAGTGTCTCTTTTGATGGTTTTTATCATGTTTTATCACACTTATGGATCTGAGGTGATGCAAGCAAGATAACTTGCTGCTCGAAGACCGCAGTGCATTAATGTGGTGACGTGGGGACGAGGGAGGGGACTGCTAACTGCAGTAACTGACAGGAAGTTAGCTAAAAGAACCATTCCGCTTACAGCTCCTTTAACATATGCCACTGATTCAATGAGCAGCACATTGATTTTCAAATGTCAAATAATTTAGGTTTATTGGGTTGGAAATTCTTCAAATTGATCTTTGCATTTTTAGTACCGGAACAAATTCCTTTTGTCATTCCTTCCAGATGATGGCAGCGGCCCTGATAAAATAGCCCATATCATGGGTCCACCAGACCAGTGTGAGCATGCTGCCTCAATCATCACTGACCTGCTACAGAGCATCCGTGCCCGAGAGGAGGGTGGGCAAGGGGTAAGCCATATTATTTCTTTAAAGTGGTCTTGGATTTTTGTGTTGCTGACAGAAAACTGAAACAGGGTTTTGCTGTGACATAGTTAATCCTAATATGTGGTGTTTTTTTTTTCTCCACAGGGTCCCCCAGGTCCTGGTTCAGGGATGCCGCCTGGTGGTGGGCGAGGACGTGGTAGAGGCCCTGGACACTGGGGTGGGCCTCCGGGAGGAGAGATGACCTTCTCCATTCCCGCTCACAAATGTGGACTTGTCATTGGCAGAGGAGGAGAGAATGTCAAGTCTATCAACCAACAGACTGGTGCATTCGTTGAGATATCTCGTCAGCCACCGCCAAACGGTGATCCAAACTTCAAACTGTTCACCATCCGAGGGTCCCCACAACAGATTGACCACGCAAAGGGGCTTATAGAGGAGAAGATTGAGGTACGCCCAAGTGACTTGTGGAGTAGAGAATGAAGCCAGGTCAAACAGCTGTCAAAAGATAAAACGTCGGGGGCGCCCTTAGCTCAGTTGGTAGGGCGTCCCCCCCTGGGCTGGGCCCAGCAGCAGACCCGGGTTTGATTCCCGCCCACGGTCGTTCTCTGCATGTCACTCCCCTCTCTGCCCCATTTCACCTCCTGTCTCTTCAAACTATCAAGAAAGCATGAAAAATGCCAAAAATAAAGATAAAACGTCCCCTTCAAGGATTCACATTCTTCCTTTTTTTCCCCAAGGCTCCTTTGTGTCCGTTGGGTGGTGGTCCTGGTCCAGGAGGCCCAAGTGGTCCAATGGGTGGTCCCTATAATCCAAACCCTTATAATCCAGGGCCTCCTGGTGGTGCTCCTCAGTAAGTACAACTTGAATGCAGGGATTTTGAATTTTCCTGCGTGTACAAACCAGCAGTTTCTTTCAACTGTCCTGTTGTTCTCTTTAGTGGAGCTGCGCCTGGTGGTCCCCAGTTCTGTCCTCAGGGTTGGGGAGGAAACACCTATCAGCAGTGGCAAGCCCCAGGTCAACATGACCCCAGTGAGTACCTCATCTATGCACTCGGTGCTAAACTATTCTGTTTTGTACTTGCCTCAAAAGTTATTCTAGGGCACTTCCTATATATTTATATACATGTTCATTATATTATTTAACCTCCCCATTAGGTAAGGCAGCAGCAGACCCAAACGCAGCATGGGCAGCCTATTATGCACAATATTACGGCCAACAGCCAGGGGGCGCCATGGCCGCCCAGGCTCCTGGAGCCCCTGCAGCAGCAGCACCAGGGGACCAGGGCCAAGCTCCGCAGGCCGCTGGGGGTCAGCCAGACTACACTAAAGCTTGGGAGGAGTACTATAAGAAGATGGGCATGGGTAAGTGGGATCTTCTGAGACACGTTGACGGTTTTTGGGAACACTACAAGGTTATTTCTGGGAGAATTAACAATAGTTTTGCTTCTATTAAGTTTTGTAAATAGGTATTTGAATTTGTACTATTAAAGTGATTGTGTCATTATGTAAAATAAAATGACTGTGTTGTGTATTTCCAGCCCAGCCAGCTGGAGGGGCACAGGCTGCTCCAGGTGCAGCAGTGGCTGCATCAGCAGCTGCTGCAGGAGGAGGAGCGGCAGCTGGAGGCCAGCAGGACTACAGCGCAGCCTGGGCAGAGTATTACAGACAGCAGGCAGCCTACTACGGACAGGGAGGACAGGCACCTGGACAGGGAGGGGCTCCACAGCAGGGACAGCAGGTAGCACATCCATGACCAGTGTCCATAATTAACCTGGTAGCTTCCGATGTCTTATGGCGCTTTTACACCGCGCAAGTAGCTCTACTTGACTCGACTTAGCTCAACTTGGTTTGGTAACAGCACGGGTCGTTTTCCACTGCATATAGAACCTCCTGAACGTGGGCGGGGTCGTCATACAAAGGGGCAGAAAGCCAACTCCGGGCCCAAGTAGCAAAGCAGAAATTACGAGCAGTTGTTGCACTATTAACTGAACCAACCGCCAAAAATACGGATGGAAAATGTTTAAGAAATACCCCCTTGTATCTGTTTGTTAAAATAAGTAGAAGAATATTGCGGCGGGTCATTAAAAGGTAGGATTGGTGTCCCGAAAATGCGAGTCTAGTTAAACTGATGCCACACAGTGGAAAAGCGCGATTAGAAGCTAAAAAAAATACTGAACTGACTGATTAAATTACATTTTGTCTGTTCTCTCATTTCAGGCCCAGTAAATGATTGGATCGCTCTGGTAGATGGCTGTGATGGCTCTCTGGACTTATTTTTTTTCCTTATTGGATTTCCTTTTTGGCTTTAAGACAAACCCATTCATCCATTCATGCACCCAGAAGTTTTCTATTCCGACCTACATATTTTTCTTTTCTTTTTTTTTTCTTTTTTGTCAAAATTGAAGAAAAGGTAACCCAGTTTGCCCATGGATTAAAAAATTAATAAATAAAAAAAGCACTAAATAACTAACAACTTGGGGTTATATTCAGTGTGACCCTTCACGTCAAGCCCATCTTGTTATACATCTGATTAAATTTTTTTAAATGTGAAAAAATTGAGCATCTTTGCTAGCAAGCCAGCACAGCTTGATTTCAACACTGACACATGTTTAACTAGTTTTCCCCATCCATTTCTTGAGGGTAAAAATACGGTAACAGTATTTTGAATATATTCAGAAATTATGTTTGTAAGGAAAGTAAAGAATTTCGGTCTTTTTTTTGTTGTCTTTTTTTAAAACTTAATTTTAAAAAAACATTCCCAGTGTTTAGGTTGCAGGTATATTTCTCCCTGCTATCATGATTTCTTAGTTTTAATTTTATGCATTGTAATTATTTTTCTTAAGGGGGTCGTGTGTGTGTGTGTCCATCTGTATACAGTGTATTCTACTGAACAGAAATGTGTACTTCGGCTGTAATAAAGCACTGCCTGGCCTACAGTATGTAGGTTGGGTGGATGTGTGTGTGTGCATGTATGTGTTTGTGTGCTTGACTGACTGCCCTGTTTAATTTCATGTTTGAAGATCATTTTTTGTTTTGTTTTTGTTCCAATAGGTTCCGTTACTGTATGCTGATTTTTTTAATGTTATTTTTTACAGCTTGTTTTTAAATACTTAAATAAAAACATTCAAATGACCAATTTCTTGCCCATTTCATTATTTCTTTGTGTGGTAGGTAATTGCCAGCATTGTTTTGGGGAGTTTTTCCATTGTAGGCCTACTGCTAAATTCGTATGAGACGAAACACCCTTTGTAGATGGGGAAATGACACCTGACATAAGAGACATGGTTGGGTCCTCGTGGTGGTTTCCTGCAGGATGTCACCTTTGCTGTACCCTACCTTTGTTTTGGTTTTGATGGATGCATCCACCGGCGAGTGAGGGCAGCCTCGTGCCGCCTGTCGACCAATCGCGACGGTTCTGACTACAGCGAGGAACAACGGTTCAGTGGGAGATGGCGCCCAGCTCGAAATCCGAAAAGGACGACAGCAAACTGAAGACTCAAAGGAAACACAAAGACCATGTCGTGAAGCTTCTCATGCGCGGGAAGGTGGGCATCTATGACATAACAAAAAGTTCAGACATTGTTAAAACCCGCTTCAGTGAATGCTCCATGTTTTCAGTAGCTCCTGGGGGCTAGCTGCTAACTACCTCGGAAGCGAACTAACATAATGGCAGACCAGACAGGTGGCTAATCAGCTTATTGCTACAAAGTATGAAACAATGAGTGTTTCTCTCTCTGCGGCTCTTCGTTTAGTTTACTAACAGGCTCGGAAGTCAGAGTGTAACGCTAAATTAAACATGTTAGCGTGCTAACCTTTGAAGCCAATGGTAAACATATTTCTGTTATGTTAACGCTCATCAGCGTTAGCTTCAGCTACACCGCAGAGGCAGCCTTCAGTAACTCCACAGTTCATTCAACCCCAGACCTTAGATATAACGTTAAGTATTGAACCAGTTCACTTTATAGACAGCGAATCTGCTGTGTTTGCGCGCGTGCCCAAACCTTTTAAATACTCTGGTATTAATGTGCTCCCGGCATTGAATGGAGCCCAATGTCCTTTGTAGATTTTTCATCAATAATCACTAAAAAAGGCTTATCCTATAATATTGCAAATCGTATATCTTTTACATAAGTTTGTGTTTTCATGTTGCACTATTTAATAGTTAATTGCCTTCATCTGTATCCACTCTTGCCTGTTAGCTCTCGGGCCAGTTTTCTCAGCGCCTGTTCAGGAAGCTACCACCCCGAGTTTGTGTCCCACTAAAGAACATTGTCAGCGAAGAGTTCCTGAGAGCAGGGTAAGTGTATATGTGTGTGTTGAATGGATTTGTTGTTTCACATCTCACAGTGTTGAAGTCATCAGAATATGTTTTTATGTGAGACAATGTGAGGCCACAAAAATGAGCATTCATTGGCTGCCCCCCATAATACAATCAATCTGACTAATAGTGGAAACATTACATTTTTGACATTGACTAAAAACAGTTTTCAATAAGTATGTGACATGACATGTCCTGACTGATACCCGCTCTGCTTAATATGGTGACTTTCTGCTCCTCATACTAATCTGACGCATCATATTCAGGCATCCTGAACTGCCAGCAGAGCCGGCCCGAGGCATAAGCGAACTAAGCGGCCGCTTAGGGCCCCCGACTGCCTGGGGGGCCCCCTAAAAAAAAAAAAAAAAATTTTTTTTTTTTTTTTTTTTTTTAGTTTGTGTGTTTGATATTAACATCATACTATGCAAATGTGAGTTATCATACAAAAAAAGGAATAAAATGTTTTGGTCTAGATAATTAATAGCCTAAAAATTTAATCAGTTCATCTGGGAGGAAATCCGAAATTGTCACGTTCACATCCATGCACAGTGTGTATTGAGTTTATTTAAAAACAATTGGAAATGGGGCTGCCCTCAGTTGCCCATGCACTGTGTATAGTCTATAGCCTTCAGCCTCGTCTGTGGAAAAAAAGATACAGTAGCTGGACAACAGAGTTCTTCTGCTTCGTTCCTCACACTGCATTTAAATGCATTCACTATATTACAGAGAAATATGTCCCGTAAAAGAAAAAGAGCTCCAAGCCCAACCCATAATATTTTATTTTATATTACTATTTTTATGGAAAATCCATGTGTCCTTCTTCAATAGCTTCTAATTCATTTGACCCAGTGTCTCCAAATTATTTGTTCATACAAAATTTCTCAGATTTAGCCTCTTAATTTTCCTCTCAAAGTGCACCAGATTCATGCATTTCACTTTAAAAAGGTTAAAAAAATCTCCCGGGGGGGCATACCCCCGGACCCCCCTAGGAGGGTCTGAATCGAGGCTGTCTAATATTTTCACACAGCCGCACAGTGGAGGCACTAGCGGAAAACACTGGGTGTGTGAATGATATTTAACAAAGATCTATAGTTTCAGCAGTGCTAACATTGGAGAGGGGCCCCCTAATCATATTTCGCTTAGGGCCCCCTGAAGGCTTGGGCCGGCTCTGACTGCCAGTGACCATAACAAACGAGCGTGAGGATTCACCATGTGTAATATTGCTCAAGCTGCTGCATATTCAACAGGTGCATTGCTCTTTTGGGTTCCAGACATATATTTCTGGGCTTCACCAAATGTGGCCGCTACGTTCTGTCCTACACCAGCGACTGTGGAGAAGATGACGACTTCTCTTTCTATACATACCATCTATATTGGTGGGAGTTCAACCTGCACAGTAGGCTCAAACAGGTAAAGGAAAGGGTTTGTACTCGAGAACTAGGGCTGGGTGACATATCCAGTATACACATTTTATCCAGAGATGTTCTACACCGGATGTATAACTGACTTAATCAAGAGATTTGAAATGTATTAGTATATATATGTGTATTGGGATATCGCCCAACTCTCACTAAAACCATAATGTCTTCCATCCAGCAGATTCACATATGAACTGATAAATACAATTGGAGAACCTGGATAAATCTGCTTAATGTACAGACATCTTGTCCTTTGTCTCATGTCCGCCTTTTCTCTCCAGGTCCATCATTTACGTCTGTTTGCTGGAGAGGAAATCTACAGTGACCTCTACCTGACTGTGTGTGAATGGCCAAATGACCACTCCAAAATTGTCATCTTTGGCTTCAAGTAAGGAATAATAATAAATACATCGATAGCAGCTGTGCAATGCTGATTGATATTAAGGTAGACTTATGTCATTGTGATGTGATGTGTATGTTATTAGTCATTTTGTGTGTAATGTGTGTTTCTACCACAGTACACGCTGTTCAAGCACCAGTCTGATGAACTTAATGATGAGCGATGAAAACAACAGAGACATCTACATCACCATCGCCCCCATGCCTCCTCCTAAACCTTGCTCTCACTGCTGCCCAGTTCCCTCAGCCACTACCATACGCACAGGTAAACACACACACACACACACACACACACACACACAGGTAAGCACGTGCATACACACACTGCACTACTTTACTGTTGTCATTGCCTCTTTCTCATCCTTTCCTCCCCCTAGGCAGTGGTGAGTGTCTGGAGCATGGCTATGTGCTCAACAGCAGATACCAGGTGGTGTACCCGTTCCCCACGTTCCAGCCAGCGTTCCAGCTGAAGAAGGACCAAGTCATTCTATTAAACACTAGCTACTCGCTGGTGGCCTGCGGCATCTCACTCTGCCCGGGTAATAAAAATGCAATAGCAAAGTATCAGTACATTCCTTCATAAAAAAAGCTGATGTGCTAATCTCATGCTTTTTTTTTTAATCAGCAGGCTGTTGTTGTGTATTCTGATTTCAGCATTAGTTATATTCCTGTTCTGTGCATGTATGTCTGTTGCAGGAAAGCAGGGTCAGTCATCGCAGATCCTCTACACAAAGAGAGCAGCTCTAGCCAGCCAAGCTACCTCTGCTTTCTCCTCCAGCGGCTTGGCCTGTCTTTCCTCGCTACCTCAGGGATCTCCGGAAAGCCGACTTCCAGCCAGCAGACCCGCTCACATTCCCTCCTCGTCTCCTTGCCAGTCCCAAGCAGCCGTGCGTGCCAGGGAGTTTGCAGCTGACCTCTTCAGGCGGGCCCAGGGAGCAGGGGGGGCCAAAGACAACGATGGCCAGGCAGAAAAGAGAAGAGCGGATGACGGTGGAAAAGAGGCAGCACCAGGAGACAAAGGGATAAACGTAGAGAGGGGGATGAGAGAGGAGGAGGAGGAAGAGAGACGGACTAGTTTAACACACGCATCAACGTCGGGTGGAAGCCACAGTTTGCCACAGCGCCCTGGACTAGTGATGTGTCCTGCCTCCCCTTCCTCAGCACCCTCGTCCCCTCTGACCCCGTCCTCGTCCCAAGAAAACAGCCCCAGCGAGCCTGGATACGTCAACTACTCACGCCTGCACTATCGGCTCCAGCAGCCGGGGGCAGCAGAGCAAAATACAGAAGGTGAGGACAAGAGGAGGGGACTGAGAATGAGGCCGGTTCTACACGTACATAAGCTGGTATATTCTTGAGACCGCAGCTTTTTCTGTGCAATTTGGCCTTTAGTCCACACGCAAACATCACAACTTGAAACCTCTGCCACAAAGTAGAGATTTTGACAAACTCTGAGGTTTTTTTGAAACGCTAGACGTATTTATTTGCTTAAAGCAATTGTTGTTTACATCTACATAGCATGCGCCACCCTCTTTCAAGAAGATGCTCAATGTGCTCGCTCACAATATTCTCCTATGGTGTTTGACACTATATCGCCACCTAATGGCCTAGTACGTCAGCGTTTTCAATAGCCGTTTTGAGTTGTCGCCAGTCTATGGTTGTTGGGTGTACGGAGAGAGCACTTTTCTAAAATATCTGTCGGTACGTGTAGTAGTCATGGCCTGAGCTGTCAATCCTGAAATCCTCTGTGTTTCCTTCCCTTCAGGTTATGAAGACGATAAAGTCCAGCTGCCGTTCACCGTCACTGACCACAAAGGACGTAACCTGCAGCTGCTCACTGAGCCACACGACGGACAGGTGCGTGGGTGTGTCGGTACATCTGTGGACCTGTATTGGTCTCAAATTCTGTTCTGGAACTTAACATTTAATCCATGCCTATGATTTGGCTGTCACTGTTGGCAACCTGTGTCAGACTTCTTTTAATGTTACACACAGTACAATGAAAAAAATATTCTGCAAACTCAGAAAAACCAAAACAGTTAAATTTTAATATAATGGCATTTACTTGCCCATTATATCTATGACATAACCTGCCTTCAGTGTGTTTATACATAATGATCTTGTTACAGGATAACTGTTAACAGTAGAGCTGCAACGATTAATCGACGAATCGATTATTAAAATAATCGCCAACTATTTTGATAATCGATTAATCGTTTAATAAAACATTTCCAAATTCTCTGATTTCAGCTTCTCAAATGTGAATATTTTCTGGTTTCTTTCATCCTATTATGACAGTAAACTGAAATATCTGTGTGTGTTGGACATAACAATACATTTGAGGACGTCAACATGGGCTTTGGAAAATTGATTAACATTTTTCACCATTTTCTGACATTTTACGGACCAAAACACTAATCGATTAATAATCGATTAATCGAGAAAATAATCTACAGATTAATCGATTATCAAAATAATCGTTAGTTGCAGCCCTAGTTAACAGCATTCCTGCTTAGTAGAACATGTCGATTCAGTTTTGTTTTCTGTTGCAGAGTGTTTGTGTGGAGCAGTTGACTCTAGACTTTGAGTATCTCATCAATGAAGTGATTAGGAGCGATGCTGCTTGGGCCCCACAGTTCTGCTCATTCAGCGACTATGATGTTGTTATATTAGATGTAAGTACACACACACACACACACACATATATTGTGAATAAGAATGTTTAAGGATATTGGAGGAAGACTGTGTGTCTTCCTCCAATATTGACTCGATTACAATGGAGTCTCAATAGGCCTGCAGTCTTTGGGGTTAACTGTATATTTCTTACAGAAATGTACTCGAATCAATGTACACATATCCTATCTTGTTCCAGACACTGTATTTGCTACAGTAAACACATGTAGCATGTTTCTTGACTGAAAACAAAAAAAAAAAATGACCAGGACATATTGTGTGTTTTGCTATGTGTCAGGTGTGTCCTGAAACCAACACTGTGATGATCAACATTGGTCTTATGTTACTGGCCTTCTCTAACTCTGAGGAGGAGCACTGCAGGTACTTGTCCTTAATGAAACTAAAGCCTTTTTCAGCCTAGCATCCGCCCCCCTGTCCTCTGTCTCCACTGAGTCTGCCTCTCACCGTTTGTCTTCCCAGGCCAAACACGTACCATTCCAACCTGCAGGTCAGCTGGGACTTAAACACAGGCATGTGTCGCACCGTGGGTGTGGGTGACCTCACAGAGCTCAAGGGTCAGACCAGGTGAGGGACTACTGTTCTCACACACACACACACACACCTGTCTGTCTCTCTTGTGTCAAAGGTATCAATCGTTCATCTCTCTCTTGTCAGTGGGAGTGTGTGGAGCTCTTACAGGAAGTCCTGTGTCAACACAGTGATGAAGTGGCTGGTTCCTGAGAGCAGCTGCCGCTACATTAATCGCATGACCAACGAAGCTCTACACAAAGGTGAGTTCTGGACACATCTGGGCCTGCCGTCCCACACAGACCAAGTAGCGTCCCACAATCGTGTCTTATCTGTGACTGCTGGGGAGTATTTAGTAGACATTGGTGTTTAATGTACCTCTCGTTAAAGCTGGATACGAATATGGAAATTAGGGATGCACCGAATATTCGGCCACCGAAAAAGTTCGGACGAAAATGGCAAAATAAGTCATTTTCGGTTTCGGCCCGAAACAGTTAAAAAGCCGAACAACATTACCGAAAATTGGCGAACTAAATGACACTAAGGAAATATGTTTTTAAAAGAGCTGCGCGCTTGTAAACCAGGAAATGGCAGTAAAGAGAGACGTAACCGTGTATGCGAGTCCACGTCTCTTTGTGAGCGCGCAGCAGGAGCAGTTTGGAGCGTGCATGAAAATGTCAGAGTCCAGTGTGGGAGACTTTTTTCAAACTGGATGAAACACGGCGCAGACAGTGCAATGCTTTATGCAGCATAAAGTTAAAACGCTCGTCCAACACTGATGTTTAATCACCATAGAAACACAAAAGCCTTGCGCGAGCGAAGCAGCGATTCACCCGGTGAAACTCTGTGACAGTGTGACAGTTGGTAACGGTGTCACTCACAGTGACACCTCGCCGGTGAGGGCCGCCGCGCAAAAAAAACTTTAGTTTGATATCTAAAATGATAACCGGAGATATCCTGTCCGTTAGCGCTGTTGGGGGAAAAGGCTCCTACGGTCTGATTGCATTTCTCGAGCCTGAATACACAGAGCCAAGTCGGCAAACTGACAGCGCGACTAAATATATGTCCAGCAAGCCGCCTCCCCCCGTTAGTTTCAGTCAATAGACGAAAAGGTTACAATCACCTCCTAAGAATGGACATTGTTTAAAGCCTCTCAGTCTGAACATTATGGTGGCAGCTGTGGTGCAGTTTTTTTTAGAGCAACTCAACCTGCACTGCAAAAAATGAAGAAAGGCAATAAGTCGATCTTTTTGTAGATTCATCCTCATATAAGTCAAGGTAAAAATCAGTGAGAGGTTCACAAATTAATTCCTAGTAAAATATTAATTTTACTCTTAGATTTGAAGGTTTTACTGTTTAATTATTTATTTAGGGTTGCTTTTTAGTTGTAGGCTATGTTTGAGGAGAACATTTGGGAGTTCATGTAGCCTATGCAATGTTGAAATAATTGACTAAATAATAAACAAAACTGCAAAAGCCTCTTTCGGTATTCGGTTTCGGCCTTTCGGCCAACTGTTTAATTTTATTCGGTTTCGGTTTCGGCCAAGAATTTTCATTTCGGTGCATCCCTAATGGAAATAGTGGAAAATCACAGGTGTAACTAATAAAATGAGGATGGCGCTGTTCTATTTACAGTTTTTGCCGAATGCTTACACACATGTTGCAGACTTTGGCCCACTGTGTCAAAACTTAACACACAGGCCGAATAGGACAAAGCACATGGAGATAAACTTCTAATTTATATGGCAAAATGAAACTCTTGAAACAAAACCTAACAATCCCATTTCAAAACAGTTTTTAGCATCAAAACAATACACACATGTACTTGTGAATTACTCTTTCCTAGCAGCAACAACACACAGATGTGCTTTATGCAAAACACAGCTGTATTCAGTTCTTTGGATGGTTTTTGACTTTACAAGTTTCATACAGATTTTTTTTGCGAAAGATTGATTCACTACAGTTCATCTAGACACATGAAAATAAAAATAAAAAAGCTTCTGAAAAAAAAAGTGTATTTTGCAATGTCATTGTTTTGGCCAACAAAAAAAACTAATAGGTATTGCAGTTCAACAAGTAGTTCAGTTTGTCAATATAAACTCTGAAATAATTACAGTAAAATAAAATAAAAACAGTGTTGTAAGGAATGGGGCGGGTGGAATATGAATCTTTTGGATACGGCCTCCCGTTTGCGTCTGGCCACATCGCCTCATCAACATCACATGCAATGTCATCCTTTGAGAACCAAGAGCGAAAATATTCCTGATATCCAGTCTAAATGTCCTAATTATGGAGCTACTGTGTAGTTGGGCTGGACTCTGCCCAGGCTCCTATATTGTTAGGCCATGATCTATAACATGGTCCACTATAGTGACCCTGTTGTATGTGTCTCCGTCTGTTATCGTCCTCCTGCCGCTTTCTCTCCTCCTCTTCCCCTGACTCTTACTGTCTCACAAAGGAGCTGAGCTCACCTGAAGTCTATTTGTAATGCTAAGGCTCACACTGATTGGTATTTAATTAGCTTATTTTTTTTTATTTATGTGTGTGAGTCTGTGTGCTTTTCCAAGTTTAGTTGTGTTTTGAATTTTAAATAGATGTGTTTTCCCAAGGATTGCAGGTGATTTCCTTTTTGACCAATGTGTCTTATGTAAAACACTGTGTTTAGTGTTTTGCAAGAAGTGTGTTGGAGAATTTCAAACACAGTGCAAAGCATTTATTGTGTTTGTAGGGTTGGTGCTTGTGTTTATGGCATGGTCACCAAAGTTAGAGGTTGTGATGCTTTGGGCCTAGCAACCACTGTAAGTGTCCCTGTGAGAATTTATGTCACATTATGTATGGCCGAATTCCATTTAGCTGATATTTTGTACAGCCTACTGATGCATTGTAGCTGGGACAATTGCATAAAACCAATAATGGTAACAACTGTTGTTTCCTGATGTCATATCAAATGTATTCTGTGAAAAGGGCCCCAACCATGACACTAAAACCAAAGCAGCTAAAAGGAATTCAGCCATCAATTATTTTAGTTATATATACCTGAAGTTTTGCTATTATTATCAGACTGGGCTTGGCAACTATTGGAAGTTTTCAAACTTTTTTTTATTTGATTTAGGTGCTTGTATAGATAATTGTGAAGTCTAATTTGAATCTTCACTCATCTTCTCACCTGCAGGCTCGTCCCTGCAAGTGTTGGCAGATAATGACCGATGTACCTGGATTGTATTATGAAGAAAGAAGAGGGCCGCACAAGCACGGCCTTATCATCAGTAGGGAGCTCTTAACCTTAATCTGAGCCCAACGCACACTTTTCAGTGACTGGGCTTTGGTAACATGTAGTTAAGACACGTGTCAAACTGAACAAAGAAATTCCCTAAACGAAACTATATAGATGATTTTTTTTTTTTAAGGTGGTCTATGTTTAATTTTACAGGTTTCTTTTGTAATCACCAAAAACCAAGAGCTGGACTGAACGAAGATTTAGTTTTTACCTTATTTTTTTCCTTTTCTTTTTTTATACATAAAGGCATACTGTTATTGTAGTGTCAGTGTTTTTTTCTCGTGCGTGTCTGTATCTTAACGAATGCAATATCTGCACCTGTGTGATGTTCACAAGGGGATTTCATCCAAAAAGGGTTTGTGTATGGACAAGCGTGTGCATGTTTAATTTGTATGTGATATGACCGATTATTTTTGTTGTTTTCCCTCACCTGGTCTGGACCAGTTCAGTCCGGCTGTGTCGATTCATAAGGCTGCAGTATTTAAGATGTCAAATTGAACCCAGGACTGCATCCGTTTTCGTAAATGTATGTCATGGGAATGGAGGGTTGGAGTCATCTGTTAAGCTGGTTTACGTCACACTGTATGACTGTGTTCTATTGGGATATTTTGTTAAAATAAAACAATAAAAAATCCTTGTGAGTCTGTTGTATTTAGAATGGTACACCCAAAAGGATCTTAATGAATCTACAGTGCATATCAGCAGCTCCCGCCATGAGGGTTGGGATCCTGACAATAGGTCATGAGATAGTAAACATTAGGACTAAACATTGTGCTACACAATATCTTCATATAGTTTGGACTTTCAACAGTGAACAGGAGAGATAATGTTCTAACTGCTGGTTCACTTAAGCCTCTTGGGGACAAAACTGACTTGTAGTGGTTTAAAAAACATTTAGCCGCTCGACACTAGGTGGATTCATGCATTGGAACATGTGATATTGGTTAGGTTGAGGTTTAAAGGTGCAGTGTGTAATATGAGATCATCAAGTAAGTTCTACAAAGTTCTAGAATGCAACGCTCCCTGGGTAACCCCAACCCTTTAGAATAATAACAGAAGCTACAGTGGCCTTCAAGGACAAGAACAATTCTAAATTTTAAACAATGCACCTGATGACATTCCAACTATGACACTTTCAAGATGGCGGCACTAGGCTTTGGTCCAAAATATGCAGAAATATGGACATATATGAGACCCTTTCTAAGGGAAAACATTATAATTGAAAAAAATCTGTTCAGCTATTATGCACTAAATTAAATGTACTTATGGATATTATAATTACTTTCTACAAAATCTGCTAGGAAATAAAACCCAAAATTCTACACACTGCAGGTTTAAATGTGTACACTCATTGTGCTTTTGAGACATCTATGATGCGTTTCATCTTCTAATAAGGTGTGACACAACACACCTCTCGTTGAAACCCCATTCACTGATCTGAATTTATCTGCTTACAGATAAATTAGGGTCAATGTAACCCCAGGGGCTTCATTTATAAAGCTTGCTGCTTACATAAACCTTGCGTAGACAGGCAGAAATGTGCAGCGGCAAAACGTTGGTATTTATAGAAAAATAATTTAAGGAGAAGTGTGCGTATGCTTGGGCTCTGTTACTTTGTTTTATTTCTCTTGAATAACTCAATAACTGAATCTCGTGATGCTTTGTGGTGAATTTGAATAGCCTCTATCACCAGAGTTTGCAGAGCAGACCGTTTCTACAGGTTAGGGGTCACTGGTGAGGGATGAAAACACCCATAGATGGACTTGTGTTTGACTTGTGATGAAAGAAGTTGTCTACTGTATTCTGGGATATTAATAACATGTGATGCACCCCACACACAGATATAAGACACTGTTCTGAGGCCTTAAGAGAGAGCCGATGCGGCATCTCAACCTGCTGCTACCATGCACCTCAAATCCTCTCTATGTCCTGTCTAGAATCTCTTCAATACACCTGAACACTGAGGAAAAGTCCAGTCTGCGCCTTGGTCTATTGTCAAGCCTTGGGGAACAATTCGGCTACTTCAACTTCTTCCGGTAAATATTTGGTGTAAGGGAAACAACCAAGAACAAAGTAAGTCTAAATCGGGGAAAATAAATGGCACAAGTTTTGAGAGCAATCACATCCTTTTTAGTTAACGGTGAGAATAAAGCTACAGACGATCACAGATCAAAGTACAAAGGTCTTCAGAACAACATCAAGCATATCTCCCTCTAGAAAAGCTTCAGCAGGACAAGCTTAACGACAGAATCCACAAGTCACATTAACATTTGTTTTAAATATAGAATAGTGACTGAGTTAGCAGTTGATTTTATCTTTCCAGTCAGATAAGATTACACGTTAATATACCCTTGTTTTTTTTTTAAGTTAGTGCTCTTTGGTGGGATCTGAGTAGACACACTTGAAGGACATCCCACTACATCCCATTACCATTTCTAGCTTTTCCCTCCCAGTCCCAAAGTCCAACACTTTAAAACATAAGCTGCTGGTTGAGCGTGTGCTCTTTGGGAAGGATCCATCCAGAATGTCACCATATTTATCACATGCTTGTTCTATCATCATCATCATCATCTTCATCACAATAAAAATATAGCTCAATAATCTGAATGGGTGGACATATCACAACATTAAGTCATTAAGGCAATAATGGTTCAATTACAAATAGCCTGGACAATGTTCACAAAAGGTACATAATAAAGGGTGATCTAGAAAGTTTTCCACAGTGAAATCCAGAAAATCTGCTTTAAACTACAAAAGCTGGTACAATGGTTACCATGGATTGGATACAGTGAAGTGAGTGCTGCTGTATGGGATGATTCAAGCGTTTGCCTTGTCCTGTGGGCCCGTTCAAGCAGCAATGCATCTACGAAGGTCAGTGTGTGCATATCAGAGATTATGAGCCATGGTTGAAGAACGGCCAATTGGGCAGAAGCATCACAACAAGACTCAACTCTTTTTCTCCATCACAGAATCATTATATTTTTGTTAAAATCTCATGACAACACCATGTCAACTACGTCACAGGACCTTCATTTATTAATCCACGATACAGAATATATAGAATACAAGCTTTTTTTCGGCGCTAGAAATCTCTCAAAAGGCACAGGGTAATGCAGTAAATTGGCCAAAAATTCAAGTTGGCATATATAGCTGTCAATTGATAACTATGTGCCAACAAAATTCATGGCGCAGTATCATTCCAGATGCTACTCTGAGGTTTAAAAAAGTGTATATTTCAGACAGTCCGGCTCCCTTGCATAGTCAGTGCTTTAAAAAAGGCAAGGAGAGTGATATTTTTTTTTAGCACAATGAGGAACACTGGAGTCTACTCATCTCTCCACAGCAATCAGGTCAGTGGTTAAGGCGGGGTTAGGGAGGAATCAAAAAACATTCATATATATATATATATATGTAATATCCGCACATACACCATATTCAGTGTAGTGTGGTCTGGACAGTAGTGGCCACTGATATCTAGACAGGGGAAGGCACAGGGAATGAGGGAAGGATGTGACTGAGGTGAAGGCAAAGACGAGAAGAATGGCAGCACAAAAATACAGGATAAAAAAAATTGGCAAATCTCCCAACTTTGAGACAGACAGCCGCACCCTCGACAGCAACATCTGTTTGTAAACCATAAGCGTATACGGGACGATCGATCGGGATGACATGATAGGAAACGTAAAGCAAACGTGCGTGTGTGTGTGTGTGTGTGAGAGAGTTTGTGTGTGACAATTGAAGCAATGATTGGCTAAGGTGTTGTCCCGCGGGGCTCATTCAGAGTGAGCAGGTTTAAGCTGGTCCGGGGCTGCTTGGCGAGGGGCTCCATGGGCTCCTCGTCCACCGCCCTCAGAGAGCTGGACTGCAGCACCAGCTCTCTGCTCTCGTCATCCGTCTCATCCTCCTCATCCTCCTCTTCTTCTTCTGGTGGAAGGAAAAACAGGCGTTGACATGACGTTAAAAAAAAACCCTAGAAACTCAAACATGCATGTGAGGAGAGCCGCGCTTGAATTTACCTTTCTCCAGGTCCTGAGAGGTTCGGCTCTTGACTGTGCTGGCAAACTGCAAACACAGAGGAAAGGATGGGACATTCATAAAGGTGTGTTCTGGAAGTAAGGACTGATCTATGTGAGCGGCTCAATGTGCAGACACATACCTCTCCCATGACCGCAATGGGTGTGATTCCTTTAGCCTGGGCCACCCTGTGCTCTATCAGGTAGTACATGTACTCATCGTACAGCAGGCGGATCAGGTGGAAGGAGCCGAAGCTGGCAGCACTGCGTAGGGTCAGGTCCCGGATCACCATGGAACTGGTGTGAAAGCAGACAAGCTTTAATATCACACATGCTCATTTTCAGGTTCAAAAATTGGAATTTGGATCTGGCGTGGACACTGTTTTCATGTTTGTAATGTCCCAAAAAATAAATTTTCTCTCACAGTGCCATTGCTGAACCTCTTATTTTCTCAGCCTCTGTCTGGAACGCTCCGTTTTAGAGCCTGTCTCTTTAAGCCCCGCATTCCAAAAAGCCCAGTCTGCTCTGATTGACCCTGAATGTAACTGCCGGTTTGAATCTAACCGGATGTTAAATTAAGAGGTATCTGGGGGGAGAGGGGGGGGGGGGGGGTGCTTATCACAGGTAGAGGTAGTGCTAAGTTGGGTTGGTTATGTGGGGTTGGCATAGCTTCTCCCCTCATGATTTCATACTGGTAGAAACATCTGACTGGGGTTTTTCAACACAGAAAGGTAGAGGAGAAGAAAAAGAGAGAGGGTTTTTTTTCTCATACTTTGGGAATATATAGGCACATCAGGGACCCATATTAATGTTGAATAAACAGCATTTAGCTAAATATATGACCCTTAAAAAACAAAACATTCTTCTACATGACCATTTTTTTCTAGTTCCGCCCTACCTATAGAAGGACCAATTCAGCAGGAAGACCTTGGCGGCCTTTGGTAGGGCCACATGGTTGCTCTCGTAGGGCTTCAGGGCCTGAGAGACAACACCTTCCAGCCAGGTGGCCCACTGCTCCAGAGAGTTCTGCTGCTGCAGGGTCATTTTAAAGTCCTGCTCCAGCCGCTGTACCACACTGTCTTCACACTGACACACCCAGGATGCCTGCTCCTGAAGGGGACACAGGGTGGAAAGGTGTCAGTGCTCTGCTAAAACACCAACGTACAGAAATGGAAGGGGAAAGAGGGGAAAGAAAAAGGAGACAGTAGCGCAGACCTGTACGTTGGTGAAATCAACCCGGTTGAGGTCTGAGAGCATCTGGTTGATCTGGGCTGAGTTCTGGAGGACGGCGCGGGCTGCCTGGGCCAGGTGGTTGAGGCTGGTGTAGCGCCGCAGTGTCTGGGAGAAGGACCCTACACACACCACCTGGAGGAAAGATGGAGGAGAGACAATGAAGGCAGACTTGATAAGATGGTACGTGTGAGGAAGCAAGCACAATCAATATTCATTCAAGCTTTTTGTTATACTCAAGAGATCATTGAGGGGGTGACCTTCATTTACAATGATGTGGAGTCAACATCATAACGAGATAAAGACTTAACATGTTATAACGTGATAAGACACTTAGCACGTTAATACGTGATAGCTTTGTCAACCTGAAATTTGGAGGAGAAATATCCGTGATGTGGGTCATGTTTTTTTAACTGTTTCCATGCCAACTACCACTGGACGGTTTACGTCAGAATCAGATACTGACTGATCTTGTTATAACGTGATACGCCTTTATCTGGTTATAACATAGGTATCAGATTTGAACATGATACATATCACATTTTAATGAGAAACTGATCATCTCAGATAAATGGTCATAAGAATACCTTTATGCGGACCATCTCCTCTGGGATGTTCATCAGGGCACCTGTCAACCAGTTCTCCAGACTCTTGGCAAAGTTACGGATGGCCTGAGTTAAGGCACCTGAGGCAGTGATGGTGGTGAT
The DNA here is from genome assembly GCF_949987685.1 of Ammodytes marinus. NCBI lineage: Eukaryota > Metazoa > Chordata > Actinopteri > Uranoscopiformes > Ammodytidae > Ammodytes > Ammodytes marinus. Next base: position 30,423,424 of record NC_137235.1, read on the forward strand.
GTAGACAGGAGAAAGAGTCAATGAGTTCATATTAACATTTAGTAACAAGGTCAAATCCCTGAAGGACCAATGTTCTCTTGTCTTTTCAGGAGGGAAAATGTGTCATTGCCTGACTAAACACTTCAGCAAACAGGGCTCTTACGGGCCTTTCTAAACTTACTAGGGATGGGTCTCAGTACATCGGGGATGAGGATCTCCACCAGAGTCTGGTAGAGCAGGTTGTCACACTCTTTGGTCCAGTGCAGGACCGGCTCAAATTTACACAGCACCACCAGGCAGGATTTGGGGAGACGCTTCTCAGACTCACTGTGCCTGGAAGAAGCACACCAGACAGTTGTGTCACACCATTCATACTCAATTACAGCAGCTGATGAAGTATTCATATAGTATTCCCTTCATTGGGTTGTGTGAGTGAGTGTGTGAGTCACACTTACAGGTCGAGGGATTCTGAGTCACTGCTCTGGTTGAACCTCCAGAAGGATTTCCACAGTGTCTCCACAAGAGTGAACTGTAGGTTGACCATCACGTCCATAATAGCCTGATGGGATCACACACAACACCACACAAGCGTCCTATTAACCCGACTGCCCACTTCTGGCGTCGCGACTGCTTGACATTTTCATTGGAAAGGAACATTTGGTTCCACCTTAGACGTAGTAAAGGGAGTCTGTTGATGTCTTGTACCACTTATGTTCCATACAACAATTTAGCTGCATCTTTGACATTCGATAGCCGACTGTCAATTAAGCTGGGTTTCAACAGTAACAATGTGCACGTGTGGATAATGAACAAAGCCCACTTCTAGTCCAGAGTATAAAAGTATGAGTGTTTCCATGTCCCTGTCTTTGTCCCTGCCTGCCTACCTCACAGTGTTCCCTGTAGAGACTCTGAAAGGCCTTGAGGTGTTCAAACAGGATCCCGTCAGGCAGGGTTCCATCTCGCAGATCAATGTCCACAAAGTCTGGCAGCGGCCGTGAAGGCTCTTCACAAGGAACAATAACAGAGAAACAGAGGGAACACACAGAGGAGCAGTGACACAGGTCAGTCCAATTCTTCAACCAATCATTACATTGAAAATCAAAAAGCATCAACGGATATGTAATGTTGCTATAAAACATATATATATAAAAAGGTTAACATTTGGCAGAGTACAGGTGTTGCTCACCTAGAAACTGCTGATACTGCTGCACCTGTGCCGAAATGTCACACAGCGCCCCCGTCGGCTGCTGACCCAGTCCACCTGATGTCCCATTGGTGATGCCCGGTGTCTTCTGAACAGGCTTTAGCCTATTGGACAGATGAATCATCCATGGGGGGGGGGGGACAGAGAGAGAAATACACAGTTTATTTAGCCAATTGGAGCACTAAGAAACCCACTTTCAATAACGTCCCTTTGTTTGAATGGATCTTTTTACCACAAAGATGCACTTATGCCCGGTTCACTTTTTTGTGTGTTATGTGTACAAACGTCCCCCAAAGGCCAAAAGGACAGAACTACGTGGTCGTGCGTGGATACCTGTTCTTCTGTGAGAACGGCGTCTGTCTCATGGCCATATGCTGCTGCTCATCCATCAGTCTGAGGAGTGGGGAGCCGGATTTAATCCGCAGACCGTAGTAGTGGTACTTAGAGTTCCCTCTGAAAGACACACATGAAGAGTTCAGAGAATGCCCTGAGATAATCGCTCCACAAGACTAATCTGTGTATGTGTGTGTGTATGTATGTTTATGTGTATGTGTGTGTGTATGTGTACTGTATGTGTGTGTGTGTGTGTGTGTGTGTATGTGTACTGTATGTGTGTGTGTGTACATATACCTGGTCCCTAATCTCCGTGTACGTAGCCCCATGAAGACAGACCTGATGAGTTTGCCGAAGGATGCGGCGTTAACAGGCTCTAGCTTCTGCTCCTGGCAGTGCAGCAGGTAGTGGTAGTAGAGGGTGCAGCGAGGTAAGCTCACCCCCTCCGCCCCCTCGTAGTTCTCGCATAGCCACTGCACCTGGGGAAGACGGGCATCCACCGAATCCTTTTTATTTTCTGCACTTCCATGTCTCTAGATTATCACAGGCACATCTTTCACTCTGAACTTTTGAGTACTCACAGTGGCAGGCGGGGCACGAGAGTTGGGACTGGAGTAACTCTGTCCTCCTCCTAACACGTAACCTCCCTGAACGACGTAGCCCCCTCCGCCAGCAGCAGCTCCCCCGCTATTGGCTCCCACCGTTGCCACGGACAGCGACTGCGAGGTGCCAGGGCCGGTGAGGTCTGAGTCGGCACTGGGCGGGGCTTCGTAGTAGGTGGAGGTGGAGGAGGGAGGAGTCTGGGAGTAGAGAGGCGAGTCGGAGAAAGAGTAGGCGCTCGATCGTCTGGACAGGTGAAAGACATACATACACGCATAAATGTACCGTTGTATGACCAGGAAAGTGGCATGGTGTGTGTGCAATTGATCGTGTGTGTGTGTGTGTATTTGTGTGAGCATGATTGTTAATAAGATATGTAATATGCAAACAGAGCAGGTTTCTCTGTACTCACATGTTGGAGGTGGTGAATGTGGAGTCTCCTGCTCCGTCCACGTACTGCACCTGGCTAGAGTACACATGCTCCACCTGGACAACAAGCAGACAAACCTTTAATGCATTGATACCATTAGGAGACTCATTCATGCCTGATGCCAGCCAGCACAACAAGCTGAATACACACAATATTATAGTATAGTATACACACAATATTGACATACTATTGTATTACAAAGTTGTAATGGCAAACAACAGTTGTCCATGTACATATCCAACAGACAGTAAAGGTCACCTATTGTGAAAAATGGCCTCGGCCAGCAGCGGACCCGGGTTCGATTCCAGCCTGCGGTCGTTCTCTGCATATCACTCCCCTCTCTGCCCCATTTCACCTCTGTCTCTACACTATCAATAAAGCATAAAAATGCCAAAAAAAATCTTAAAAAACAAAAAATTCACTTTTTTAATGGTTCATAGTATTGCCAAATAATAATAATAATAAATAACAATCTCTTCTGCCTCTTTTTCTCCACCTCCACCTTTCTGAAAACCTTTCTGAGATCTGATTGGCAGTTATATTCAGGGCCAATTAGAGCGGACTGAGCTTTTTAGAAGGTGGGGCTTAAATAGACAGGCTCTAAAACGGAGCGTTTGAGACCGAAAAGAGTCGAATTAGCGATGACACTGTGAAAAATATAGAGGGTTTTTTAGGACACTGAACCATGAAAACAGCTTCTAGTAGAAAAGCAACCTACACTTCAGAACCTGAAAAAGAGAAGAATATATGTGGCCTATGTAGATGGTAATGGGTATGGGTAGGTGACGTGCAGAGCTCAGTGTTTTAGGTTGGGTCTCAGACAGCCTGACAAGAGGACTGTGACATAGGAGAAAAAAAATACAAATCTGTTTATCCATCTGTAAGACTGGACATGGTCATTCCTAATGCATACATCATTTGACCTTTACACTTCCACTTGAATGTGTTTCGTGTAGTTTCTTTGACAGGATAGGAGGAAAGGTTTTTGCAGGTCTTTTTACCTCCTGGTTAATGTGCAGGTTGTTGATGTGGCCGCTCTGACTCCTCTTGGCTGCCTGCGACACCGCTTGCAACACTGACCTCTGCTGGTGGTGGAGTGGAGCCACAGTGTATGACAAGCTTTTTTTAATTTGATTGAATACAACTTGATTGTCATTGCACAGGTAAAGTAGAGCTACTGAGAACACTGAGAACTGTAGTTTGGCCTCTAACTAGAAAAGCAACAATGCAATAAAGTGCACAGAAATGTACACGTGTATGGAATAAATAGTAAGGGAATACACTAAAGGTGTGTGCAGTATGAACAAAAAGATAGACAGTACAAGTAATGACAATGGTGGTACATTTTATGTAGAATGAGCAGTTGAATGGGAGATATGAATGCAGTGTAAACTATATACAGTCTATATACAGTCTAGACAATAGACCGTATAATGCAGGGGTGTCAAACTAATTTTGGTTCGAGGGCCACATACAGCCTCTCTGATCTCAAGTGGGCCGGACTAGTAAAATAATGGCAAAATAACTCCAAATCCCTAACTTTGTTTTTCAGTAATGTGCTTTATCACTCAGCCTACATTTGTAACCTACATTATCATGGATCACAAGGGATCTCTGTACCCCCAGGAAATGTCTTAAGGTTGCTGCTGGCCATGGGAATAGGAGGTGCGGCGAGCAGCGCCGCAGCAAACATTTTGGGGGTATTTTGCTCAAAGATGCCAATGTGCACTAATGAAATAAACAACTGTTTATTTGAATACACAAATACAACAGACACTGACCTTACAATTGTCCAATTTTGTTTACTATATGTACAGGTACACATTTTGTGCAAACATGCAGACTGTACAAAATACTATTAAATAAAAGTGCAACTTCTACTGTTTTGATTTATTTTTAAATACAGAGCTTATTGGTTGTTTTGGAATTCGTTTTTCCCAATTTAAAACAAATAAAGCAACATTGAAAATTAGGAAATAAATCTTGTAGGCCTACACTAGCATGCTCCTGCTCGTTTGCGCACACAGAGCCGCAGACACACCACGCTTGCTAGTACATTAATTGTTCAGCACTAAAAATAAAAATAGTTTTATTTTTATAAAAAAGTAATAAAATAAATGTACTAAAAATAAAAATGTTTTTTTTTTTGGTTTTTACTTTGCCATAAAGCACTGTAGGAAACATTAATAGCGGTGAAGCAGGATTGCCAATTACCATTTCCCACGTTGCTAAAATGTGCTTTTTTTATTTAAGCTGCCCCCTAGCGGCAGGAGTGAGCATTTCGGTTATTTCTTTAAAAATTCATAACTCCTCACAGGAATGGGCTAGAGACTTACTTTTTTTTTTGACATACTCAGAAATTTATGCTCTACAGGTCGCGGGCCTGATCAAATCATCTCGCGGGCCGGATCCGGCCCGCGGGCCGTATGTTTGACACCCCTGGTATAATGTCTATAATAACCGTAGGTTAGTATAGACAGAAGTATAACTATGTATGGGTATGTGAAAGCATATATAGTTGATGTAAGCGGTTGGTTGCTCTATCATTGGTTATGACTTGCTCCTTCATGGTTTAAAGTAAACAGATTTGTTGGGTTTGTGTATGAGTGGTGTGCATCTTACCTGCTGTGTGGTCTGCATGGGTTGGACAACCTGAGTAGGAACAGCAGGGCCGGTTGGGCTGGAGTCTGACAGGCTGTCATTGGAGTGAACAGAGCCCTCTAAGGATGGGTGGAGGGAGAGAAGCTTGGTAAATAAAAATGGTAAATGGACTTGACTAAAATAGCGCTTTTTAGACGATTTTCTCAGCCCCAAAGCGCTTTACAATTCTTGCCACATTCACCCATTCATACACACACTCATACACCGATGTCAGTAGCTGCCATGCAAGGCACTCTCTGAACCATCGGGAGCAATGTGGGCTTCAGAGTCTTGCCCAGGGACACTTCGACATGTGGCGGGTAGGCGGGGGATCGAACCTCCGACCCTGCACTCCAGAGGACGATCTCCCTACCCACTGCGCCTCAAGCTTGAGTCAGACGAGCGGAAAACAATAGAGTACACAACAGAAAAGTCACACACCGTTAAGACAAGTTCAGTACTCACGACACACTGCTTCCAAATCGTAATAACAGCCATTACAGAACATCCTGAAACAAATGATTGTTTTTGATGTTTTTTTTTGTTGCTCTTTTTTGTTTTGTTCAGCTGAGGAGGAGACTGGTACTGGGGAGGAGGGAGAGTGTGTCTGTCTGTACACCTCTCCCTTCATCCTTATATCTGGCCTACAGGAGGACAGCCTTGGACAGCTAATCTCCCCAGATGGAGAGACAAATCACTCCATCTTGTAAACAGGCAGATCAGATGAGAGAGGGAAATGAGAGATACATGAGGGGATGAAGGAGAGAGAGGGGGGGGGAATAAGAGGGCGGATGGTGGGCGGAGGAGGGGGTAACATTCACTTCCTTTGTACCCTTTTAGGTGACAAAACAATAGTCTTGATAGCATGTATATCGAAAAGCCAGCGCAACCCTGCAAGAGCCACTTGTTCATTCAATTTAGTTTTGAATTTGGTTACTGATCAAAAGGGAAGGACCAGTCTCTCATCAAAATAAAGAACTTTTTGATTTGAACAATTTCAAATTCCTCTCATGACACAATACAGGAGCGAGAAATAAGAAAATAATATAATAAAATACTTTATTAATTAAGCACATTAATAGGATGTTACTTTCTAGGTAGTGTTTCCCACAGGCAGACTGCTGCATAAATATCGTTGTAATCTTTTTATAGACTTTTATACTCGACTACATTATTGGACTCAAAGGGGAAAAGCCTAATGGGGGTACTGACTGAACAATATAAAGAGGGAAATGTCAATGTGTGCGAGCCCTTCCGGTTCATCATAACTGTGTTAAGGTTAACCCAATCCTGAAACGTACAGCTAAAACCAGAATGGAGAACTTTGGACTGTGACCACATAAAAACAAACCAAATCTTGTTGATAACACAGGCATATTTCACACAGAAATATACTGTTAGAATGTTCCATCATGGGCTATTGTAGGAAGCACTGCAACTGTTGGTCCATAAATTGATTAGTTCATTGATAGAACATTAAACTATTCTTTATTTTCACCACCTTTACATCAATTACGTTTTTTATCTTCATAAAATATCAAACATTTGTTGGTTATAGCAGCTACAGAGGCATCGATATGGACTGTGATGGACATTTGTGTTTTATTAGGATATCAATAAGATCTGTATATTCAATTGGTAATGAAAATAATCTTACTAGATAGATGTCTATTATAATATTATTGCCGTATTGAATTGAGTAATTGAGTGAGATACTTATAACGGCCCGACTGCTTCTACACTCCTTTTCCTTTGATAGTACGAAGTCCCTGCTGAACAGAAAACATTGTTCCTCTCTTGTTGGTTGTTACCATATTTAAACTCAGTGTATAGTTATACTGTATAAATGGAAATAAAAAATGCAATGGAGTACACCATCCTAGGCTGCTATCATACATCAAGTTTGGATATACAATACAAAAAAACACATTAGTTAAAGTGTATCTCCTTATGAAGACCGATAACTAAGTCAGATGCGTTACTGTACTGAGCAGAAGCAGCTACTTTACTGTAGTCCATGTTAGAAATATGAAGGAATGCCATAAGACAGTTATTCAGCTAACAGTCAGCCTATTTGATGAAAAAGAGACAGGCCCCAGGCCTGTGGCTCCCTCACTCTGGGTGAGAGTGCACAGTGTTACTTGATCTAAGCCGGCAAAAATATCTACGAATAGACGGCCCTAAAATAAACACACAGACAGACACACACCACGGCCATTTCTATCTTTACCATTGGTTGACAAAGTTTTTCAAAATACCGACTGGTTTCTTAATGACTGAGCATTTGAGTTTTAATTCATGACACATTTTGAAAGTGAGTCAGTGATTCTAGAGAATACTTTTTGTCAAAATCAGTGAATATCTCCTCCATGATCCACTGCTTTTGCGTACTGTGTGTGGTCGTAAAAAAATTAATCCAGTGCTAATTCACAGCCTAGGCGTAAACGGGCATATTACTAGCTATGGTGGGCCCTCTTTGTTTACATACCCTTTGTGTAGATACTGTACCTGTTTACAAAGCCTAGGCTGGGTATTAACACCAGAGTTTTTTATTCTTCAGAATCGCTCTGACTCCCCCTTTAATTCATTTGAACTAATATCTGGAAAAGGTCCGCAGCCTTGAAATCCCACATTAAATGAGCTCCCAGAAACTGTCACATCTCATTAGTTACAAACCTAAAGCCATGTTGATGTAAAACCCAATTTCAAAAAAAGAAAGATCACTATACCACTGACTGTGAAAAGCTGCAGAGTAGAAGCAAAGTCAGGTTTAATCTATCAGTGATCCACGCTCCCACGTTTGGGACCTTGCAGCCTAGCAACCAAGTCCATAAGCTTATTTTGTCCACATAATGTATGCTCCGCCCCAAGCAGACAAGCGTATACTACATCAGGGCTTTTTAGATCTCTGATTTTCTTCATGCTACTTAATTTAAAAGAAAACCTGTGACCTATTACATGACCAAGAAACACTGAAGTAACAAACATCATCACCAAAACTAATAACAATTATAAATGAAAGATGTTTGGTGCTTAATGGTGCTACAGCTACTGATGACCAGCCCTGAACTGCAAACACATTTCTTTGTGAAAATGTTGCTATTCAAATGTAGATGATCAAGTAACCCCTATACATCATTACACAGATCAACTAATATAGAAAGAACTAGTTTACATTTTTATCATTTTTTATGATTAGTAAAAAGAAGTTGATCAATCGTTTTGGTCTATGAAATGTTATGAAAATAGTGAATACACCTTTGTCAAGCACCCAGATCCAAAGGTGATCCATCCAAATAAAAAAGCTGAAGATATTCAATAAACAATGACATAAAACAGAGGAAAGCATATTGTCCTTAAATTTGAGAGGCCATTAAAGCACAAATATTTCCTTTTCTTAAAAGGTGCTACGAGGAACTTTTAAATATTTCTGAACTTTTTCCTCTGATTATCATCAATTACATCAGTGCAAAGAATGCTATTTTTATATTGTTTTTCTTAATGCCTTTGTCATGGGTACGCTCACCCAGGAACAACAGCTGGCGTGGTAAAAACACTATCGCTTTTGTCCAAAGGGGGGCGCTAGAATGAACACAAACTGAAAGTTCCTCGGAGCACCTTTAACTTGATAAATCAAAAAAATTGCAATTCCAGGATTATTGAAATAGTAATTTTTTCTTTTTTTCAACTGCTCCTCAAAGAGGGCAAGAAACGACCAGGAAGGGATCATCACGATGGGTCCTGGGAACCAAAGACAAGCATGTGTCATCACCTCAAAGACTTTAAGGACCAAGAAGTATGCACAACTCTCCTCTGCACCCATCCGTACCTAGACTCCAGCACTGTTTACCGGACAACCTGCCTACTGTCTCCAACCAGCATCTAGCTTTGTTTCTCACACCTTTCTCTGCAGGACAAACTGAAGCTTGCAGAGTGCATGCATGTCCTATCATGTTGTGTCTGTCAGCTAGAACATGTGTATTGTGCGTGTCTTCACATGTGCGTATTAGGAAGGTATCAGTCATTCATATCAGTCTCTCACCTGTGACAGTGACTATGATGTACTGAGGCGAGTTGCTCTGACCATTACTCTTCTGTTGTTGGATGTCAGGGATAACGTAGTGCTGCGATGCAGTGGCCAGAACCACTGACTTCTCACACTGGGCCGGGGCGGGAGGCGTTTGAGAACACAGCGCATCCTGTCCGCTCTTTGACGCACCGGTCCGAGAGGCTGGGGGGATGTCGGAGAGGAAGTGCGCAGTGGGCGTCTTGGCAGGGGAGGGGCCGGTGGAAGAGGCCGTTGCTATTATGGTAACGGCATTGGTCTGCTGCTGAGGATGAAGGTCCTCTGAGAATCCAGGAGTTGCCATGGCAACCGAAGCTTTGAGGCATGTACTGTGAATGAAATAAATAAAAAAGAGATAACTCAATTAATTGAAGTGCTTAAGAAAAACATGCATAGCAACACACTTCGCTTTGGCTGGTTATTTTACCTCTGTGTTTTGAACACCACACAGACCTTGTGTCTGTGCCCTCCCCTCTGTGTGTGTGTGTGTGTGTGTGTGTGTGTGTGTGTGTGTGTGTGTGTGTGTGTGTGTGTGTGTGTGTGTGTGTGTGTGTGTGTGTGTGTGTGTGTGTGTGTGTGTGTGGAAGGAACATACACCAGAGGAGGAAGTAAGGCTTTTGTCTGACACTAAGCAGGAGTCTACAGCTTTTCCTGTTTGGTGCAGTATGAAACACAGTACGAGTATAAGGACCATAAAATAGCAATTAATTAAATGTACTAAACAAGGTTCATGGACCATGACAATGGTGTTTTGAGTTGAACAAAACACTAAAATAACTAAATAAATATTAATCTAAAGTAAGGATATGGAAATTGTCACGTGTTATTATCTGGTAATAAACTGTATAATATGAATCCTTGAACTGTCAGTCAGGCCTGTGGGCCATCCCACAGGAAGATAAGCCACTCCTGCATAAACCAACAGGCAAACAAGACAATCAGATGATCATCCGGCACACCGTGTTCACTAGCGTGACCTGCCCAATTCAATGTCAGACCAAAAACTTTTTCAAAGTCACACAAAGATTACGAAACATACAAGAGTCGTGTTTGGGCGTTTAAAACTCACGGCAGATCTACTAGCATGAGCTGTTTCATGTGCTTTTTTTCTTGTATCTACGTGTGTGGACAGTTCACTTGAAAAGTGAGAGTGATAGCTTCCCCAGCTAGCAGCTCACGTTGAGTTGTGACGTTTACGCGAGCTGAGCTGGTTGCTTGTACTCATGTTGGAAAGTCAAGAAAGCTACCACCACTGCACCCATCACGTGCCACTGTAATTTCAGCGTAACCGAAACAGTAAGAAACAGCCCGAACATTCAAACAAATGAGCTGGTAAGAAAAAGTGCGACTTGCACTCAGCCAACACACCCGCCATCTTGTGCTCTTATCAAAGATTTGACATCGCCATAACAACGATGTGCGTTTGGAAAAAAGATAGCAACCAGTTCTTGTCAACCGACACGCTCGACCGATTTCACGTTAACGCTGACGACTGTACAAGCAAGCACGCGTACATAACTAGGATAGAATGGAATCACAATTAGGATATATTTTACTTTTTCACCTCTAGTTTATTCCAGTATTGTCCTTTTTTAGTCGTTCAAGTTTTTTCCCCATAGATTTAAGTTGTTATTGTTGACTCCCGTTGCTTGGCTGTTGTCGCCAGGACTACCGTGACTATGGCGCCTTGCCTTCACCGGGGCAACTGTTGCTACCCTCTCGTCATTGCCCCGCCCTACACTGAATGCTGATTGGCTGTTTTGGGAGGTGGTCGCAGCGTCAGTGACAGAACCGATCGTTGATTGGCGGAAAGTCCCTGTCTGTCACTTTCACTAGGGCCTAACGTCAAATGACCACTTCTAGTGTTACTTTTCTGATTGCTCAGAATGTCAGGCAGATAGATGATGGAAAAGATGGAATTCATTTCATATAAAATGTTGCCGCTTATCCACCGCTTATCTCTGCTTCCTATATACACCAAGGCTCATATAAATAATTCATATTGTTCACTATTGAGAAGTTCAACATTGATTCGGGTTATGCTGATGACACACACAGCACAATGTAAGGGAAAGAAAGGCCAGCAAAAGGTCACAGGTGATTAGATAGCAGACTGCTCTGTTGACATCAACTGCTGCGGCATCATTCGCCGCTTAATCACAACTTTCCTCTTTTTTTTCTACAGGTGCATTGTTGCCCCCAAAGGTCCCCGGTCTTATCTCTGGCCATGATGACGAAGAAGTGTGGGATTGAGCCTAGGTCCTCTTCTAGGACGTTGAGGGTATATAAGGTGGTGGTGTTGTCCAGAAAGACACACAAACCTAAACAGACACCTCCAGCAAATTCCAGCCTTTTGCTGACACCTGCGGCAACCTTTCCCCCTCTCTCTCACTATGTGGAAGGCAGCGCTCTTGACCCTGGGATTGCTGGTGGCACTGGTGGACAGGGTGAGATCCAATGAGGGGAACCCCAGCTCTTTCTATGGGGTGAAACTGTGTGGACGAGAGTTCATACGGGCTGTGATCTTCACCTGTGGAGGCTCTCGCTGGAGGAGAAGCATAGGAGACTCAGGTAAGAGAGCGTGTGTGTGTGTGTGTGTGTGTGTGTGTGTGTGTGTGTGTGCGTCAGACACAGACTGACATTATTTAGCCTTTATGATTTGCCACTTTTACAGTCCAAACTGCAACATTAAGAGCTTTACCATCTTCTGTTATAAGCAGCTCTTATTGGAGGAGAGGCCTTTGACCCATGGGACACCAATGTCATCCCTCAACTTGCCAGAGAGCAGGATCCCGCACAGGCCCGAGCATGGAAAGACAAAACGCAGAGTGTGGCATCATCTGTGGCTGCTGGGTTCGGCCGCTCAGCTCGCTCAGCGATCTCCGAGGAGGTGCTGGAGGCTCTACGGAGCACGGACAGAAAGGGACGAGACGTAGTGGTGGGACTGTCCAATGCTTGCTGCAAGTGGGGCTGTAGCAAGAGTGAAATCAGTTCCCTGTGCTGAACCCCTGATTTCCCTTTCTAGAAAAATGAGTCTTGACTTTTTCCAATATTGCGCTGTACTCTTTCCCTGTGTGATTCCTTAAAATTCTTCACGTTCAAATTTCCCTAAATTTACACATCCCAAACAGCTCACCGTGTGTTAGCCACCATTGATACAGGCAATGTCAGTCAAAATGAATTTGTTGTATATTTGTCACATACTGAAATATGTTTAATAAAGTGTTGTGTACTTGGTATGAATGTCTCCTTTCCTATTGCAAAAGAAATACTAAAAATGTATGTTTTCATGCTGTTAGAAACACTTCCACTTTTCCAGAGCCTTGATGTTTCAGAAATGGATTTCGAAATGTTAGGAAGTTGTGACTATGAATAGAGAGGATCCTGAATTATAGCTGCTCTCTGTCATTCTGCAGTTAGACACCATGTATAAAGAGTTTACCATAGCACTGAAATCCAGTTCAATACAACTATACAACCCACTGCCATAGGGGCTACAGTGTTGGACTTTATAGTTTATTTCAAAGAATATCCTCATCCTCCTGTCAGAGATCAATTTTCACAGTCATGTCGAGTCACATTGTCATTAAAAACCAAACATGACACATTTTACAATGGCAGTCGTTGTTAGTTTGGACTGGGGTTAATAATACTATGTCCACGCCCTGTATTGATCAGTTCTTACAGATCCACTCAGCAGTTGAATGCTGTAGGCGTTTGGGGCTGGCGCCATCTGGTGGTCAAAAATGAAACAGAACCGAAATTGATGGAAATAAAACGTCTGATAAGGTCTTATGACAACATTAGACGTTTGTGGTGCACCCTAATGAACAAATGGAAATACAAGACAACAGCAAAAACTGACACATCCTGCATACAGGCTGTCTAACCGACACTAGGCTCAGCAGCTTAGCCCTAAACACGGGTTACCTTCACCTTGCCCAACAGTCTGGCCGCTACGGAAGCCGAAAATGATCACACTGATCACCCGGCTTGATTGCAAGGCATGCAATCTCTGTCACATACCAGCTAGCACAGCGTCCACACAGATCAACTGAGAAAATAAGTTAGTATTTAGCCACACATATTGCAGTCATATATATATTTTTAAATCTTACTTAATGTGAGTTGTTGCAGCATAGAGGCGCCGCCATCTATATAAATATAGATCGACCACAAAGGAGTGACCAGGTAAAACCTTTCGCGGTACTTTCAATATGATGCTAGCTAGCCGTGCTACGGTAGCAGCCAAGAGCTGATCTCTGTTTCTGAACATGTATGCGCCGTTTTTATTGCTTTGATCACGGACACTGCTTTGACAACGCAGCATGGCGTCCGGATAGTTAGCGTAAAATAGCTTTGCGGCTGTTTGCTGTGTCAATCCCGGGGTACGTGTTAGGGCTTGCAGATGTAGCGGCGCTAAGCTAGTCCGCTATCTGAATGAGCCAGACATTTGCGCCTGTGCCGTCTGGGCCTCTTGGTTAAAAGCTTTAAATCACGATGGATGGTCGATGTGGCTACTTTGTTCAGGCAGTGTAACTCACTAAAAGACGAATGCGTAGTGACACATTAGGGTTTCAACTTTCATGTCGTCTAACGGAAAATTTTGGTAAACATCAACGCCTCTACGGCAGTGTTTTGCTACATTGTAGACAGACATTTAAAGTGAATGTTGTATTTTCCTCTAAAATAAAGATCCAATGAGCCAGTTGTGAGGTTAACGGCTAAAGCTAGCTTTTGATAAGTTGTTGCTATTAGTAACGGCTGTTATCTCATCCAGGTTTGTTTCATCCGTAATCGTTATTGCGCAGCTAACGTTACTTTACGTGTTTTGAGTAGATAACATGCAGGAGTGGGGGTGTGTATGTAGTACATGCTTCATAAACAGGTATGGTGTGTTTTCTCTGTGTAGGATGGAGTGGCAGCCAGACGAACAGGGTCTGCAGCAAGTGCTTCAGCTGCTCAAGGACTCCCAGTCCCCAGACACAGCAACACAGAGAGCTGTGCAAGAAGTATCCTTATGTCTCTGCTTGTGTGTGTGTGTGTGTGTGTGTGTGTGTGTGTGTGAGAAAAAAGGTGTGACATTTTGCTTTCAGATATGAGAGCTTGTGTGTGTGTGTGTGTGTGTGTGTGTGAGAGAGAAAAAAGGTGTGACATTTTGCTTTCAGATATGAGAGCTTGTGTGTGTGTGTGTGTGTGAGACAATGAAAAGTGACAAGTGCATGTGTGTGTGTTGTCATGCGCAGCTTTACATTGCTAAGTAAAATGGGGTGATTGATTGTGAGAATAATATTATATTAGTCCACACACTGTCACACACAAATACAGGAACACAGAGTATGTGAGAGTGTGTGTGTTGTAGATGGATTGTTGAACTCCTTAACCAAGCCTGCAGAAACTGGAGCAACTCAACCAGTTTCCAGACTTCAACAACTATCTCATCTTTGTCCTCACCAGCCTCAAGTCTGAGGGTATGTATATATGTGCACGGCAAAAAATAATAATTACCGACAATTGAACGTGATGGTCATTGACTGAATAAGCGGTTGTGTCACCTGCCAAAACCTCTGTGTGTGTACCATCCTCTTTCCCTATTTTTAAATGTACTTCTACTCTGCCTCTGTTTCTCAAGACGAGCCCACTCGATCACTGAGTGGCCTGATACTGAAGAACAATGTGAAGGCCCACTACCAGAACTTCCCTCCCAACGTGGCCGACTTCATCAAACGAGAATGCCTCAACAACATCGGGGACCCTTCGCCGCTCATCAGAGCCACGATCGGTGGGTGTTTTTGAGCGAGAGACTGAAAGCTAGCATTTGATTTCCCAGCCACTGTGAGTCATACCGCTATGTAGGTGGTTGAGCTTGTGCAGGTAATGGGTTTGTGTGTGGGAGGGAGCGCGGTGCTTTCAGGTCAAATGATTGACTGCTGTGCCGAATAAAGTTTTGTAGTTACGCCTGAAAGTTTTAAAAGTGGAGGCAGCGATTCTGGATGAATGCTTGTAGTCAAAATCACTATTTTGTCAAAATCAGTGAATATCACAATCTGCTACATGTGTATATGCTGGACATTTTTTTTCTGTTAATACACAGCCTAGGCCCCGTTTGTTAACCTCCCATTTACAGACCCTAGGCTGTGTATTAACAGCAGATTTTTTTTGCACCGCACAGACACAGTACAGACAGTGGGCGGATTGTGACAAGATATTCACTGACTTTGACAAAAAAGTGGTTCGGACGAAGTGTTCTCCAGAATGGCTGAGCCCACCTTTTTTAAAGCCTGACTGGTCTTTGTGTAACCTGTTTCTTCTCCATGGCACAGGGATCCTGATCACGACCATAGCCTCCAAAGGAGAGCTGCAGACCTGGCCAGAGCTGCTGCCTCAGCTGTGCAATCTGCTCAACTCGGAGGACTACAACATCTGCGAGGTCGGGCTCACTTTCCCTGCTTTAATGTGATGATTAGATTTCTCTCTGTTTATCTGGTCTTTTAACATCCTTTCTTTATGGCGTTCTCTTCCCTTCAGGGTTCTTTTGGAGCGTTGCAGAAGATCTGCGAGGATTCCTCTGAGTTGTTGGACAGCGATGCCCTCAACCGGCCTCTCAACATCATGATCCCCAAATTCCTCCAGTTTTTCAAGCACTGCAGCCCCAAAATCAGGTCAGTGAGAAGCCAGTGTTTATGCCTCTCCTGAGCTTTACCACTATGACTCTCCCTGTGAAAAAACTCATTTAATATCCTGTATGTTTCTCTCTCTCTCTCTCTCTCTCTCTCTCTCTCTCTCTCTCTCTCTCTCTCTCTCTCAGGTCCCATGCTATAGCGTGTGTGAACCAGTTCATCATTGGTCGAGCTCAGGCTCTCATGGATAACATTGACACCTTCATCGAGGTGAGCACTAAACCATAATGGCTAGGCATTTCCACTCTTCTCAAACCTCTCGTCCTCACATATACCCCTAGCCATTGTTCCTCATAAGTCCTCATCGTTATCCCCTTTCAGACATAACAGCACATCTGTTTGTTAAAGTTATGTCTTTTTACTCTCAGAAATGGCTCTCTGTTATAATAATAATAATAATAATAATAATAATAATAATACATTTTATTTACGAGCGCCTTTCAAGTCACCCAGAACACTTTACATGCACAGATAAAATAGACACAACATTAAATAATACACAAATGTTATGTTATACACCCAAAGAAGAATCAGGCCTATTAATATACACACACATACGATTTATAAGAATTTCACTGGGAACATTAGAGGCAGAAAAATATAGAATAACATATAAAATAAAAAGATAAAATAAAATGTTTACAGGAGATGAGGGAACGCAGATGGAAATAGATATGTTTTAGCTGAGATTAAAACAAAAAAAAAGACAATTGGTGGTGCATTCACATAAACTCTGAGGAAGAACACTCCATAGTTATTGAGAAGTTTAGAGGAGCAGTGATTGAGCGGCCAGCTGATCAGCTAGACCAGGGGTGTCCAAACTTTTTTTCTGCCCTAAGCAGAATTTGATTAGGGGGGCCCCTCTCCAATGTTAGGGCTGATCAAATCGTTGACTATTGTTAAATGCCATTCAGACACCCAGTGTGTTCTGCTATTGCCTCCAATGTGCAGCTGGGTGAAAATAGTGGCCAGCCAAGATCCCGACCCTCCTAGGGGGGTCTGGGGGTATGCCCCCCCCCCCGGGATATTTTTTTTAACTTTTTAAAGTGAAATGCATGAATCTGATGCACTTTGAGAGAAAATGAAGAGGCTTAATCTGAAGAATTTTGTATGAAAAAATTATTTGGAGACACTATGTCAGATGAATTACAAGCTATTGAAGACGGACACATAGATTTTCCAAAAATAAAAGGGCCATATTACATTACATTTTTAAAATCAACCGCGGGCCGTAGTTTGGACACCCCTGAGCTATAGGCTTATTTTGTCTTGATCAGCGCTCAGCCGGACAGCTCTTGTAAACTTGTGTCTCCGTAATCACACACCGGCTTGAAAACACTATAAACATTTGATATAGCTGCCACTTCACATTAAAAGCATTTAACTGGCAAAACATGAGTTGACATTTATTTTTGAAGCAGACAAAGGAACGTAGCGCATCAGACACTCTAGCAGCTTGTCTTCAGTGTGGTATTTCTACACAGTAAGAGAAGTGGACAGAAAGGAGGAACTACTTTGATGAAAACAGTGGGAACAACCAATATAAATCAGCCTGAGTTGTACAAATACTTCCTACTAAATACTAATCCGTCTGTTTTATATATGTTGTTGTATGTGTTTTTTTATAATTAGATTTTCCAATTAAATAAAATAGAATAAAATAAAATAAATAAAAGTTCCACAAATGTTTTTTCTGTGAATTAAAGTTCTGGGGGGAAGGGGACTAATCAGTATTGGCAGGTAAGACTTTACAAAATCGACAATTGGAATCGGCCAAGAAAAGTACCGTACTTTCCGTACTATATGCCGCACTGGACAATAAGCCGCAGGTGTTATAATGTTTAATTACCATATGTAAGAGTTCGTGCACAGAGGGGATTGTCGGGAAAGAGATGGCTGCTTGAGGAAGCTCCCACATTTCAACAAACAAGTTGCATATTTGCATAACGTACGTAAGTGTTACCATTTTGTGCAATAGTAGCTATTAGGGATGGGCACGAGTGTTTTCGCTACTTGTGTGATCGCTTGCATTCCTCGAGGATCAATCGATTCCCCGTTAAACTTTTTTCTATTTTTAGGACGCAACGCATCTGTCTACAGAACAACGGTTGACCGCAATAAATGCTTATGTCAAACAGTCACAGTTGCCATATGATATTAAGGATTTATTTTCCACAAGTTTAAAACACATTTTCCTAACTGAAAGTAATTAAATAAGCGGGCCACAATTTAAACCGATCGAGTAGGTCTGCGGTGGAGAGAAAAAAGAGAGAGAAAAAAAGCATGGGCTGCAGTTGGCTAACATTCAAAATAGACATTTTAAATAAGAAGGGCAGCAAATACAATACAATTATTGTCCTACAATTTAAACACATAGATAGGCTAAATAACTCACCAAAGCAGTAGAAGTAGGCTAGTATATCCAACTGCGTAATGCTCACTCCTGTCCGTGACTAATTACCACGACTAATTCCTCGTTAACGGAACGTTACACCGTCGGCTTTTGAATCTCAATCCTATATTCCATAATAAAGGCTTCTTATCGTTTGCTCGAATGTGCCCGAAGTCAGCCTGGCTTCTTTACGTGCCTTTCCAAGTTTTCCAGCACCGCATTCAGCTCCGCTGTGCTGTGGAGACCACACACTGGCTGCGCTGCACGGAGGTGGCAGTTATTTGCGGTTTCTGTTTGACACAACGCTTAGTTTATTTAACTTGGATCAAAATATTTAATTTTGTTAAACTTTACATCCGTTTTGTGCCGTTTTGTACACGTATATAACATTTTAAAATAGGGGCGGCCCGCCGGCCGGCCTAAAGGCTACAAACACTAAAAAAACAAAACGATTTTCCTCATCCACCAATCGAGATCATTTGAAACGAGGAGTACTCGATTACTAACGCCCATCCCCAGTAGCTACAGAATATATACTGTGCTGTGTAATAACAGGGTCGAAAAACGGGGAAAAAGTCGCGGCTTGTAGGCCGAAAAGTACGGTAGATAAGTTCCATTGGACTAACTGTTACTGTTATCGATAAAACTGCAGCGTTTGGCAGTACAGAACAAAGTGGTTTCTCTTAACCTTTTCCAACGTCTCTTGCTTTTCGTTGACCTTGCCCATCCTTCCCCCTTGCTCTCCTTGTCTCCATCCAGAGTCTGTTTGCGCTGGCCGGTGACGAGGACTGTGAAGTACGTAAGAACGTGTGCAGGGCTCTGGTCATGCTGCTGGAAGTCCGCATCGACCGCCTCATCCCACACATGCACAGCATCATCCAGGTGAGGAGGCGGGAACTTTGGTCTCACACACACACATCACTTTAAACAGTAAAACGTCTTCCTCCTCCTAATCCCCTCTTTGTTATCCATCACCAGTACATGCTGCAGCGGACACAGGACCCAGATGAGAACGTGTCTCTTGAGGCCTGTGAGTTCTGGCTGACTCTAGCCGAACAGCCCATCTGTAAAGAGGCCCTGTCCGGCCACCTGGTCCAGTAAGTGTTCACGTCACTCTAAAGAGCTGAGTGGATTAAGGTTAATGGTGGAGTCAGCCATTCTGGAGAATGTTTGTTGTCAAAAATCACATGTGTGTAATCGAGCATGTTGCTAGCTACGGTAGCCCCCCCCCCCTCCTTTGTTTACATACCAGTTTACAGAGCCAAGTCTGTGTTTTAACGCCATCTTTTTTTTGTTTTTGCGCACACAAAGTTCGGACAGCCAGTGAGGAGAGAATCAGTGTTTTTTTTTTTTTTTTTGATATTTTTTTTGCATTTTTATGCTTTATTGATAGTGTAGAGACAGAGTTGAAATGGGGCAGAGAGGGGAGTGACATGCAGAGAACGACCGCGGGCCGGAATCGAACCCGGGTCCGCTGCTGGCCGAGGCCCATGGCGGAGACTCCCTACCAACTGAGTTAAGGGCGCCCCCGAGAATCAGTGTTTTTGACAAAAAAAAGTGATTTTGACAACAAGCATACTCCAGAATCGCTGACTCCGCCTTTTTTAAGTTGATGATGAGGAAGTGAAAACCAAATGTATGTGAATTTAACCCGCCAAGTAGTAAAACGTGGTTGTCCGTCTCTCTCTTTTCAGACTGATTCCTATCCTGGTGAATGGGATGAAATATTCTGAGATTGACATTATTCTTCTAAAGGTGAGCCAACCCTCTCACCTCCTCCTCTGCTGCTCATAGAAACACTCTCGCCTCCTGGCCTTTTTTCCCATATCGTTAGCCTCATAGCACAATTGCCTAAATCATATTTACTCTACTCTACTTTTACTCTACATCTACTCTATTCTACATCTACATCTACTCTACATCTACTTAACCCTACTCCATAACCCTTAAAATATGACTTAGGCAATTATGCTATTAGGCTAACGAAAAGTAGATGTAGAGTAGAAGTAGAGTAGAGTGAATATGATTTAGGCAATCATGCTATGAGGCTAACAATTTGAACTCCTGTCCCTTTCTGCATTCACCTCTCCTCTCCGCTGTCCTTCTAGGGCGACGTGGAGGAGGACGAGGCGGTTCCAGACAGCGAGCAGGACATCAAGCCTCGCTTCCACAAGTCACGCACCGTCACCCTGCAGCATGAGGGAGGGGAGGGGGAGGAGGGGGAGGACATCGACGAAGATGAAGACGACGATGACGATACCTTGTCTGACTGGAACCTACGTCAGTAAAATACAGTGACAGTGGTTGTTTTTGCTCAATGATCACGTTTACACGCACACCATACTCTGATTTAAGCTCCATACTCCGGTTGAGACAATAATTTATAGAAGCCCTTGCGTTCCAATACCCATACTTCCATACTATTTAGTACGCCAGAAAAAGATTTAGGATGTCCCAATACATGCACGTCAATTGTAGTATGCTGGAAAATACATAAATGCCCCCACTAACTCCAATAGCATTTTGGAGTATTCGTCTTTATTCTTGACATTTCTCAACATAATGAAAAAAAAAATCTTCCTTATTTGATAATTTTTTTCTCTCCTGTGGCCCTTAAACCCTTCTGTACTTTAGTATTTAGTGTACTAAAAAGAAAAAGTATGTGAATTGGCACACAGTGATGAATAAACCTGGAAATTCACTCTTCTAGAGAGGTAGAAGCGTCATGAGGTTTGACGTCGGCGCGTGCAGCGTTATTTTCGGACAATAATTCCCGTTCCATCCAAGGGAAAATGAACCCTCTTCATGTCCTTATCGTTGTCTTGCTTTGTTCTATCAGCCACAAAAATGACACGTTTTTCTTTTAAGGAGGATAACACACCACGGGTTACACACGCTAGTTTAACAGCAGTAAGCCAGGGCATGTGTCGCAAGCTACAGCATATTCAGAAACATGCAGCGATAAACCCAGTGGGACTATTTAGTGCGATTAAGTAGTATATACATGTCTCAAAGAATGCAAATAAGATTGGAATAGTCCAGCTGTCCTTAATGCGATCATGGCTTCACCAACTATGACCTTATTCTGATGGTTAGCAGGAACAGCTGTTTACATAGCGATGTCTTATTCAGGATAGCATAGCTGTGTATGTAAAAGTGGTCAAAGTTAAAAGAGTTCTTTCATTAGGACCGTTTCAAAGTTCTCTAATGCCTATGATGATGATGATGGTGGTGTTTTCCTCCTCCAGGGAAGTGTTCTGCCGCAGCTCTGGACGTTCTAGCCAACGTGTTCCGTGAGGACTTGCTCCCCCACCTCCTGCCCCTGCTCAAAGGCCTGCTCTTTCACCCCGACTGGGTCATCAAGGAGTCTGGCATCCTAGTGCTGGGGGCTATCGCTGAGGGTGAGACACGCGGCACATTTGATTGAATTGCAGGGACCAAGGGAGGGGGGGCGGGGAGGGTGAATTGATGCCTGTGAATTGGTTTTGGATCAATGGTTCTGTAGAACAATGTGAAAGCTCGGTCAAGAGAGCCAGACTTGAATAGACGGTGACACGTGCATGAACGGCCATTGCACTAGTGTAAATGAAGGACAATATGGGGATCTATAATATTGAAGTTTATTAGACATTGAATATGTCTTGTTATTGTCTGAGATGAAGAGCAGAACGTTTCTAATATCCGAAACAGTAAAAGCTTAAGAGGTTCTGTTCGAGAAATGTGTTCCCTTTTATACGGATCTGGGCTAACTTGATTCCCCTCATTTCCACTATTCATGCTAAGCTAGGCTAACCAGACTTGAGAGTGGTATCAATCTTCTCATTTCATTCTTGGCAAGAAAAGCGACTACGTCCATGTCCCCCGAATTGTTGCACTCGCTCCCTTTTTCTAACATGCAGTGTAACACCTTTTCGTCCTCCCAGGCTGTATGCAAGGCATGGTACCCTACTTGCCTGAGCTCATCCCCCACCTCATCCTGTGTCTTTGTGACAAGAAGGCCCTGGTCCGCTCCATCGCCTGCTGGACCCTCAGCCGCTATGCCCACTGGGTGGTCAGCCAGCCCCCTGACGCACACCTCAAACCCCTCATGACCGAGCTGCTCAAACGCATCCTGGACGGCAATAAGAGGGTGCAGGAAGCAGCGTGCAGGTGCAGCTCTTTACCGTTAGTACATGTCTCTCCTGTGTTACCTGTCATGCATCCTTCTCTGACCCGTCTCGTCTTCCCTTCCAGTGCGTTTGCCACCCTGGAGGAGGAGGCCTGTACAGAGCTGGTGCCTTACCTCAGCTTCATCCTGGACACGCTGGTCTTTGCTTTTGGGAAGTACCAGCACAAGAACCTGCTCATCCTATATGACGCCATTGGAACGCTGGCGGACTCCGTGGGACACCATCTCAACCAGCCTGTAAGCACCGAGCACTGCCGACGTGTCCAAATGTTCCATTGTGGGTAGGGTGTTGGGCCATGTGTACTAAACTGGACCATTGACCATGTCCACTGTGAAATACCATGATGGGCGATGAATTCTGTAGTTTGGACTCGCCATCTATATGCGTTTGAATAAAAATTTAACAATTAGGGCTGTCAAATTAACGCGTTAATTTCGATTAATTAATCACAGAAAAATGTACGCGATTAAAAATATTAACGCAGATTAATCGCACTTCTATAATGCCCTTTGACACGGTGCAAAAGTGCTGCGCAGCTGCACCTGTAGCCAATTGCTTACACGGCCCGCACGGGTAGAAGGGAGAAAAGTAAAGAGAGAAGCAGGGGAAAGGGGGCGAGGGCTCTATGGACGGTTTATGGGATGCTTCGGGCAAATAAGCATGAAGGTAGGAAGACATCTTACTTTATTTTCCGCAGTGTCTGTAAGTATTATTGATTTAGTGGATGCAACAATGTAGGTTCAAAACAGTAGGCCTATCTCTCAATCTTCCTCCGTGTGTCTCAAT
Source organism: Ammodytes marinus (assembly GCF_949987685.1). Taxonomy (NCBI): domain Eukaryota; kingdom Metazoa; phylum Chordata; class Actinopteri; order Uranoscopiformes; family Ammodytidae; genus Ammodytes; species Ammodytes marinus. The sequence goes on from NC_137235.1 coordinate 30,446,703, forward strand.
TTTGTTTGCTAGCTGTCTCGTCTCCGCATAAACGGACACCCGCCCCGTGTGTGTGTGTGTCAATATTTTTGCCTATGAGTACGACGATGGTGAATGAATCGGCTCAGTTGTGGGAGATGGAAAGTCGTCATTTAGTCTGCTTGTTTTTTTGAGAAAATTCGGCGCTAGTTCGAAACCTGACTGAGGGGAGGAGACAGAAGTTACGGGAGACGGAGAAACGGAGAGAGAGAGAGAGAGAAACAAACTGTAGCAGGCTATACAGCTGTTTATTAACAGACATAAAAGTGTCATAAAAGTATGCGATTAATTTAGATTAATTAATCACAGAGCCTGTAATTAATTAGATAATTTTTTTTAATGGCTTGACAGCCCTTGTAACAAAGTATATACAAGGAACTACCTGTGTGACTAATGGTTGTAATGAAATAGCTAGCATAGATGTCACTGTCAAGGAGTCACTGACAGGACTCAGGGGATTAATATATGGACTGTCGTCAAACCAGCCGCTCATACTGTATATTTAAAGTGCACCCGTATAGCGAGCTTTACGGTAAATGCACGGAATCGGCTCAGGGCAAGTCCTAAAGGCACAGCGATTGACTTTCCAGTGTCATCTTTTTCTCTCATTTCCAACAGACAAGTGTTACTGTAAGGAAGTCTTACCTGGATGGGATATGAAATATAGTTCTAGGCTACGCAATCAACCCACATGCTGTGATAAGAAAGTCTGAAACTGTGCCAGACTTGCTGAAGTTAGCACCAGACATTACTGTGTGTCAACGTCTGGTTTCCTAAATTTAATGCTAAAACAAATACATAAGCCGTTTAAAGAAGCTGCTTCTAAAAGTGCCTCAGTATACCTTTTATTGCTGGACGGTTTATGATACAAAAAAGACTCACTCTTGATTTGCTAAAGCGGGTGCACACTGTTTACTTGCAAAAGCACAATAAGCTATTATAATTTGAAGGCAGCCATCATTCAAGGAAGAGAATTGATTTAACGAACTAAATAACAGAAACTTTAGCCGGTCTTGTGGAGCAGGGCTGAGTGGGGGCGCCTTTTTGAAATCACATTGTGACTATGGTCGCTGATCTATCTTCGATGGTTGTCACCCATCCCCGGTCGGCCCAACCCTAGTTGTAATAAAGGAACAAATGAATGACAGGCTCACATCTCCCACGTGTGTCTTCAGGAGTACATCCAGAAGCTGATGCCTCCGCTGATAGCCAAGTGGAACGAGCTGAAGGACGAGGACAAAGACCTCTTCCCTCTGCTGGAGTGTCTGTCCTCTGTGGCCACGGCGCTGCAGAGCGGCTTCCTCCCTTACTGTGAACCCGTCTACCAGCGCTGTGTCACCCTGGTCCAGAAGACTTTGGCTCAGGCCATGGTGAGCTACACACTCATGTCTACCACATGGACTTCACTGACGTTTATTTATGTTTGAGCCGCATTCCATCAGTTATCTCATCTGACCTTTTCTCTCAACGTTGTGTGTGTGTGTGTGTATCAGATGTACAGTCAGCAGCCGGACCAGTACGAAGCCCCCGACAAGGACTTCATGATCGTGGCTCTTGATCTGCTGAGCGGCCTGGCTGAGGGACTGGGGGGCCATGTAGACACGCTGGTGGCTCGCAGTAACATCATGACGCTGCTTTTCCAGTGCATGCAGGTGAGGAGAGCCCCTGTGTGTGTGTGTGTGTGTGTGTGTGTGTGTGTGTGTGTGTGTGTGTGTGTGTGTGTGTCATTAGGATCTTCAATGTGTTCCTCCTACTTGTTCTAAGCCTTGGTACAAAGCAACTTACTTGAAGTGTGTTCATTCTTAAAAAGGAAAAACAGCTGAATGTTATCAGAGAGCAGATCTACCAATAACAAAGCCCTGTGTGTTTGAGAGAGCGACGTCCCAAGGGCTTTGTTCTTTTCCTCAGCTGAAAACATTTTTGAATCCTAATTTACCTGAGACTAAGCATTTGTTCTTCAGCCGTCACATTTAAAATGGAGTTTAGTGTTGTTTTACTATATTTATCTTTTACTAGCAGAAATAATACACATGTTCAGCAAGTTTAGATCAAGCAATCCTGTGGCTGGTATTTCTCATTGTTATTTTCACTTTCAATGTAGCCAATCTCACAGCACTCATCTGCTGTCACTAGCTGCTGTGTTCTTCATTCATTCATCTGATGTTGAGATTTAAAATAATGATTTTTTTTTATCTTCAGTTGAACAGCTTGGTGTAATAACAAAGTATTCATGAGCCACTGTCTCATTTCCTTCTCGTTGGTCTGCAGTTCTTCAGGCCGGATGACGACGTGTGTTCACATTTCTCTTTGTCTCTCGGTCTCTTTTGTCCCAGGATACGATGCCTGAAGTAAGACAGAGTTCATTCGCTCTGCTGGGAGACTTGACCAAGGCCTGCTTCTCTCACGTCAAACCATGCATCGGTACTCCTCTCCCTCACAGAATAGTACATCCATACATGTTCCCATCATGCTCTGTTTCAGTCTCATGTCATAACTGATTTTTTTCCCGTGTGGTGTCCTTCAGCTGAATTCATGCCCATCCTCGGGACAAATCTGAACCCAGAGTTCATCTCTGTTTGCAACAACGCTACCTGGGCCATAGGAGAAATCTGTATGCAGATGGGTGAGCTGCAGCAAATCTATTTATACGTTATGCCATGCTGTGAAGTGCTTGCCCTGTAAAAAGATGAGATGCAGCGTTTTCTAATGTGCGTGTGTGTGTGTCTCACATGAATTCCCTTCTCTGACAGGAGTGGAGATGCAGCCGTACATCGCTATGGTCCTGAACCAGCTGGTTGAGATCATTAATCGACCCAACACCCCCAAGACCCTGCTGGAGAACACGGGTATGGTGTCTGTGTCTGTGTCTGTGTCTGTGTGTCTGTCAGTGCGTTTACATGCAGACTCATAATCGGGTAACTAAACGAATAAGATCTCAACAGGACTTTTAACCTGCATGTAAACACCTTTATCCGATCTACTTCGGACACAAATCGGCACAATAACGGACAAGAGAAGTCGGATAAGAACACCTAGATAATTCGTTCATTGTCGGCTTTCTCTCTGCATGTATACAGGGATCGGACATCTCATATCGGACTTCTCGTTCTGTGCTTGTGTGCCTGCGTGTGATAAGGCTACACCATGGGTTATTGACGGAAGAGAAGCGGACGTGGCTCTAAAACCACTTGTTGAAAGCATGGTTAAAAGGGCTACAGCGCCACCTAGCATAGTGGAGACAGCCATGCATCGGACATTTATCCGATTTCTGAAAGGCCATGTATACTCAGACAAGTGACACGGTCCGTTCGAGTGTCTTGTTCGATATATGTGATAATCCAATCTAGTTGTGCCATGTAACCGCACTGAGTGTTAGTTTTTCGAAGAGATGTGGACTTTACAGTTGAAAGTCAGAGCAGACGATGTGATGTTACCAGGCACAGACTTCTCTTAACAGCTTTCTCTGCGTCCTCCTCCAGCGATCACCATCGGCCGACTGGGCTACGTCTGTCCTCAGGAGGTGGCCCCCGTGCTGCCACAGTTTATCAGACCCTGGTGAGCGAGCCTTTAATCTCCCTACCTTTGTCTTTCATTCCCCCATGCCGTGATAGCTTTAGTTTGTTTTTTGAATTAACATCTGCACACACACACACACACACACGCTAACACAGTCGGCTTTGGTAGTTGCTGTATATCCCACGCTTAGCAGACACGTGTCTCATCCTCTGTGTTCTGGCCAAATTCTTTCTCTTCCCCTCTCGCTGTCCATTCTGCACATGTGTAATCATATGTGTGCATTTCACTAATCCTTACTTGCAAGAAACATTTGGAGCTCATTTCCTCCCATCAGACAATACACATTTAATTCTCTTTCCAATTCTTCACCTTGAGTTGTTGCATTTTCACATGGCTGCAAAACACAATCACAGCCATCTCCAAGGGGCTGCAGTGTTGACATTCTTTGGATAAATACTTGAAATGTGTCGGAATATAACAAGTAGTGAGAATGTAACGCTGATATTGATACTCAATTGTTTTTTCTCAACCTGCTTTAGTGGTTCTATAGTCCTCAAGAACGAGATGCTTAAAATAAACTGAATGATAATCTTCTAATGTCTACACACACCGTTAGGGATGGGACGATCCACTTTTTTTAGTTCCGATCCGATTCCGATACCTGGGGTTTGGATATCGGCCGATACCGATACTGACCGATACGATATCATAATTGTTATACATTTTTTCGTTGGTGGTGATGTTATGTATAGGAAGGCTTAAGCAATTCTAATTTAAAAGAGCAATAAATATACACAAATGCATATAGGTTTATCTTAAAGGCAGAAATCCTTCTCAATGATCACTTCTGCCCCACTAGAATATGTGGTGGTCTGTTTGTCTAAACAGTCTTTCTCTCGCTGGCTGTATTTTACATAGTAGAATTTGTCACAAGCCTCTCCACTTCCTTGACTTGGATTAGCTTTGGTTAGCTCACTGGCTAACAAACTCATATGTACTGTATGTCAAATTATAAAGTGATGTCCTCTCTCCCTCCACCGAACGTCGGCGCATGTTACATAGTAAAAAAAAAAAAAATTATAAAAAAAAAAAAAAAAAAAAAAATTGAATTTTAATATCGGAGCTGTCAGTCCGATATCCGATACGCAGATTTCGGCCATATCGGACCCGATATCGATACTGGATCGGATCGGCCCCATCCCTACACACCGTACTTCTGAGTAACAACTTTAGTAAGATTAGGCAAGAGCAAGGGAGAACGAAAATGAGAAATATATTGAATTTGAAACTTAAAATTATGTTTGAATGACTAAATACAAATTCCCAGTCTTTTTCTCCAGCAGGAGTAGATTGATGACTCATGAGAAGTTACTGTTATATTCAACTCTTTGCAATTCCAGACTTGCAGCCTGTAGATGTAAACACTTCTTCTTAAAAATCCCAAATTCCCTTTTCGTGTTTATCCATCCCACCCTCCTCGTATTATGGTTGTCTTACTCATCTAGCTAAAGGCTTAGTTGTTGTTTTTTTCTTCTCACGTTTAAAAGTGCATGTACTCTTGCAGCCGTCTTGCATGAGCAGATAGACAAATGTGGAGGAGAAAAAACAAACCATCAGCATCAAATAAAAACCTCTCAGAAAGGCATTGCCCTTTTAGTCTCATGTCTGTCTATCCCTGACTCTTTCTCTCGCTTTCGTTCACTTCCAACTCGGACTCAACACAAATGTAGAAGTTAAAGGCTGCATTTCTGTGAAAAGCAGCCTCTTTATTGCATAACACTTGCATGAGGAAAACACATTAAACATAATACTGCAAATCTATTCAAACATTTAATTTTTTTAAGTATTTAATTGATAAATGAGTTGGGGAAAAAAGTTTGACATATCATAGCACCCATAGCCTGATCTTATATGTGAATTCCCATTAAGATTAACGGCTGCTAACTGGTTTCTAACGGCATGCTCTCAGGTGCACGTCTCTGCGCAACATCCGGGACAACGAGGAGAAAGACTCTGCCTTCCGTGGGATTTGCATGATGATTGGTGTGAACCCGGGAGGTGTGGTCCAGGTGAGGCATTGTACACACTCTAGGCTTTGTGTCATGTGCTTCCACTGTCCTGTGTGTTTGGCCCTGTAGAAACCCCACACATGTTTTTTTTTAAGAGCTTGATGTGCCCTTTTTTTTTTTTTTTTTTTTTTTTTCTTCAAACCTTCTCACCTCTTCCACTGCTGTCTCTCCCAGGACTTCATCTTCTTCTGTGACGCCGTGGCCTCCTGGGTCAATCCTAAAGACGATCTGAGAGACATGTTCTACAAGGTGAGGAGAGGGGCTCATAGGGTGAACATATACCGTGTTAATCAAGGGGGGGTTGAAAACAAAGTGGTATTGTCGTAAACTCAGTTTACCCTGTGTTCCAATCCCCATACTTCCCTACTATTTAGTATGCCAGAAAAAGATATAGGATGTCCCAATACATGCACGTCAATTGTAGTATGCTGAAAATACATAAATGCCCCACTAACTCGAATAGCATTTTGGAGTATTCGTCTTTATTCTTGACATTTCTCAACATAAAAAAAAAAATCTTCCTTATCCGATTTTTTTCTCTCTCCTGTGGCCCTAAAACTCTCCTGTACTTTAGTATGTAGTGTAGTAAAAAGAAAAAGTATGTGATTTGGAACGCAGGGTTAGTTCTCTGCTATAAAGCTAAACGGCAAAACACGGACACGTCTCTCGTCCTGCAAAGACATAAAGTGAACACGCGAAATATTTGCAAATGTGCGGGATGTGCACTCCCACATCGTCTAACCAAAAAAAAAGTAGTTTGAGTTTACATGACTTTCACCTCCTTCATAAGACTTTATATAAGTAAGGAAAGTATCCTGTGTATCCTTATTGTTTCCTTGCTACCCCCTGTGATGAGGTTGGAGCAGTTTGTCCTGTTTGGCAGCTATTCTGCACCATCAGCACTTTCAAACAACACTTTTTTTTCTTCCTCCGTCTTTTTTTCGACCACTAAAATGCTGCTACGAAATGTACGATGGATACCAAGTTTAGTCTGCAGGTGGCAGGTTTTAAGGCACTTGCAGTCCATGGCTGATTTTAATCTGTCACGTGGCTCAGGTCAAAACATGTTAGTGAAGGTGCCCTGTTGCAAGGTGCAAAACCTGCTCTTAATATAATAATATAATATAATAAAGGAACAGATAAAGTGACCAGTCGAAGAAGGACAGACTTTTCAACTCCCATTCCCTTGCTGTAGAGGTGTTGTAGTCTGTTGTGCGACTGGTTTAGATGTTACATAACCCCTGGTCCTCTGCCCACCTCCTCAGATCCTGCACGGCTTTAAGGAGCAGGTCGGGGAGGAGAACTGGCAGCAGTTCTCAGAGCAGTTCCCCCCGCTGCTCAAGGAGAGACTGGCAGCCTGCTACGGCGTTTAGATGATCTACACCCGACCAAGAGGTGACCCCAACACGCATCTTTCATTAAACTCATATTGTACAATATAGTTTATAGTTAGAATCCTGATTAGTTGTACACTAAAGCACACCTTGACCTCCTGGGACCCACATATAACTAAAACATTTACATTACACAAACATTGAACATTTTAAAAACATACATTAACCATAAAAATCATCAGATTAGACAAACAAAGATTGAATATTCAGAAACATACAACCACAATACAAGTTACAATCCACAAATATTGCAAACCCAAGACATTTATTCAAAAAGTGACTCCCAAGTTGTGTTTTTTGAAGATCCTCTGAAGTTAACTTCAATGCATCCTCTCTCTCTCTCCCTTCTTTCTCTCTGTCCATCCTCGCAGGTGAGCCAGCAGGAGGAGGGTGAATGGGAAACTCATCCATCTGTGTATTGCACTGCCCAGATCTGGGGGGGGAGGGAGAGGGACGCTTATTGGCCGCTCCCCCTAAACGGACGGCCCCCACGCCCTATGTGTTTGTCCATAGAGGGAGGGTGGGGCGGGCGGGTGGGAGGGAGGGACAGAGGGACACCTCTAGATTAAACTAGGCAGGGACCCGACACAGAAAAAAATACAAACAAACTAACTGGTAGGGACAGATAGAGAGAGAGGGACAGAGAGGAAGGACATGTAGGAGAGATGGAGGGACAGGCATGTTAGGGGGACAAAGAGGGAGTCAGGGAAAGAGACCAGCACAGAGAAAGTTCAGGGAAAGAGAGAGAGAGAGAGGGTAATCTGTAACTAGGCAGTGAAACAGAGCTACTGAAAGCTCCGTTAGCTTAGCGTAGAGGACAGGGACAGCTGAGATTAGAATGGAATTGTTAAACCTAAGAGTAACCGATAGCTTGACCGACAGACAGACCGACCGACGCACACAGACTCTACACACGCACTCGCGCATGCTGTACAATGCTGTACATGCAGTACATGGAACCGACTGTGGGTGGCACTATAATTTAGACTTTTTATGAGACCTACTACATGTGGTTAGGGACAGGCAGGCAGGTGTCTAAACTCTGTTTATCTTCTGGGTGATATAACTTTCTTTTTTTCCTGGGGATTAGGATTCAATGTTATAATTACTTCATCTGTGGTCACTGACATTCTACTTAACTGTAAGATAAGACTCGCTATCCGCATCTATGTTTCCTACACCTTCATTTTCTGACCAGAGTGCTGCTTCACAGAGCTATCCATCTATCAGACATATTCCTGTCACATATTCTACCTGAGAGGTAAAAGAGAGGGAGAGAGAAAAAAACTAAGACATTAAGAGAAAGTGTCTTTCCTCGTGGCTTCACAGAAGGCATTTCTGTAGGAAGGGAGGATTAGGGCTAACACATTGGTTTTCTCACCAGAGGGGGAGGAAATAGTAGAATGAAAATCACATCCTTTAGTTGTCTCTTTTGAGGTATTTGTCTGTATGAGTGTGTGACTGTGCGTGTGTGTGTGTGTGTAAAGTTTGTAAATCCTTACTTTTGGCATTCTGTGTTAACAGTGTGTGAAATATGTATTGTTTTTGATATGGTACCAAGCTAAAACTTGACTCCCACCGCAATGTCCTTGGCACTTGTTAACTGTGACCAAGTGTGTGTGTGTTTGTGTGTTTATGTGTGTGTGTGTGTGTGTGTGTGTGTGTGTGTGTGTGTGTGTGCGTGCGTGCGTGTGTGTGTGTGTGAGCGTGTATATGTTTATGTCTACATTCGTACCGATATCCATTTGATGCCATATTGATATCTTAAGTAAAAACAGTGATTGGCAATGTCATTGTGATCTTTATAATGTTTTAAAAATGGTCCATATTCTTTATTTTTTTATTTTTTTTATTTTGCTGCTACTGATCATTTTTTGTTTTATATAGTGGACTTAAAATTCGCACAATTAACGTTAAAAACAAACATTTGAATTAATGCTATTTTCAGTGACTGTTGAGTTGTTTTTGCACTTCTTTTTAAGTTTATTTTACCTTTTTTTTTTCTTTTATGTATGGACTTAATTTTTATTTTTTATCCTCACCCATATGATACGTCTTGACCCCTAATCTCAGTGTTTGTCATACTGTGTTGCACTGTGAAATTAAGTGTCTTTGACTGGCAAAAATATCCCAATACTAAATGGCAAATAAAAACAACTTTGTGAAACTGGGACTAATCTGCACTTTTACAACGACTAACGTTTGCCATATTGTTGAAGTGTGTGTGTGGGGGGGGGGGGGTTATGTGTGTGTGTGTGTGTGTCTGTGTAAGTACGTGTGTGAAGTCCTGCATGTGTGTGAGATCCTGCATGAGTTGGTGTGCATGAGTACTGTGCCCTTTTTTTAAATATTTAAGTTTCGCCTATGAGCATGTTTTGAATAGTCAGATGGCGTTTAATATGCTGTGTGCAGAATAGGGGATGGAAAGTAATGCTGGTATGGAAGGGATTGTACCCTACTGTGTGTGTGTGTGTGTGTGTCTACGTCTGTATTTTCACTCTGTGTGTGCTTGAATGTGTGTGTGTGCACTGGTGTACGTTTGACTTATTTTTCAGAGTAATATGACTTTCCCTTTACTCTCCCAACACAGCACCTCAATTCACAATGCGAGCATGGCACTCTTCAACATAGAAAACAGCTAGGAGACTGCCAAAGAGCCACTGACATAAAAAAAAAAAAAAGAAAGTACAATAAGTAGAGGCAAGCTTCTATTTATTGGTCAATATGTGAATCTTGATGATGATGAAGTACACGAAACGGAAGGGCTTTTAGGATTAATGATGGAATGATATTTTGCTAGCAATAGTTGTGCAGGGATCCATATTTTTTTCATTGACATTCTGCCAGTGTTTTCTAGCGTGCAAAAATGTGGAAACAGACTGATCAAAACAATCGTCAATTGCTTCAAATCCAAGACAATCTTAACCCCCAGTGTAACTCCTGCTGCCTCATTCTAAGCTTGTAAGAGAATGTCTTTGATTGCTGGTTTAAACTAGGACTATTTATGTTTGTGTAACTGTATTTAGTTACACTTTTTTGTTGTTAACTGAAGGATCGGTTAACTTTAACAAACACTTTTTTTTTTAAATGACACGTAGTCATAGTGACAGATTCCTGTTTTAGATGGCGCTATAGGAGGAGCATGCCAAACTTGTTGAGTTGGTGTGAAAAAGATGGGAACAAAGTATGGATGAAATAAAGAGAAATCATATTCTTAGCCTTAAACTTATCCAATAAAGAGCATGATGATATCGTTGCAATTTTAGCAGAAAGATGTTGCTACATTTTGGTTCCCCCTGGATTTATTACGCCTGTCAAATTTTTACCTTTTTTTTTTTCTTTTTTTAAAGGTGGGAATGGAAATAAAATGCTTTGAGTCTAGTCTTGAAACTCCAGCTGGATTGTGGATTTTTTTTTAAATAAATCATGTCATGCATGCTGAAGGCTGGGATATCAGAGTTGCCAGTCTATGTCTTTTTGTAAGTCAATAAAGGACTGGGGGGTGCAATGTCACTTTAAAACAATTGCCAGCTCACACAGTTAAGTGACTTTTTAGAGTTACATCCCGGATCTGTGAGTGTCCAAAAGTATGAGGAACCAATTTGAAGAGTACAACAATATTTTATTAAGCTCAGGCCAAAAGGACTATTGGCCATATAGGAATCTAGACACTGGTGGATGCTGGTCGAAGAAGAAGAGATAGATACAATTTAATTTTACCCATATTATCTTAACTCCCAGCTACTCTCAGTTACTTTTAACTGAATTTTAGCCTACAACAAAAGCTGCATCTCATCTAGCCAATAACTCACCAAATAACTCTCAGGTACCCTTTGAATTAGTTGGTAAAGTAATGTAAATCCAAACATCTATTCAAGTTTGTTTGACTGACTGTTTATTGCCTGCGGTGACCAATGCATTCTTTGTCGTGAATGAATTTGTATTAATATCAAGAGATATTGTATTATGGAAGATTAAAATCTGGATATCTGTGACCATATATGCACACACTGGTGTCTGTACAGCAAGCACTGGAAACTTTGCCTGAGACATTGCTTCATTCAAGGATTCCCTTTTCCATCACGTAAAGGGCATTAACATTCTCCAATTTGACATGAAGTATGCACGTGTCTGTTTCTCTTTAAGACATTTTAACCCCTCTTAAGCTACATCCATATAGCACTATTTATTTTACAAAGAAAATCATCCCTACCTTGATAAAAGTGAATACCATGAAGCTTGTGTAGGGCCTTGCTGTATATCACTATCCCTATATATATCCCCTACATATTGAGATAACTGTAAGAAGCAAACAGCAATAACATACACGAGGGTGGGTATTTGGCATTGTCTGGAGAGCTAGAAAATGTAGGACATGAGTTGAAGATGATATCTACATGCCTTCATTGTCTCTGTTTTATTGCTCTGATAGAAACTTGCCTTTCCTGTTTGGTAGGCGTGCTTATTTGGCCTTGAGTTCATGTCCCAATGAATGTATACAGTACTGTTGCTGTCTGAAAGAAGGAGATTAAATGGCACTACATGAAGTAAAATTGAAAAGAAAGTGACAAATTAAAATGTAGGCAGGTCACTTGCAAATACAAGCATTCAGAAAGTTGAAAAGAATGATACATAGGTGTGGATTTCGGGGCGGATGTCCAGCTCAATATTTAGAGGAGGTAAATCTGTCTGCATACATTATTATTTTTTTGAATCCTTCTTAACTGTAACTATTGGACCATACCATCTTAATCCTTTCTCTGTTGCAGTGCCCTCTGACTAGGCAATGCCGTATGTCCATGGGCAATGCAGACAGTGTAGTCGGCCTAATTGTATTAAGTAATGATAATGGATTGGATTTATATGGTGCTTTTCTCGCACTCAAAGCGCTTTTACAGGTATCCGAGTAGCCTTTCTGTGTCAGGGAAACACTTAGCTTACCTTCAGCATCTCAACTCAACCGAGTTGTTTAAACATAACATCCCATATGGTGCAATATCAATCATGGAACATTGGGATCATGACCCCAATAAAGAGGGTGGTGGTTGAGACAGTTATTGAAAGGGTGGCCGCCTGATGACCATGTAGACACAGTATGTAGGTGAGCCTACGCAGCCAGAAACAATGTAGTATAAGGCAGACGGTTACTGTTGGAATTAAAGGCTTGTTAAAAGTTGCGTTGGGTCCGGTCTAGGGAAAAGTGTTCCCCTGTCAGAGGGCTCAGTAGCTCTGTACTCCCCTGAAAAACACAATTTAACATCAACACCAAAAGGAATGTTCACCCAACTTCTGGCACACTTCACAAAGTGTTTATAACTTGACACACTATTGTGGCATTTGCACATTCTGAAAGTTTTATTTCACGATGCACGTTTGAGAGAGAATTTTCCCAAAAAATCTATAAGTTTAAGATCAGATCACAAGGTTTTTGTCTATCTAGTCCACTATCTGTTTTTTTTTTAAATATGTTCCCTCACAGAAATCATTCTTAAACTGAAGAGACGCACTGAGGTGATGATCAAACATCATTATGTTGCTTAACTGAGCCTCTCCCACACTTTCTAATTTACATTTAAAAGTGATATGGTGTAATGTAATACAAAGACAGCTACTCCAGGACTCACAATGAAAAAGACATGAAACTATTACATCGACTAAAAAAAATCTACTGAGGTTACAACAGAAAAAAAACGTATCTACAGCAATTACGGCCATACATCCGACAGATTGCATATATGCATGGCTGTTAACAGACAAAACTCCTCACAGTTCTGAAATGACTATGATAAAATGAAGAGAAACACTGTGTACTGACCGGGGCCAACCACTCTCTCAGTGAATGGTCTGTCGGCCATTAATGCCATTGTTCAATGCAGTCTGCTTTAAGATTTCTGACTCATCAACTGAACATGTATTTTTTCCCTTATTTATACTGTAAAGTAAATCATCCACAGAATACTATTTGATATGTAGTTTTACACAGAACAGAATGATAGAGTATTGCTATGAATGTTGCTACGTACATGCCAACTTTTTCCTTTTCACAGTATTCTTTTTAACTTTGTCTCTGTTAGATTGAGGTACAGAACCTAAGGTATGAACAGCGAAGTATCACAATATTTATCCCCGTTCTATGTCGTCCTTCTTCTTTTCTGGAAGAAGTATTCAGATCCTTTACTTAAAGCTGGGGTGGGGGATTTGGGGAGAAAATGGCAGTTGGGATAGAGATTCGAATTCAAATACCTCAACCGCTCCACGTGTTCTCTTTGGTCCCTCCCTATGGTCCCTCCTTGACACGCTCTACACCAACAAAGTTGTGCCAAAGTGAATGGACAGTCCCAACTGCCAATAAGAACAGAGAATCGGAGCCTCGCTCTGATTGGTCAAAGTGTACAGCTCATGTTAACTTTGACCAATCAGAAATCATATACCCCAGCTTTAAGTAAAAATATCAATGCCCTAAAAATATCCCATGAAAATTCTCCAATACAGGGTCAAAGTTTTACATTCAGAACCTTAGCAAAATGTACTCAACGTAGCAAAAGTGAGAGTACTCATTGGGTGAATGGCTTTTTAGTATTGTTTGCATATCATGTTTCTGGAATAATATGTAGAAGATTTATATGCCTGCTGTATTCATTCACTTCAAAAAATCCTTCACTTTAAGGGCAGGAAAGGTAAGAATTATGGTCAAAACCGATTACTAGTTACTAGTAACTAATGCCGTCAGACGAATGCAATGGAGAAAAACTGTTACACTGTTTGCCTCTGAGATGTGGATGAAGTAGGAGAATGGAGCTGCATAAAAATGGAATTACTCAATTACGGTACAGTACTTGGGGAAAGAAATGTACTAAGTGAAATTCCTCCACTTCCACTCAAGAGTTACATTACATTACATGTCATTTAGCAGACGCCTTTATCCAAAGCGACATACAACTAGAGCACACATTCATACACCGATAGCAGCAGCTACCACGCAGGGTGCAAGCTAACTATCGGGAGCAATTTAGGGTTCAGTGTCTTGCCCAGGGACACTTGGACGTGTGGCAGGGAGACGGGGGATCGAACCACCCTACCCACTGAGCTACATCCCCCAAGTTCAGAAGTTGCTGAATATCTCCTGTCTCTTGCTCCAGTCCATAGGAGGCGCTCTCTTCTTGTTGCTCCTGGAGAGGGCTTTCTGTTTGGCCTCGGCAGCTGTGGGACTGAGACGAAGGCCACTCTCCATGAAAGGGTCCGAAACTCGCCTGTCGTCCTCATCAGGGACCTACACACACACACACACACACACACACACACACACACACACACACACACACACACACACACACACACACACACACACACACACACACACACACGAGGTTACACACTTATTTTCAGACTATATCTTTCAATTTCTCACATCATTTTTGATCACACACATCCTCTCTCACCGGGATGCTCATGTCGGAGCTGCTGATCTCTGATTGGGTGGTGGAACTTCTGGAGGATTGAGATGCCGTGCTCCCATTGGTGCAGGAGTTTGGAGAAGAAGCAGCATGGACCGGGGAGTCTGTCAGCGTGACGTTTATGGTGGGTGGATCTGTGGAGGGGGGTTCAGTAGTCGGAGAGGGGGTGGGCGGGGCGCTCTCTGGGGCTGGTTCATCCACATAGACCTCTGTTAGAAAAGTGAACAGACACACTTCAGACATTTTGTCAGGACAGCAAAGGAAGTGTGGAAGTTGTGTGTGTGTGTGTGTGTGCAGGCGTCTTTTCTTAACCATCGTAGTGAGGACATTTTGGCTGGTCTTCACTTCTTGAAAAGGCCGGTTTGAGGGTTAAGACTTGGTTTTAAGGTTCAGATCAGAATTAGGTTGAGGTTATAATGTGAGGTTTGGGGTTAGGCATTTAGTTTCGATGGTTAAGGGGCCAGGGAATGTGTGTCCTCACAAAGATAGAAGTACAAGAATATGTGTGTATGTGTATGTGAGTGTGTCATTGTGTGTGTGTGTGTGTGTGTATGTGTGTGTATATATATATGTGTGTGTGTGTGTGTGTGTGTGTGAGTATGTCAGTGTGTGTGTGTGTGAGTGTGTGTATGTGTATGTCAGTGTGTGTGTGTGTTTGGTGTGTGTGTGTGTGTGTATGCGTGCGTGTGTGTACAATTGGACCTTTGTCGTGGCTGCTGGTGGGTGTGATCCCCAGTCTGAGGAAGAGCTCGTCCGTCTCCGGGTCGACCACCAGGAGGTGCACTTCTTCCTCTCCAGCTTTAATCAGTGCCACCACCTCTGCGTGCTTCAGGCCCTGTATGTTCACACTGTTGACCTGGGTACAGATGTCAGAAGGAAAGAGAGAACAGTGAGGGAAGGTTAGAGATGAACAGATGCAGACCCTGCGTTCCGAATCGCATACTCTTTCCTATCCTATTCTGCATACTACATCCGACGATAAAAAGAATCTAGTTAGGATGCAGTATAGGCATACAATTGGGACATACTTTTACTTGTTTACTTCATCATAACATTGCGCCTTGATCTTGCCTCTTGCTTTTACATCCGTCGCATCCCTGTTTGTTTTCATATGGAGGCTCCGTCGATGTGACGTCACTTCAGGTTCGCACTGAATTATGGGTCAGAATCGCCCAAATAGGATGCTGTTTTCAACACTAAAAATCTTGGCCGGATGTCTGCTACATCCGGGTCTTTCTAACCATCCTCAATCTGGCCACAAGAATCGGGACATACTAAATATTTTTTCTACCATACTAAATAGCAGAAAGTATGCGATTCTGAACGCAGGGAGAGAGACCTTATGAGACAGAGGTGAGGCCGGGCAGACAGAAGGAAGTAGCCATTACACAAGCAGGAGGTACAGACTCACAGTCAGACTAAATACAGATAGAATCTGTGATGTGTGCAGATTGAGCGCTGTATTTGCATGTACTTTCTTCCTGCCTCCACACTCTTCCTCTACACAACATTAACTGTACACACCCCATACACAGATTGAAATGGAAACAAGGGCTCTCTCACGCAAAGCAAGCACACACATCTATCTGCAGGTCCACGACACCAGCCCCTCCTCTGCTGCACCTCCGTTCAAGATGATCCCTTGTCTTCCTTTCGCCCTTTAAACAACACCTCTCTTTACCCCCCAAGCCTAAATCCAGATAATCTGCTCTAATCCAATCACAGCTCAAATCAGTGCGCAGACCTGATTAATATGGGGAACAGTGGCATTGCCACAAATGGCCTTTCAAATGTACCCCCTGCGAAGGGCGATTCATCTAGTCAGCATATCCCCATTACCTTTTTTATTATTATTATTATGTGTGTGTGTGTGTGTGTGTGTGTGTGTGTGTGTGTGTGTGTGTGTGTGTGTGTGTGTGTGAGTGTGTTTGCTTTTTAATTATACCTCCACTACTCTGTCTCCAGACCTGATGCCCGAACCATGAGCAGGTGAGCCGGGGTCCACTGAACGTACAAACTGTCCCCCCTTTGTCTTAACGCTGTGGAGGTTGAATCCATAGCCGTCCTCCCCCTTCACCAGGTGACACAGACGGGGAAGGAACTCCACTATTACGGGCTCTGGTGACGGCTGTTCCTGCGGCTGAAATCATAAGAGATAAGGAGATTGTTCAAATGTTTGTCTTTCAAGCTATAGAGCGGAAGAAAAAAAATCATACAAATGAATGTCGGTTACATTCAAGCCATTGCCAAATGAGTTGACGCAAAGTTGATCAAGCCTATCAGCTCCACAAAACTCTCTCTGTGTGTTTGTCAGCATGGCAGCGTCTACAAAACTGGTGGTGGATATAGGATCATTGCTGAGCCTGTGATGTTGCATTGAACAGCACTATCGTCAACGTTTGGTCCTTTTTACAATAAAATGATGAAATTCACTACAACACCACTGCTAATGACGTCCTCAAAATAACCAGTTTAAATCAGAATTTTTTTTGTGTGCACAGAAATTGAACATGACAAGCTGTACAGCAACAGGAGTTACTCCAGGGCTGTCATAAGATCGTGCAGATTAGGGGTAATTCAATATTGCATTCCAGCTCCACTACGGGTGTTCCTGTTAAACTGGTACACTTGTGTATATTGGTGCGGCTGTATGATGAGCTCTGCACGAGAAAGTGGCTGCCGGTCTGTGGTGGCTTAAAGTGGATGTGGGTGCAAGAGGTTAAGACCAATCCTAAACCTAATGGCCAACAACAAAGAGAGGACACAACAAATGACTCTCTGGGTGACCTGAACTTCGCCTCTACTACTATAGGTGCACGCTGGATGTGTGTGTGTGTGTGTGGACTATACATTACTTCATGTCCTTAGGGTAGGATAGCCCAGGACAGTGGGACCTGAGGGCTGTCTGACTGTCTGCTCCATAAACAGCATAGCGCACACACACACACACACACACACACACACACACACACACACACACACACACACACACACACACACACACACACACACACACACACACACACACACACACAGAGAGAGAGAGTGTCCTCAGAGTGTGTATGAATGATAACATGTCTGTACACCCCTCCTGTCTGTTAGATGGAGCGGAACACCCCTGTGACTGATCTCCTTGGTGACAGGGCCGATCTGTGCGGTAACAGGTCCACATGACTCCTACTGCTTTTAAAGATCTCTGACGCTGTTAAACTGTTTACTATAATTAACACGTCGGCCCAAATGAATCCAGGCACACACGTAGGCTGCACAGCAAACTGACCTGGGAACACCTACGGATACGCTATTCAACGCTGTGTTCGCGACAATCAAGTCAGGAAGTGCAGAAAAAAAGTCCCATAAAGTTGGCCTAGTAGTGGATGGACTAGGCAAAATGTAGAGAGACCCATTTCCTACTTTTTTCGATAATCAACCTGTTACATGTTCAAGCAAACTTACACATTCCTTGGTTCCAGTTTATTCAATGTGAGAATTGGCCCAAATCATTTGAATATGTTTTGGTTTGATATTTGAAGATGTTTCCTTGGGCTCTGGGAAACTGTGACAGACAATTTGCTCCTCCTGCTGACATTTTAGAGAAAGTCATTTGTGTAGCCTTCTATTCAGTCAGCTTCAAATCAATACCTCCAACGTGATATCTTACTTTGGTTGTTAATGCAGAGATTCCTTCCTTCTTATACTTTCATAAAAGGTATCATCCTTAGAGATGATTATTACTAGGCCTACGTCACATTGTAGCCTGCTATTATATCTTACACAAAGCTTCGGTCAATGCCATAGTCTATATCTAACAGGAGAAAAAAAACACTTTCTTTACTTTTAAAGGAAACAACCTTATTCAGGGAGCTTAGTGATGGTGCTGCTGTGTCTGTTTGTGACTGAGACAGTGACTGTGACTGTGGTTATGTAAGACCTCTGTATATGGGCGTCTGCAGTCATACTAATAACATCATGCAACACTGAAATGGCGTCTGTACAATGTGAATGCCACAGGACACATGAGAGACAGGGAGATTAATTGTGTGTATATAGAAAAGTGTGAAATGTACTGTATGTCTTTCTGTGCTTAACAAGCACAACACTCAGTGGTCGGACCTGCTGCTTAATTGTTGGTCCAAGTATAATCACACGGGCTACATGTATTATTGAAAATGTCCAGTGTCTATATCTGGAAGATGGTTAAAAAAGTCCCAAATGAATTGCGGCCAAACAAAGGGGCAGAGGCCAAATGCTCAGTTTCTATGCAGTAAATCTTAGTAAACAAACGGTGCTCTTAGCAGTTGAAACAATGGACACTTGAGGCATTATGTGGAGCAACATCAAAAGGCCAATTAAAATCAGGTGTAATAATGATAAAAGAGAACTCAACGGGACATTATAACAGGATCTCATGTAACTCCATGTTGTACACAAGAATATGTTATGGATATTAATATTGTGTGAATGTACTGTATATATATACATATATATACTGTATTATGTACATTCACACAATATTAATTTCCATAACAAACCCCTGCACAATAAAATGAAAATGATCAAAACAGCCCTGCACATACAAACCCATGTGTAAAGCTTATAACAATAACATTTGTGTTGGAGACGTCAGCCCGTGACATCACAGTATATCCCTGTGTCGTGAAGGTGCTGCTCTTATTGCGTATTATGTTGTTTTGATCTGAACCTATAATCCAAGCTGAGAAGGAGAGCCGCGGTGGCTAGCCAAGGACCAGCCTGTATTTACCCTGCCTCCGGCCAAACAGATGGCACATTGACGTGTGCCGCTAGTCCTGAGGATCCACTTTGTTTGGAGCCCAAACACACCAGACAGTTCTCACGTCTTTCTGCAGCCTGCCTGACATTAAGGCGTCACAGCGGTTGGCACTGGTGGACATTTTACGTTGGCCATGTCACGCTGGTTGACGGGGAAATGTGGGACTCTGAAAAGGTTTTCTGTGCATTTTGTTTTGCAGCTATGATAGCATACCAGAGGACGTGTCTTGACTACAGCTGTAATGGTGTGCATGGTCCCACAGTGGCAGAGAGAGAGTGAGATTATGGGCCAAAAATAAACAAATAGGTAACAATACCCGTGGGAGCTTGACAGTTCCCGATTTCTATCTTGAGATCAGATACCTCCCATGTAGGCTATAGTTGGTTCTGTCTTTGTTCCCAGCCTCCTCAAAGCTGGCTTTATCAAAACACACATACATAGGGGGCGCCCTTAGCTCAGTTGGTAGGGGAAATGATCATATAGTTTTGACTAAACAATGCCTACAGCCCTGGTGTTTGATTTTGCAGGGTTTTGCCTCTGCAGTCAGGTGTGAAGAATCAGTGTGAGTTAGGCACTAACACTCCTATGCAAACAGAGACGGCACTCTTTACATACAGTATGCATTTTAAACATTCACACTCCTAAGAGGTTCCAGGGCCTTAAAACTAAATCTGTGATTTTCAAGCAGATGTTTCAATGGTCTGGAAAGTTAAAAAGGTGACAACGGCATTGTTTCACTGTGGCAGAGAGCAGGTGAGAAACCCTTTTGAACTTGGCCTGCTCTACTCACTGTTGTATTCAGTTGTTCGGTGCTTTATTTGTATTTCTATTCCTGAATACAGAGGAATTTGTCTGTTCTTATGTATCATCTCGCTCCAGGACATGTGCACTTTGATGTTTTGTTTTTAACCCCTTTTAGTGACCCCTCAGAATTCCTCTAATAAAAACTAAAAAAAAAAACCTTTGAATGGCTGTGTTTGACTGTGTTCTTCCAGTGCTCGCGAGAGACCCACAAACAACAAGGGTCAGATGTATTGATTACGTCTTACCTCTGTGTCTGTCACTGTGCTAGATGTCACCGATGGCCTCTTCTTGTCTTGTGTGATGGTGTGTGTTGGTGTTGGTGAGTCTGTAGGAAGAGGTTGAAGTGGTGAAGAGTTTGCGGGGTTGGGTGTAGGGGGTGACAGTGGTACACTTTCCCTGGGTAAGGGGGAGGACGAGGGTATGGGGGGTGACAGTGGTACACTCTCCCTGGGTAAAGGGGAGGAGGGTATGGGGGGTGACAGTGGTACACTCTCCCTGGGTAAGGTGGAGGACGAGGGTATGGGGGGTGACAGTGGTACACTCTCCCTGGGTAAAGGGGAGGAGGGTATGGGGGGTGACAGTGGTACACTCTCCCTGGGTAAAGGGGAGGAGGGTGTGGGGGGTGACAGTGGTACACTCTCCCTGGGTAAAGGGGAGGAGGGTATGGGGGATGACAGTGGTACACTCTCCCTGGGTAAAGGGGAGGAGGGTATGGGGGATGACAGTGGTACACTCTCCCTGGGTAAGGGGGAGGACGAGGGTGTGGGGGATGACAGTGGTACACTCTCCCTGGGTAAGGGGGAGGAGGATGTGGGGGGTGACAGTGGTACACTTTCCCTGGGTAAGGGGGAGGAGGGTGTGGGGGGTGACAGTGGTACACTCTCCCTGGGTAAGGGGGAGGAGGGTGTGGGGGGTGACAGTGGTACACTCTCCCTGGGTAAGGGGGAGGAGGAAGGCGTGGGCCCGGGCGAGGGGCGCGGGGAAAGGTTGCCCATCTCGATGGCCAGGTCCTCGGTGCAGAGCAGGCCATGGCTGAGCAGGTACTCATCTGTCTCTCTGTCGGCCAGCAGCAGCCTGGTGCGATGGGCCACCTCACGGATACGGCTCACCACCTGCAGGGAGGATGGAAGAGCAGGAGCTTATAGGTCTATTTATAATGATTCCTTTAGGCCCATGGAGTTCAAGGCCTGCACACAACCTAAAGGTTACTTTTAGCTTAACAAAAGGCACTAGTAGTAGTGATACCCATTACACAAGGCTCACATTGACCCATTTCAGACCCCCACCCCCCTCCTCTTCCTTCTCCCCAGGCAAAGAAAAAAGTGGTTCAACAGGTAGGACTGTACAGAACACATTGTTTGGGCTGAGAGTTTAAGTTCCCTCTACCGGGTTTCTTTCTATGATGCAAAAAAATGAAGCCAAGTATGGAGCAATAACTCACATCGTGGTGGGTTTCTTGTTCCACATTCTCTCCGTTGACCTCCACCACCCGGTCTCCTGCTCGCAGGCCGGCCAGGTCAGCCGGGGAGCCGGGCTCCACTTTGCGGATGAACTGGCCGCCTTTATTGCGCTCCCCGTGCAGGTGAAACCCATAGCCGCGCGGTCCTATGGCCAGGAAACAGAGCCGGGGTCTCGGCTCGCTCTCCATCCCCAGCGCGTCAACAAGGGGAGGAGAATGGGTGGCGGAAACAGGTCAAAGAGTCTCAGGGGAATAACCCGGTATTAGGTCCGAGAGCGGTGCAAAATCTCTTGCTCTTAATCCAACGTATAGCGATGCGCACCACAGACCAAATGAAAATCATCGTTAAGCATGTCGCGATTCCATTAATAATCAACCAATCGATCAAGGAGCACAAGTCCCAAACTAGGGTTAAACTCCATCCAGAATCCATCCATGCGCGCAGAAATGGTGCCCCGGCCTGTGCGTAGAACAATGGACAGAAATCACGGACAGGAACCAAATCCCGTCCATCGCAGGCGTAAATCCAAAGAGATCAGAGATTAGAAAAGCTGTTCGTCGCACGTAACACTTAATTCTTCTCAGTCAGCGGGGCGTGCGTCCTCCTGTCCGGCCGGTGAGGGAGTGAGGAGGCGTCAACAACAGTCGCACTATAGCCATACGTGCCCCCCCCCCCCCCCCCTTCAGCAGAGCACACCTGACGACGCAACGCAGTCGCGATGTGCACGGCTGGGCACAAAACTAGAGCCACAAAAAACAGTACTGAGACTGTTAGGGCTCACATTAAATACAAGTTATGTGTTTAGGGGTGAAATGAGTGTAGGCATACTCTGCAGCCAAGGTGGAAAAGAAAGCAGACTGACTGTTTGCCACTGCTAACCTGTGCACGGAACTTTTCCCCCTGAACCCGCAATGTTTCCCTATCTCCATTGGAGATCAATAAAGGGACAGTTGCATAAAAAGGACATTTGAATGTGTCATGAAGTATAAGCTTCCATTGTGTGACATGATAGCTTACTCCGTCTTACTGTACATTAATACATTTAAAATTGAGTCTCTCAAGTTATTCAGGAAAACCAAGTCTGAGGATGTGTGTTCATTTGAAGATGATAAATCCAGGAGGCACATATTAAAACACCCAGATGGAAATCCTTAGAACTAATGATGTGCCCTTGAGCAATACAACACATCCACAGTCAGGGGATTAAGTGGTATATGATTGCCTCTAGCCTAGGGTGCCTCACTATTGTTAAGCAGCATCCAAAGTCATTGAGGTCCCATTAAGCATTGACAACCAACACAGAATAAGTAATTAACTACAATTAAAAGCAGAAGATTAATGCTGCTAAGTGCATAGTCCAGCATTTTACATTGGCTACAGTCCAGTGTATTCTTTTCTGTAATAAATAACCCCTTTTCACATGACATATTTTGGTCTTGCAGGAAGACAAACACAGGTGTAACTAATAACATGAACAATGGCCGTGTTCCATTTAAGTGTCCCAGTAAAGCATGGCACACACCCAACATGCAACACTAGCCCTGCGTTCCAAATCACATACTTTTTCTTTTATAACTACACTACATACTAAAGTAGAAGAGTTTTAGGGCCAAAGGAGAGAAAAAAAATCAGATAAGAATGATTTTTTTTTCATTATGTCAAGAAATGTCAAGAATAAAGACGAATACTCCAAAATGCTATTGGAGTTAGCTACAATTGACTTACATTGGGAAATCCTAAATCTCTTTCTGGCATACTAAATAGTAGGGAAGTAGACCAATGGGGATTGGAACGCAGGGTTAGTGTCCTGGAAGTGACACACCTAATTAGACCTAGTCTATATTGTTATTAATTACAACTTTGCTGCTTCCCCTGCTGTAACATGACTATAACTCAGACAGTATTATACCACTGTTATACAAGTGCAAGCCATGTGTTGAAATGTAAGTCTTTGATAAATAATAGAATTTATTATACAAGGCTTCAAGAAAATGCACATATTATGTAAAAAAAAATGAATCACTTTATATTGAGCTATCCTGCTGAGTTAAAGCACATTTGCAGATTTTTTATTTTTTTTTTTACTTTTCTGACTCTTCTGATTTTTACCAGTGTTTTGATGTTGTGCTATATTTTTAGCAGAAACAATGCAAATTCATCCCTATATTCGGTAAAATAGGCTGTGCTTGAACTAAAGTAATTCTTGGGTTGTTTACCAAGTAACATGCACTATACACGATGCCATTTTAAAAAGGTATTACATAGTAGTTCATTTAGGCATAATTTTTTTTGGTCCTACATGTGTAAAGGGAACACTCACTCTACTGGAATTTAAAACGTTCAAAATTCAAACATAATCATCCAGTGTTGGTACGTACAGATTCATGTGGGATGCCAACCCTCAGCTGGATTTCTTTTTTTTTTTTTTTGTTCGTTCTGAACTACAGTAAAACACGTGTGATGTCATTGTGAGCTTTTAGCTTCTTATGTCAAACAGAGATACTAGTGATGTCATAACTCTAGTGATGTTTTTTTTACCACATAGAAACCATAACTTTGGCTTGTATGCATTAGCACTGAAATGCAGTCACTGAAAAAAGAAAGGAAAATATCAGAAGATTACCATTAAAATACAAATCAGAATGCACAAAGTAAATCAAAAGATAAGATTTTTTTAATGCCCAGTTTATTTTTTTAGTGTCACTGTCCTTTTTTCCCTAGCACTAACAGTAGAACAATACGTCATTTGTTAATAAAACATAAGGGTCAAATAAAACTACTGAATACAACTATCTTGAACCATAGTCACATCGATGCAAAGCTTAGATGCATGATTTTAGTATGTTAGTACAGGCATTTTGTGAGAAAATATGGGTGGACCTCTCAAAAATTGCAACAGAAACCATTTAAACTGTTTTTGACTCATGAATATGTAATTAATAACATACTAAAAGTCTTAAGGAATCCAAGTGGTGGAAAGTTTTTTTCTAAGGGGTTTCTTAACCATACCTTTATGTCAATTTTCGGCTTCCTAAAGTACTGTTTTATGGTAGAGGGGATATGTGCAAAATTGTTAACCCCTTCAGAAAAGCTTGAAACTTGGTACACTTATACAGTTTGGGGCCCTGAACATTTTCAGATATAAAGCCATTGCAAAATTTAATCTTGGTTGCCATGGAGACCATTTTACTTTCCGCCATAGCCTAATTATGCATTTTTCATCATAACTCCTGAACCAAACATAATACCACATAACTAGTGATGTCTACCCCTATGTTTTCATGGTCAGGGATTACTATGATACCACACAACATCAGAAACAGTTAAGGTCAATAGTTAAGGGTGAATCCAATTTTTTTTAAATGTATTCATACATTCTTTTCTGATATCCACACAAATCGTTCATTACTGTCCATATCAACCGACAACTTTGTTTAACAAGAGATATGGTACAATGCATGTGCAAATAAATGATTAACTATGAAGTCATAATATTAATTTGATTTAATTTTCTTGCCATAAATGTATTAAACGTTTTCAAGATAACAATGTCAAGTTATTTTTGGGTAATTTTTGCCTTTATTAGTTAGAGAGAGAGATCAGAACCATATGACCCGACAGCAGACCTGGAACTCATATGGAAAACTGACATCCTGTTTGTCTCACAAAGGCCAGCATGGTCTAGTATGATGCAATTTGCACAGCATGGCAATCACCCGGGGAAAACATCCTTTGTGTTTACCCCATTGGTTGATATGAGACGTAGTGACCCTACATGCATCTACTCCACATGTAAGTTCCTATGTGAACATGCCCACTGCCACAATTCCACCCCAATCATCAAATTTTATCAACCACTGGTGGAAGGCATTTTCTTATGAAAGCAGCTGAGCCAGAGGTTAGTGACTTGGGGTCTTCCACACTGATATTAGTTGTTGGGGTCCATTGGGCATGTTATGGTTGATGCTGGGAAGAGGAAGTGATAATGATTTTCTATGCAGCCGTTGTGCACATTATGACAGGGAAGATGTTTGGATGGGATTTGCATTGAAAGAGTCCTTAATTGCCTGATGCACTTGTTGTAACTCCCCATTAGCTGCAAGGAGATCCAAAATACTATGATGAAGAGATGTCATCAGCAGATGATACCTGCTGGAGATCGGTTATAAAACTCTGGTGTCAATTAAGTTGCTGCAATTTATGCAAAGCAGATAGACGATGTCTGCAGAGAAGGCGTGCCATTCTGATGTGATTCTCAGAATAAGATGACTTCTCAAATGCAAAACTGAATCCTTAAAATCCATTTGTAGACATATTTTGCAAGTTTCTGAGAATTGGGAACTTCACCTTGAAACAATATCAGAAATGCTTCCTTTCATGGCAGTATCAGGGCATAATCTCTACACAAAATCAGCTCACATCTACAGTATGTGCAGACAGGCACCGAGGGCCGATTTTTAGATATTTATGTCAATATCTATTCAAAGTTGGGTGTTTACACAGAGCCGCGGCTCCGCTTAAGGCCATTTAAAAAGCAGTAGAAAAGCTACTTGTGTCTGGGTGTGGTTGTGAAAAGTATTTGGACCCCATGAAAAAACAGGTTGGGTACCTTTTGTAGTTCTTCTACATTCTTATAAACAGGACAGGCCAGTTACTCTGTCATTGTCCTCAGTCTACAAACAGGTTTAAATTATCTCTTCCCATAAAGTACATTTTTGTGAAAAAGAATTTCCCTTTGGGGACAATAACTTCTAAAGGCTTTGACATAAGTCTTCAGGTTGACACGGCCAGCCAGGTCTGACCAGTTTTTCAGAAACCTGGCCAATTGACCAACCAGCCGGGTCCTACCACAATGAAGCTGACGAGCAGCTTCATCCTGTTTTAATCATTGTAACCACCAAGGTCCTGCTTTCTGTATTGTTTCTAAAAATAAAAAATGAAAATAGACCTTAAAAAGTTCTTAATGCAAAGAAAGATACAAGGCACAAATAAGTTGGAAATAACTGAAGGAACAGATTTGTGTTCAAAGATTAAGAACTTTTTGGTAATTATTTCAGTAATGTTTTCAGTAATTTTGCAGTGATGAGAGCAGAATGAACTAAGCCTAAATGTTGCAACCAAATATAGGCTAACTTTATAGTTTTGAAGGGTAGGTTGGTTTGGTTATTCATTTAGAGAACCGCCTTTTTTTTCTTTTTTGTGTGAAGAATTTGTTGTTGATGTCATTTATTTCAACAATACCACCAACATATTTCAAATGATTTATTGTCATGTGCAGAAATACAAAAGAGTGCAATATTTGGTGCAGTCAATTATATGTGTGTGTGTGTGTGTGTGTGTGTGTGTGTGTGTGTGTGTGTGTGTGTGTGTGTTTATACATTCAAGTTCCTGTACAACATCTGTTCATCGCTCAGGCAAAACCTTAGGTGCCGACTGAGTCAATGCTTAACTTTGCTTCTTCGGCCTCCTTCTCTGCGTGGAGGGGGAAACAGTTGTCTGCCATGGCTCTACCTTTGTCCTCTCATCTTTTACCGATGATTCTTGCTCTGGTTCAGTTTTTGCTTTGGAGGAAGAGGAGGGACATGTAGACCGAGGGTGCCCAGCTTTAGGCCTCTTAGTCGGGGAGTTCTTGTGGGCGGATGGACAGCTGTGCTGGTTCAGACACACGGAGCAGAGGGGGTTGACAGGTAGACACACCTGCTGTCCAAAACCCACCAGCAGCCAGTTGATCTCACTCCACAGCTCCCTGGGAATGAGTGTGACAAGGACATGTCAAGCTTATTTTACAGTTGCGTTGATTGATGTTTCTTAAATGGTCATTTGGGAACAGTGCTGTTCCCGTACATAACGCTAAAATTGTAAACTGATATGGAAAACTTGCAGTATTAAACATCCAGCAAACATGGAGCAACAGAAGTATTCATTTGGAGTCATGTTCTAACAACATGGGTTAGAGCTGTTTTACTGCAAATAATGTTGATAAGAGCAGCAGGAGTTCATGCTTTCATTAGTTAACACAAGTGTTGGCATGAACAGACTTGTGTACTGTAAATCATTCATGATGGATGTGTCATTCCTCATCGTTTTAAATGAAATGACCAAAATCATAATTTACATAATAATACTATAAGAGTTCCTATAATGAAATCCATACTGTGTTATTGTTAGGGGGTCTGTTGGTCTGTGCTTATCAGGTTGAATGGGTCAGAGGTGAATCCATTCATCTGTTACCTGGGTAACCACTCCTCCAAGGCCTTACGCGTTTCCTCTGGGTTCTTGGTGAGTGTCTTGAGCCAGCCCAGCCTGTTGGAGATTCGATGCACATGTGTGTCCACGCCTAGGCAAAAAAGCAACACTACACATGAGTGCATGCACACACTATGCAGATTTACATACAGTAGCTCAATGGTGATGTGGTATCACTGTGATAAACAGTCTATGCACAGCTTCGCAGATTTAAATATGCTATCGTACTAACAACGCTATCTGTCACAGAGCAGCTATATCCAGGCGCTTGGTTTCTATTACAAAATGATTCTGCAACTATTTTGATTATAAATGAATTATCCGGTCAGTTTGCTTTTCTTTGTTTTATGTTACAGAAAACTGTATAAACAGTATATGTATTATTTTCAGACTACTGGCTGATATCACCATGGGCTTTAGAAAAACTGTGATGTGACGGGCATTTGTAGCTTATTTCAGACAATTTATTGACCAAACAATCAATTAATTGAGAAAATAAACTGCAATTGATAATGACCATGAATCATTGCAACCATCAAACAAATTGCAGTCCTATTCTCTATTTAACTGTAGGTGGGCTTCACGTAGCAGGAGGGCATCTGCTAGGTAATACAAGAGGCTCTGACACAAAAAGAACTACAAAAAGTTTGTAGTTCCCTTTTCCAATGATGTGATTTTTCGCTACTCAGCAAGAGATTATTTGATGTATTTTTATTCCATATGATTTGTAAAGTGACTGTGCTTGCACTAGGAGTGTGTCCCCACCAATGCCGGACACCTTGTCCCAGGCGATATCCATAGCCAAGTGAGCCATCTTGGGTCCGACTCCCGGCAGACGGACCAGCCCCTCCACGCTGTCCGGGATGTCCCCTCCATACTCCTCCTGCAGCATTGCCGACGTCCGCTTCAGAAACTTCACCTTAGTCTAGGGGGAGGCCGGGTACAGATGGGTGGGAGAGGGAACCATTGGATAAGGTGTAAAAAAAGTGAGTGGATGGAAGCATTGCGCCTAGAATGAATTGATAAGCAGACTTCAGTATCACCCTCCAGAAGCCGACGGGGTAGATGAGTTCCCCCAGCTTTTGGTCATCGGTAGCCAGTAGATTTGCTACAGTGCAGCCGTGAGCTCGGAGCTTCTGCATGGCCGCCGCTGTCACCTGGTCTCTGGTCTGACTGGACAGCATGAGTGAAACCAACACCTGGAAACGTCTCACCTGTAATCCACAGATAGGACAACAGAGTGAACAAGATGAATTACTTTGGTTAAAGTGGTCAATTATTAAAAGGTGCACTAGGCATATTCAAGGGAGGAGGATTTGTTTACATTTTGCAGACCCTGCAGTTAGTTTATAAGACAAAAATCTTCACTACTTAATTCTATCATCATCATAAATCAAAACTGAATTATTTTGAGGTACCTATGCCCCGCTGCTGTAAACAACGATAGTGAAACAGTAACTTTTAAGGTAGCTTTCTAACTTCAAACAGTGTTCCTAACTTCCCAATTTTTGTGAGGAAAGTTTTTTTCTCTCTTCAGAATATACCTTAAGGCCAGGACACACCGGTCCGACTACCCGAAAATGGAGTCTGCCGTTTCAGGCAGCTCCAGTCTGCCCGTTGCGGCCAAAAAAGTGCCAAGAACACACCGAGCAGACTATTGACTTTCCGTACGCTCTGCGCTTGCGCGCAGGGCCGCCCATAAGGGGTAGAAAGTGTGAAAGCTTTCTAGGGCCCAGCCACTTGGGGGGCCCATGGTCTTTGGAAGGCAAGAACCTACCTAGATAACCTTTAATTTTAGATATTTATGTCAATATCTATTCAAAGTTGGGTGTTTACACAGAGCCGCGGCTCCGCTTAAGGCCATTTAAAAAGCAGTAGAAAAGCTACTTGTGTCTGGGTGTGGTTGTGAAAAGTATTTGGACCCCATGAAAAAACAGGTTGGGTACCTTTTGTAGTTCTTCTACATTCTTATAAACAGGACAGGCTAGTTACTCTGTCATTGCCCTGAGTCTACAAACAGGTTTAAATGATCTCTTCCCATAAAGTACATTTTTGTGAAAAAGAATTTCCCTTTGGGGACTATAACTTCTAAAGGCTTTGACATAAGTCTTCAGGTTGACACGGCCAGCCAGGTCTGACCAGTTTTTCAGAAACCTGGCCAATTGACCAACCAGCCGAGTGATACCACAATGAAGCTGACGAGCAGCATCATCCTGTTTTAATCATTGTAACCACCAAGGTCCTGCTTTCTGTATTGTTTCTAAAAATGAAAAATGAAAATAGACCTTAAAAAGTTCTTAATGCAAAGAAAGATACAAGGCGCAAAGAAGTTGGAAATAACTGAAGGAACAGATTTGTGTTCAAAGATTAAGAACTTTTTTGTAATGATTTCAGTAATGTTTTCAGTAATTTTGCAGTGATGAGAGCAGAATGAACTAAGCCTAAATGTTGCAACCAAATATAGGCCAACTTTATAGTTTTGAAGGGTAGGTTGGTTTGGTTATTCATGTAGAGAACCGCCTTTTTTTTCTTTTTTGTGTGAAGAATTTGTTGTTGATGTTAATTTTTAAGCGTTATTTATTTCAACAATACCACCAAAATATTTCATGTGCAGAAATACAAAAGAGTGCAATATGTGGTGCAGTCAATTAGTGTAAATGTAACTTATACCAGAAACTAGTAGCATAGAAAACGTGCAACGTCATGAGATCCAACGCTTACAGGAAATGAGAAAGAAAAAAACATGTCCACGTGTGTTGCTAGTGCCGATATCTAAAGCAACACAAACAGCTTTCATAGCCTCGCCACATTGCAAACTATTCAATATCTATTCAAAGTTGGGTGTTTACACAGAGCTGCGGCTCCGCTTAAGGCCATTTAAAAAGCAGTAGAAAAGCAGAAATGTTCAAAATGTTTCAGATTGAGCACAGCGGAGTGTAACTGTTTCAAACATAATCCATCCTATAAACCCTTTGTGTGCCAAATGGTGACAAGATTGGGTTTTGATATCAAACAGTTTTGTCTGGATTATATTTCCTGAGTCGTTCCTTCTCATGGAAAACATATGTACCTGCTACTTGTGTCTGGGTGTGGCTGTGAAAAGTATTTGGACCCCATGAAAAAACAGGTTGGGTACCTTTTGTAGTTCTTCTACATTCTTATAAACAGGACAGGCTAGTTACTCTGTAATTTTCCTGGGTCTACAAACAGGTTTTCAGGGGCCCAGCCAATTGTGTGGGCAGGCCTGCTTGCGCGGGACGTAATGTCTCCATAACAGCAGGCGGCGCTAATCTGTATTGTGGCCCAAAAAAATAAGGAAGCCGGAAATGATGGGACAGCTCTCTAGACCATAAACATAGATAGAAATACGTATTTATATTTATGGACCATAAAGAGCACCATTTTTAGCAGAGAGTGTCGAGCATGGTGTCGAGCAGTCAACAAGGGTTGATGCATGTGAGTACTCGCTGAACGAAACAAACAAACACATTAAAACGATGGCTAACTGTTGTTAGCTGTTTGTGCTACCCGCCTCACTTCCGGGCTTCACTGATTCGCTAGCCCTCCACCAATCAAATTGCTCCAACTGAAAGACTGCCCGCCGCCGATTGAACATGTTCGTTTCAAAAGAAGCCTGAAGACATCTACGACAACCGACGTCACGGCACATACCAAACAGATTCGTGTCCCCGCCCCTTCCAGACTCTCCGACGGCGATTATCGGGCCGGTGTGTCCTGGCCTTTAGAAAATGTTCACTTCTGTGACACACACACAAAGTAACATAGCGCACCTTTAAAACTTTAAAATAACAAGCTAAACCCAAACCTACATGTGCAGAGGCCTGTGTGTCGTAGCATTTCTCGGCTCCCATGTTATCCACGGGTGCATTGCGGGCGCTTCTCATCTCGCGGATGTATCCCAATTGTCTCTTCCAGTCGGGAGGTTCCCAGTGCTCTTTCTTCAGCGCTTTCACATCTTTATTCTCTTCATATTCCACCTTCAACTGCCTCCTCCTTCGGCCCTGAAGAGATAGCGGTAGAGCCGGGTCTGTTTCTGCTTTGGGATGTGCTGTGCAGTGGGGGAGGGCTCCATGGCAAGAACCTGAACGAGCACAGGAGAGTAAAAGAGAAAATATGTAATCAAGGGTGTTAATACAGGCAGTCCGCACCCCGCGTAATAGAAAAGTGTAACAAACATAATCTGAACAAAGTGTCAAAGTATCTGATACAAAATTGAACTTCAGTCTCTATAATGCTTCTATAACAGTCTCCACTCTTCTGGAAAAGGCTATTCAGCCATTTTTTTGGAACCTGGTCACAGGGATTCCCCCCCCCCCCCCCCCCACATGAACATGAGTGAGGTTGGCCCCTGCTTGGACAGCATTTCAGCTCATCCAACAGATGCAGAGCTCTGTGCAGGTCAATTCAAATAACACAATCTGAGAACCATTATGTCTACATTGGACACTGTCATGTTGAACCAGGGAAGGCTCTTCCCCGTTGCCACAAAACCTGGAGGAACACCACCACTGCCTTAAACAGTGGTTCACATAGCCTACATGCAGGTTCCAAATGGTTGCATAGATTTACTGTAGCTACTGCATTACTCTCATCGAATGATTCCTATAAGAATAAGTTATTATTCCTACAGGACACATTGATCCTGCATGTTGGGTGTTAGATGAATACTAGATGAATACAGGCCTGCAGGAGCCTTGAAAGCAGCTCTCCATCACCTGTCAACCACTTTCCAGACGCCAACGAACGGGTCCAATCAGTCAAAACAACCAAAGCGACCCTAACAACCATTGCGCGGACAGCAGGCAGTTTAGCCGATAGTTCGTTGGATTATGGTTTGTTTCTATACATGTCTATGTAAATAGCTAAAACATTACCAGCTGATGAGTGGTCCAAGGTGGGTCTATTTTGCTCGGAGACCCTCGCCTCCTCTTCCTCCACTTTCACCGTCACAGAGGAGACCGTATCCACCTTCCTCCGTCGGTTGGTAAGTTTGGACCCGAGAGAGGCCTCAGGTGTGCAGCCAGCATTCTGGTTCCCACTCCTAGTGATAATAGAGTGGCTCTGTAGGAAATAAGGAGAGGTCATTTTAAAACACTGGACTACAACATAACAGACCCTCGTGCTGCAGCGAACGCAAAGCATTTCAATGAAGTTGGTGTCTCATTCGTAGTGATGACAGTGGTTATGAGGGGACTTTTAAAAGCTAAAACCTTGTTTTAAAAAATACATTAGTAAAAGCCTAATAATGAAAACAAGATCTGGAACCAGAAATATATAACACTGATCTCCTGAACTTCCCAGAAAATATCAAATTTTAAAATCTGTCTGTGTCTAAGCTCGAGCAATACTATTTAATATCCTGGCCAGTGACAAAAAAAAAAAAAAAGCAAATTATGTCCTAATATTTATCATCGGGTCAACAAGTGCAGCCTCTTAATAAAAACTATATCAAAATATAATTTATGATCATCAGATGATTTTGATAGGATTTATTAGGATCCCCATTAACACACCGAAGTGAGAGTCTTCCTGGGGTCCGAAACATAAAATATAGACAACAGAACAGACAATCACTTGTTTGACATTATGTCAAACAAAAATAAACTAGACAAATAATAACAACAATAATAAACAACAGTATGATTTAAAAACATCAGAATTACAAATGAAACAGATGAAAAATTAGAGTGTTTCAAAAATACTTTTAAGTTCCTAAGCTAACTAAGTGATTTCAACATTATAATATACAATATTATAATATATAATATAATAATATAAATTATATTACACAAGATAACTTAAAGCTGGGGTGGAGGATTTGGGGAGAAAATGGCAGTTGGGATAGAGATTCGAAATACATATTTAAATGTTTTAGCCCCCCACAGCAATGAACATGAAACACAGTGACATACAGTACATAAAGACATGCATATAAAAGTCAAGCTTTTCAGACAAATATATTCCAGAAGATGAACTTGTTGTCCAACAGCACCATCTTTAGGCATCCCGGCGAAAGTGCAGCCTCTGAATCCAACGTGGAACGTACTTCAGCATCGTTAGCATGTTCGACTGACGGCTAACACAGAAACCTTGGACTGCTGTTAGTTTTCTTTCTCTACTTTTAATTAACCCGTTTTACTGGGCCGTAAACAAAACAGTGGTTTACTATGATGTATGTATTTTGCTCTTCGATTTTATGAAACATAGATATAACAACACTACTAACAAACGAGCTTTAGCTTGCTAAGGACTACATTACCCGCGAGGGAGTGCGACAAACGTGTTTTTGTAGGAAGTGGCTCTGTCAGAGCATTACTGTGCCATCCGGTTGAGGAGTGGAGGACTGGAGCTGGGTCCAGAACAAGCGTCCAGCAGCTAACACAGCGTTATATCAATGCACGGACGCAGACGACTCTGTTGGCCGCGTGTGGACCAAGCTGAGACTGAATGAAAGCGAGAGAGACTATTCTGCAACAAGGTGAGAGGTGAGGAGAGGAGAGGGGGCGCAGTTGTTTTTCTTAAAGCTGCCAGACCTTGAATGCCTCTGTAGAGTGCTGGCCCATATGACAGGCAATGTAAAGCATATAGCTAACGGTTCCGCGGCGCCATTGTGCATTTTAGCCCGATTTCCCCATGTTTATGTTGTCCAGTGTTCACAGACATGCTCAGCTCCGGTTGGTAGCTACCTTGCTCCGACGTGTTGGTTGTTGTTGAACTGAAACAGAACAGTCGTTGTCTGTGTGCTCCCCTCCCCTCTGTCTCTGTGAAGTCCACATGACAGAAAATTCTCCAAATATGCCAATCCGGGTTTACACATTGACAGGCCGGGACTCCAAACTTCACTGCCTGATAACAGAGGCTGGGACACCTAAAGGGTCTGATCAACCAGAATTCATAAAACATATTTACTCATTGACCTATCATGGTATCAAGCATAGTGTAAGTATAGGGAGTAAAGATGGTAATTATAGATACTGGCTAAAATCTTGCATTTGTATGATATACATCTTCAATATGCACTGACCCTGTTTTAAATAATAAATCTGAAAATCTAAAGTGTAACAATGTTTGTTAACTTAGTCTTTCAGACAAGAAAATGTCTACCACAAAGACAGAGCTATAGTACAATAATATGATTGATATCCTAAAGGAGAATAACAACTATTAATGCACCCTTCACTACATATATTTTTGTTCTTTTTGGCCAGGTTCAAAAGGATCCGTCTGTGAGAATTTTGCTGGTACCATATATGGAACGTCATAAGGAAACATGACAACATTATAAAAAACTCAAATACACCTGTGTTAAATGAAGCAGTAACCTTCTTTGGAAATCAGCAGAGGTGCTATTTCATACAACAGGCCAGGCACATTTTAATGACGGTGTCCATTGTATACAGTAAGTCATCATCTGCTAATTAAATAGATCAGGAAACGGGATGTGCCCACATCTGGGTGCCTGACCATGTCAACCCAACACTTTTAGTGGAAGAAACTCTGCTATTTTCTTCAGTAATCTCAGTAAAACTTCAGACTGAAAGGACTATAAGGCGAAAAATGCCTTAATTAATTACAAATACTAACCTCAACATCAATCACCGTAGATCAGATGATCACTCCAAGAGCAAAAAAACAAGACAACAGAGAGACGTAACTGTCCAAAATCACAGACGAATAATAAGTTCACATGGGCATAGTATAGCACAGTTATATTGAAATGTGCAAGTGCTTCTCTGCGACATAAATGTCAACGACTCATACGCAAAGATACAATTCCTTATTTTGCTCCAATAATTCCTAAAAATCCTGACTCTGGCATGTTCATTAGGGGAGAGTGGCTTAAGTTGTGCATTTTGGAAGTTGTGCCACCCATTGTTTCTAGAAAACCGTGGAAGAAATTGGAAATGTGACCACATATTTAAGAAGAGTCATCCATTTGACTCATCCTGTAAAGAAGGGAGACACAAGGAATAAGATATAAGCACATTTAAGCTAAAAAAACTGTGTTTTGCCTTTCAAAGTAAAATTTCCATGATCAAGGTTTTTTGATTATTGTGTCTGAACAATTATAGACACGTTTGAAAACATTTGACACATGTTTTAGTGCTTTTGTATGCTACACTTTGAGTCTATATAGTTAGCACGATGTCAGCCCTAAATTGCTGCATCATGCCTATTATCCAAAATTCTGGGGATGGGGTGATTTGTGCCAAAGGGCCTAGGTGAGTTATAAGTAAGTAAGTAAGTAAGTAAGTAAGTAAGTAAGTAAGTAAGTAAGTAAGTAAGTAAGTAAGTAAGTAAAATGTATTTATAAAAGCACATTTATGACAGTTTGCACTGTCCAAAGTGCTGTACATAGTGCATTCAGTAGGTAAACAATGAAGGTAAAATAACAATAACCAAAATAAAAGACGTAAAGCCCATACATCCACATAAACACAGATAGTAGTGCAGAGGTAAGATTGTTAATGGGGAGGAAACACCAGGGTGTACATATGGGTTTTGAGCCTTGATTTAAAGGCAGAAATGTAGAGGGAATCACATTTGTCAGGTGGCAGTTGGTTCCACAAGCACGGAGCTTACTAGTGCAAAGTACATTTCTGAGAGTTGTGCCAGTGGCATGGCTGTATACGCTGGTCACCGAAAGAAAGTGATTGTCTACAGTAGCTCAGAAGAGAGTGACATCTCAATTCCACTTAACGACACCAATGATGAGAGTTCAGATGGCCAGAAAGATGATGATGGTGACTTTGTCATTGTGAGCTTTGCAGGCAAAACCACCTAGATCTGCTAGGCTTTGTTTAAGAAAATTGTCCTTCAATCTTTGTCAACTATTTACTTTATTTACTTTAAATACACCTTAAATAAGTGATTGTCTAATGGATTTGTCTTGCATTACAGTTTATGAGATATATATCAATGGCACAATTCACCCCATGGTATTCTCTCCAACCGCACAACTTACACTACACCGGGGGCAAGTTGTGCAACAAGACAACTTTTTTTTCCGAAAGCTATATTTCTTCTACAGTTTATTCCAGATCCAAAGTTTTTATTGCCAGGGATGCACAACACCCTGAAATATATGTACATAATTTGAGTTGGAGACTTTACTGTCAAGGCCTTACTTTAAAGTCACTTTGAGTGAAAAGTTGCACAACTTAGGCCACTCTCCCCTACTGATGTTTGTCAATAATTTACCATCTATTTACTGTACAGTGTGTCTACAGTGGCATTTTTTTATTTTTTATTGTTTAGAGCAAATTGATTTAACAATTGCAAAACTGGTCTCCATTGAGTACACCATCTGTCAGCTGTCAAGCCACATAAGGTCACATTTAGAGGAAGTCAGGTGCTCTCTCTTGCCTCGAGCTTTTGGGGTTTTGCATGGTCATATAATCCAAACTAACCCTGCGTTCCGAATCGCATACTCTTTCCTTTTTCTATTCTACATACTACATCTGACGATAAAAATAATCTAGTTAAGATGCAGTAGGCATACTATTGGGACACTTTTACTTAATTATTTCATCATAAAATTGCGCCTTGATCTTGCCTCTTGCTTTTATATCCGTCGCATCCCCGTTTGTTTTCATATGGAGGCTCCGTCGATGTGACGTCACTTCAGGTTCACACTGGATTATGGGTCAAATAGCATGCGGTTTTCGACACTAAAAATCTTGGTCGAATGTAGTAGACATCTGGGTCTTTCTAACCATCCTAAATCTGGCCACAAGAATCGGGACATACTAACTCTTTTTTCTACGATACTAAATAGTGGAAAGTATGCGATTCGGAACGCAGGGTAACTGTGATTGCGTGCGTCAAAATGTCTTCATGTGTGTTTTTAACTCTTCCTCCAGGCAGCCACCAGCCCCAGCCTGTGTAGCCTGTCCTGCCTCCAGGTTGGGCCATGAACAAACAACCCAGTAAAGAGAGTCTCAAGGACAAGGTGAAGGGGATCTTTGGGCTGGGACCCCCGCGGCCACTCAGCAAACAGAGCGACTCCAAGCCGTCCGAGTTCATCATAACAACGGACATCATCAAGGTGTGTGCAGAAGAGACTGTTTGTCACACACTCACACTCGCCATGGTTTTGATATCCATTTTTGTAGATTGTCTTTGTGTTGTCAGTGACTACTGTTTCAGCCATCATGTTTTGCATCCTGTCATGGTGGCTTTGAATTTTTATTTATTTTTTATTTCTCAGGAGCTCCAGCCAGACTGCGGTCTCAGCAACCGGGTCCGAACGATGAACCATGTCTGCGATCTTGCAAAAATGAAGAAATTCGAGGAGGTACATAATGTCTGCTCTCATCTCTGATCTTTTTTTGTCAAAGCGGTGCGCGTGTGATCCTCTGTGTTTTGTTTTTAATGTGTGTGTGTGTGTGTGTGTGTGTGTTTTCCCAGCATGCAGTGGAGGCTGTGTGGAAGGCCGTGGAAGACATGCTGTCCTCAGAGCAGCCACCTGAGGCCAGACATGCCGTCCTGCAGCTGCTGAAGGCCATCATACAGGGACAGGTATATGAAGACGATACACAATGGGACAATGCAAATGCAAAAAAAACGTGATAAAAGATTTCCGGGCATTTCATTTCAAGTGATGTTCACTGTGTGTGTGAAGGGGGAGCGGCTCGGCCCTTTGAGAGCCTACTTCTTCAGGGTGATCAGAGACTACCAGCCGTCCAATGAGGACCTGTCTGATCGCCTGGAGGTGTTTAAAGCTTTAACCGAGAATGGCAAAGACATCACGTACCTGGAGGAGGACATTGGTAAAATGAGACCCATTGATTGTATGGTTCACCAAATCAAAAATATATGATTAGTTTCATCTTGTGACCACGGTTCCCTTTCTGTAGATTGACTTTGTGTTGTCAGTGACTACTGTTTCAGCTTGTGTCATACCACTGTAACTGCACTCTGAGCACATATTTGAGGATTTTTATGAATATTAAAAATTAAAAAAAAATATGATATGCAAGTATCACAGTGCCGATTGTTAATGTAGCAATTGTTATCCATTATAGCAACGTTCCTTATGGTGATTTCTCATGAACTGTTTTTGATATTAATATAACATGTTTTATCCTCTTCCCCAGCACGCTTTGTCCTCCTGTGGATGGACATAGGTCTCACCTCCGACTTTCTCCACGTTCTTGTAAATTTGGTGAAGTTCAACAGCTGCTACCTGGACCAGAATGTCTCCGTCATGGTCCAGTACGTCACATATAGGGACATATCTCTCTACACCCGCTTCTACAAACTGCCATGTTCTTTTTGTTAAAATGGATTTTTTTTTGCTTGTTGTCTTTGCAGAAAAATCTGTCTCCTGTGCAATAGAACCACATCCTCAACGGATATCGAGGTAAGTGTATGTTTATTTATTCTTCACGTCAACGATTTCTGGACACTGCAGCATGGCGTTGAGTCAAGTGTCAACTGAAGCACATTCAACACATTCTACGTGAAGCTCGCGGATATATGGACGACAATGGAATATTTAACAATTTGATCTGAAAACACGGACTAAAATTTTACATTCTACATAAATATAAGGAATAGATAAACATACAAGTTTGTGAATAGTAGTGTGTGTGAGGCTTAATTATTTATTTACTTAATAAACAAATGATTACCTGTACCCACTAATCACATAATGAACACTGGTAATCTGAAACCTACTCTCACCCAACTTTGTCTTTATTCTTCAAAAACTGATGTTATTTAGCTCTGGTGTATATATATTCAACACAATTTTCAGCTGAAATGGGTCTGCAGGCCTGTTTTGTACATATAATGATGCTGATTTCCTTTCACACTCTGTGTGCGATGTGTCCAGGTGGCACTACAAGTATTGGATGCAGTCGTGTGCTACAACTGCCTGCCCTCAGACTCTCTCACTGTCTTCATCATCACACTTTGTCGCACTGTGAATGTCAAGGAGTTTTGTGAATCCTGCTGGAAGGTGAGAAAAAAAACCACTCACTCACTCACTCACTCACTCACTCACTCACTCACTCACTCACACACTCACTCACTCACTCACTCACTCACTCACTCACTCACTCACTCACTCACTCACTCACTCACTCACTCACTCACTCACTCACTCACTCACTCACTCACTCACTCACTCACTCACTCACTCACTCACTCACTTAGTGTTATTTTATCTCACGTATCTGATGTGAAAGGGAATGATTCTTGTTCTTCTCTGTGCAGTTGATGAGGAAGGTGTTGGGGACTCACCTGGGACACAGTGCCATTTACACCATGTGCCGCATAATGGAGGAGAGGTGCTGTCCCCCCCTGCTTTAAACATAC
Source organism: Ammodytes marinus (assembly GCF_949987685.1). Taxonomy (NCBI): domain Eukaryota; kingdom Metazoa; phylum Chordata; class Actinopteri; order Uranoscopiformes; family Ammodytidae; genus Ammodytes; species Ammodytes marinus. Next base: position 30,486,801 of record NC_137235.1, read on the forward strand.
TGTAAACTTGTTGTGCATTACTAAACCCGTACAGTATTATTGGGACACGAGTATCGTTCTTCTGTGTCTCTAAATACCTGCAACCTCCACCAGGGTGTACATGGAGGACGCGCCGTTGTTGAGAGGAGCTGTATTCTTTGTTGGAATGGCACTGTGGGGCGCACACAGGCTCCCTGCTCTCAAAAACACCCCGACACTCGTCCTGCCATCTTTCTATAAGGTAGCAAACACATTGCACACCATATTAGAAAAAATCTGTTGATTATTTTCTCAATTTATCGACTAATCATTTGGTCTGCAAAAATAGAATAAAATGCTGTTCATAATTGTCTGAATCCCAAGATCCCAATCCCATGTGCATTAAAACTTATATTGTCCAAACCCAAACATAATTAAGTTTTTCTATAACAAGAGATAATAAATAAAACTGCCGTGCCCGCTACAATGGTGTGCGGCAAAGGCTGGATCTCCTTTTGTGTGAATATTGTTTGCTTATTATTTTCTAATCGGATTTTACAGGAGCAGAGATTAAACAATGAATATTAATGTACACGATACACAAGATAACTCCAAATAGTCTCTTTCTGAATATAAATGACTATACAGGATACTAGGAATGTAATAAATGATTTGTGATGTCTGTTGCCCTCTCATGTCTGCCACTCAGGCCATGTCGTCTGCCAATGAGGTGGTGTCCTACGAAATCGTCCTCTCCATCACCAGACTGATCAAGAAGTACGGCAAAGAGCTGCAGGTGGTCACCTGGGACATCCTGCTGGGAATCATAGAGCGACTGCTGCAGCAGATACAGGTACATGAATAACACACTCACTCACTCACGCACGCACTCACGCACTCACGCACTCACTCACTCACTCACTCACTCACTCACTCACTCACTCACTCACTCACTCACTCACTCACTCACTCACTCACTCACTCACTCACTCACTCACTCACTCACTCACTCACTCACTCACTCACTCACTCACTCACTCACTCACTCACTCACTCACTCACTCACTCACTCACTCACTCACTCAGGCACTCAGGCACTCAGGCACTCACACACACACACACACACACAGAGTAAAATACCAGTTATTCTTTGACTAATTGGCTTGTACCTTGTGTCCTCACAGACCATAGGCAGTGCGGAGTTGAAGGCCATCGTCTATGAGCTGTTGACCACAGTGGAGGAGCTGTATGAGCAGAACGGTTACCACGGCTCCACAGAGAAGTTCTTCAGTCTGGTGGAGAAATGTGCTGACAAGAGACCTGTGAGTTCGTCTAGATGTTCCAGCCCTGGATGTCGTCATAGCGTTATCATGTAGTCCTCCTACTAACCTTTGATGCTTTTCTAAAGTTAATCTTTGTGTGTGTGACAGGACGCGTCAGTGCTGACCCTCATCTCATACAGGGCCCAGTCTATCCAGCCAGCAAAGGACGGCTGGATCCAGAGCCTCTATCGCCTCATGGAGAAATTCTTCAGGTAGGACACACACACAAAGATGTCGGTGTGATCTAACCCCTCAGTGACTACTAGTAGTTTTCTAGTGTGTTCCTTATGCCTTGACCTTGCGCCATCTGCTGTGACATAATCTATTCTGTCCCTCTCTGTCCCGCTGAAAGGAACGAGAGTCGCAGCGTGATAAGGATCAAGGTGCTACACATCCTGTCCTTTGTTCTCAGCACCAATCGGCAGCTCTACGAGGTCCGTACGCTCGCTCACATGCACACTGGCAGTTTTTTTTGCGAACATTTCTAACGGTCCATTGTCAGCGACTTCATATGCTCTGTTATACAGGTGCATCTTGGAAAAAAAAAAAAAAAAAAAAAGGGAAACTCATATATTCTATCTAGATTCATAACACAAAGTGAAGTATGTCAGGCCTTTCTTTTGTTTTAATTTTGATGATTTCGGGTATCAGCTCACGGAATAAAAAAATCCAGTATCTCAAAATATTATAAAAGTCAAAAAACACATGTTAACCTTCTGAAAAAGTATATTTATTCTAGATGCATTACACACAAAGTGAAATGAATGTAGACTATATGAAAGTTTCACTTTTTGTATTAAATTAGAGAGAAAATATATACTTTTTATTGATATTCAAATTTTTTCTAGTTGCACCTGTCATCTCAGACAGTTAGTTGATTAGGATTGAACAGGATCAAACTCTTTCTGGTGTTTCAGGATGAGTTGATTGAAACGGTGGTGATCCCCCAGCTCAGTGGGATAGCCGAAGACCGCGACCTGGCCGTCAGGAAACAGGCCACTCAGCTGCTGGTGGACCTGGCTGAGGGCTGCAACACCCACCACTTCACCAGCCTGCTGGACATCATTGAGCGGGTACACATTCACGTTCACATAAGCACAGATGCTCTAGCTGTCTGACTTTTATCCCATTTTAAAGTGATTTAGTTCGGTTCATTACAGCCACAATTATATAACACTAAAAAGTGTGTATCTTCTCTGTGCAGGTGGCCAGTCGCTCTCTAGTGTGTTCAGGGCCCCTGGAAGTTTCTGAGAGAGACCCCACAGCAGAGGCTCCTATGGAGGACGTCAGGACCGCCATACTGGGCTTGCTTGAAATTCTGCAGGTATGCACATGCTGGATTCACAAATGTGACATTAGGATTGTTGTTAAGAAGTTATTGTAGAAAAAAGATACTGTTTGGAATTTGAATACCTAATATTATTTTTGTCGTCTCTAACAATTTGTTTAGATATTTACAATCTTTTTAAAATAGGCTGTAAGCATAATGGACCAAACAATATGTGTTCAGTCATTTTAAATTGGCACATTTATAACAAAAAAGTTCATGCATCACCAAAATTCAAAACACAAGATGGAAACCTCCCCATCACGTGAATTGATCAAGTTATTGGAAAAGTATTGTGCCAAAAATGTTTTTTTCTTATTTTGCACATGAAATAGATATTCCCGTATAAGGTATTTGTCAATCTGTTAAAAAAAAGACTTGTGTATCGGGCAATAAACCTCCATCTTTTTCTCTCCTGGCAGAGCAAACTTTACAGTCTACCAGCCAACCACGCTAGTCGAGTGTATGAGCTGCTTATAAGCCACCTGCAGCTCCACTACAAGAACAAGTACTGTTCAGCTATGGCCTGCAGTATTAGACTACAGGTAGGAGGGCTACCTTGTTTTGTTCTCTGCACAACGTCACATGCATTTGTAACGAGAATGGCCTTTGACCCTTTGACTCTCATTCAGGTGTTTGACTTCTTCCTGATGATGCGAGCGGACTCTCTTCACCGTCTCGGAGTCCCCAACAAAGACAAGGCCGTGAGGTTCAGCCCTTACTGCTACTGTGACATAGGGTGAGGACACACACACACACACACACACACACACACACACACACACACACACACACACACACACACACACACACAACACACAACACACAACACACAACACACAACACACACACACACACACACACACACACACAGACCACTTGTGCCACAGCTCTTTCCTCTCTGTTTTGCTTATTGTAATCCAGTCAGAGTAATATTAACAGAACTGTTCATTCTCTCTTTTTTTTTCAGGGAGCCAGAGAAGCGTGTGAGTGAGAAGAAGCCTACAGGCTCGACATCGCCTCCTGTGGGCAGCCCAGCTCCCCCCGCGGCTCCGAACGCTCCCACGGCCCCCATGCGCACAGCCTACCTCCCCTACGCACCTGCCTTCACTGTCCTCCTGCAGTGCCTCAAGATGGTACACACACACACGCACACACACACACACACACAATGAGTACATCCGAATACAGATAAGTGGCATGCTTGTAGTAAACAACTTGAGTACGGCTACTGCCCCAAGGACTGCACTTCTAATAGACGATGACAGAGATTTCACTGCTATCTTTAAATAACATCAGACGTGGATTAATCTTTCCTCTGGCAGGAGACGGATTGGAAGGTGCTGAAGCTGGTTCTGGACAAGCTGCCGTGGACGCTGCAGTACAAAGTGCTGCTGCTCACTTCACCCTGCAGCTTGGACCAGCTCTGTTCCACACTCTGCTGCATGGTAGGGCAAATAAAGACACACACACACACACACACACACACACACACACACACACACACACACACACACACACACACACACACACACACACACACACACACACACACACACACACACACACACACACACACACACACACACACACACACACACACACACACACACACACACACACACACACACACACACACACACACACACACACACACACACAATCTACAGTCTGGACACATGTGAATTTTTGCGTTGCACCCATGGCAACCCATGTCTCTCCATGTCGCTTATTTCTTTGTCTTTGTGCTTGTTAGGTGACGGACCGGCTGATCTCAGAGCGCTTAAAGAAGACTCCAGATGGGTTTTCTCGCACTGATGTTCAGCTTGCGGTGGTTCCTGTGCTCACAGCGATCACCTCCTACCATAGCTATCTGGAGCAGGCCAGACAGGTACAGACTATAGTCTGTAGAAAGAGCTAGTTGTTCTGTCTGTGACGGCACAGACAGTACAACTTTTTTTTTTTACAATTCTGAAACTTGCGTGTCGAGTTTACTGACTGATCTAATCTAATGTTCGGAGTGGGAAGATGTTCTGAATTCTGACCCGCATGGAGGCAGTTGTCTTTCATCCAAACCCAGCTTGAATAATGAGGGTTCATTACCTTTCTCCCCGTACAGAGAGAGCTGGTCCAGTGCCTGGAGACCGGCCTCATTTACCGCTGTGCCAAACAGTGTGTGGTGGCTCTTACCATGTGCACGGTGGAGATGCCTGACATCATGATCAAGCTCCTCTCCGCTCTCATCGTCAAGCTCACCCACATCTCCGCCACCGTTGCCATGGCATCTCCTATGCTGGAGTTCCTCTCCAGTGAGCACTAAAAGCTTCTTTAGAAGAAAATAGTAATAATCAAAAGAAATTCTTGAACCATTGTTGAGTGATCAAGGCCAAAGATTCACACAATGTGTCTTTCTTTTCTGTTTCATAGCTCTGGTGCGTCTGCCCCATCTGTATGCCAACTTTGTAGCTGAGCAGTATGTCAGTGTGTTTGCTATCTCTCTGCCCTACACCAACCCATCCAAGTAAGAGTAAACACAAGCACAAACACGTGTGTTCTCAGATGCACAGACACACTCTGACTGCTTTGTTTCCTCTACACCCATCAGGTTCAACCAGTACATAGTGTCGCTGGCCCACCATGTGATCGCCATGTGGTTCATACGCTGCCGACTCCCCTTCCGCAAGGACTTTGTTCAGTACATCACAAAGGTTTGTACTGCTTTGTCTCCCTACTTTTTCTATCCAGAACTGTGTAATTATTTGTCTCCACATTCACAACTTCATCCAATTTCCCATTCCCATCCCACACACACAAACCATTTTTCAACCAAATTCAATATTTAGAACAGGGGTGTCCAAACTTGGCCCGCGGCCCGCTTTTTATTGGCCCGCGACCGATTTTAAAGGTTAAATGTAATATGGGCCTTTTTAATTTTAAATTTTTATTTTTTTTTTGTTAACCCACTTGTGCAGGGGTGTCAAAACTGATTGATTGGCCCGCAGCACATTTTTAAAATATAATGTAATATGGCCATTTTAATTTTTTAATAATTTAAATGCATTCATTATATTACAGAGAAATTTGTCCCATAAAAGAAAAAGAGCACCAAGCCCATCCCAGAGGACCCTGCATAATATTTTATTTTGAATTAATATTATTATGGAAAATCCATGTCCTTCTTCAATAGCTTCTAATTCATCTGACAGTGTCTCCAAATAATTTTTTCATACAAAGTTCTTCAGATTAAGCCTCTTAATTTTCCTCTCAAAGTGCACCAGATTAATGCATTTCACTTTAAAAAGTTAAAAAAAATCTCCCGGGGGGCATACCCCCGGACCCCCATAGGAGGGTCGGGATCTCGCCTGGTTGCTATTTTCACCCAGCTGCACATTGGAGGCAATAGCAGAAAACACCGGGTGTCTGAATGGCATTTAACAATCATCAATCATTTGGGCAGCGCTGACATTGGAGAGGGGCCCCCCTAAACAAATTCTGCTTAGGGCCCCATGAAGGCTTGGGCTGGCTCTGAGGGGAAATGTGTCTGTTTTAATTTGCAAGGAAAGTGTTTTACTGTGAAGAAGGATTACAATTTACAAAGACACTATGAAACTAAACATCAGAGCAGCTACATGTCCTGATAAATGTGTTATTTTTGCAAAGTGGCCCGGACCTTCGTAGATTTTTCTGTATGTGGCCCTCAGTGAAAAAAGTTTGGACACCCCTGACTTAGAGAAAGTAAAAAAAGCACAACTCCCACAATGGAAATCAGTGTTTGTTTGCTTACATATTTATTAAAGGAAATTGAACACATTCACACATTTTTTTGTTAGAGGTAGAGTCCAGGTGAGCATTTTTCCTTCCACTTTATAGAGTCATTTATGAAATGTATAAAGCATCCTGGAACTCCCAGATGTAAATTCCAGATGGATGAGGTGTGGAAGTGACTATACACGATAACACAACGTTCCGTTATTCAAATTGGTTTGATATTACAGCGGCCTCAAAACCTTTTTGAGTTTGGTTATTTTTTCCTTAAGTTGCTTTGCTAACTGTCTCCTGGCTTTAGCTTCATATTTACAATAGACATAACAACAATAGAGCAAGTAGGCATATTCCACAAAAAATGTCAATATGTTTCTTTTTATAGTCACTATAATCTAGTCGTCATATTACCCTATTGTCCAATGGTAACAACGTTAATTGTTTAATTATTTGAGCCTTACCCTTCCATTTTTTGGGAGTTGCTGAAAACCCTGTATTGATTTTGACTACCGTACATTTCAGTTTTGCATGGCTGTCTTTGGTTTCACTCTGTGGTCTGTGTCTTTAGGGTTTGCGTTCCAACGCCCTGCTGCCGTTCGATGACGGTCACGAGCAAAGTTCATTCCGTGCCCGGAGCACCAGCCTCAATGAACGGCCCAAGAGGTAAAGCATACGTACACACACACTGCTGCAAGTTGTGAGGTACAAACCAGCAGCACACACTGGCCATGTGGCCAGTGATGTGTAAGATGGTTGGGGTTGACAAAGTAACAGGGAACTCAGCATGACTAGTACCAAGACATGGTGGTAGCAATAACTCCTCTCAGGTTGCCATGGTGATCACTAGTCCATTTCATTTTTTTGTTTATGCTTTTTACATTTTGAAATGTGTTCTTTTTCTGTTACAATAAGCTTTTTCATTTTTATTCAATATTCACTTTTCATATATATATATATATGTATATATATATATATATACACACTATATATAATATAATATATTCATAATATCTATAATTGCCTACAAAATATTACATATTAATTAATTCTGTGTTATGATTGCCCTCTGTGGTAGCAAACAAAACTACGCACTGTCTTTCACACAGAGGTGTAAGGAAGCCCTTCTCGGCAAGGCGTCATTCTCATCAGTACATGGTGTGAATGTTTGCCGCTTGTCAGTGTCTTAATTGCCCTAACATCCATCCAAAGGCCTGGAAACACCAGTATGGAAGCATGTCTGTTCACACAAAGACAGCCTTTTTAAAAATGAGATGGCCTAGTGTTGATGACGTATTCTTAACCTCTCTTGGTTGAATCAATCTTAACTCAGTGCTCGTAAAAACCCCAAATAACAAAATAATAAATATAAACCAATGCAAAAGACCAATGCAGTCTCAGGAGGGGCCATTCCCCTAAGTATCTATCACACTGCTTTTTCCTTTTGCTTTGGCTTTTTATTTGCCCAGACATTCATTGCAGCTTCTTACCAAATCCCTTCTCCTCCTTTGTTTGTGCAATGAGTCACGTTGTAGGAAATAACCCTCTTTATGTGTCTTTTCTCTCAATCTTGTTTTGGTCCCAAAAACTAATGGTTTATTTAGAAATATATATATATATCATAACACCCTTCCTGCCATTGCAACCAAGCTTTCCAGCTGTCCATAGTGATACATAGCTCCTCTGCTAACAGTAACTTCCATTTCTATCCATCTGCCATATCATTTAGAAATCCACTTTCACTGTTACAGGTTATGTTGTCATTTATCCAGTGATCAAATCCTCCTCTGTTGGATTGGAGTGCTGTGTGTCAGTTTTCATATGGATAATTGCAAATAGATTTAAAAAAAAAATCGGAATTAGAGAACCAATTGGTAGAAATCCTTCAGTGGATCCCTCAAAGTATTTAGTTCATTGCTCCAAACCCTCTTTTAACCCAGCATTTCATTTTCAGTTGGATGTGTTGTTTTTCTTGTGTTTTTACCATCCATGATGTCAGGCCTGTGCTGAGTCCATCCCTACTATTGTACTTCTCCTGTACTAGCCCTTGGCTTCTCTATGTACCTGCTGTGTGAAATAATGTTTGTTTTGTTGCTCTCCTCAATACCTTCTGTGTGAATATTTTCTTTTCTGAGTAGCAGAAGCTGTTCTACCCGCTGCTGTTGCTTGTCTGTTTTTTTTCCCTTTTTTAGTTGATGTTTATCCTTATATTTTTGTCCAGTTTTTCTTACTCTGCTCTCCTGTAATCTGATTCATAGTGTTCACTGCTGTTAATTTTCACCTTATTTTGTTTTTCCTTTTCAATTCTTCATTTGACCCTGCCTCCTGTGACTGGGCGCTGCGTTGTGGTTGTGGTTTTGGGGGGGGGTGGTTGTCACATCCTGGATCCTTCCCACAATGCTCCTGGCCCCTCCCATCTCCTGCCACCCCTGGCCTTTGACCTTGTGTCACCCTGTCCTCTGTAACCTGTAACCCCCCTCGCTCTGCCTGGCGTGCGCCCTATTGGTCACATGCTCATGTCGCGCTGGTGCTCGGGTGACAATTCCTGTCCTGGTTTACCTCCACACACCACACTCCCTCCTCCCCCCCTCCCCCCTCCCACACCACACTCCCCCCTCCCCCCTCCCACACCACACTCCCCCCTCCCACACCACACTCCCCCCTCCCACACTCACAAACCACCTCCACCCTCACGATGCCGACCCGGTCCTCCTCACGGCCCACAGTCTGCGGGCAGCAAAAATGGCGAAGGCGGCAGCGGCGGTAGCCAATAGCAGCAATTCTCCAGTTAAAGAGCTGAGGGACCTGTCGGCCATGGACGCGTTCCGCTCCCGCAGCATCAGTGTCTCCGAACATGCGGTCCGCAGGTTAGAGAAGAGCCTTATGGGTAACCAATCCAAAAAACAACAACCCTAAAGCTTGTTGCTTCCTCCATGGGATGGTTGATGGGGTGTGTCGGGCCATTGTCATGCGGGGCCGTTTGGGGCGGGCATTGGGTGGTTTGTTGCAGGGGAGACCTGGAGCGGGTGGTGCATGCTGGGAGGAAGGTTTGTGGGTCAACCTCTTTTAGTTTGTTTTGGGCTGCGATCATACACAGGCTGTTTTTAGATTTCCTTTTGCATGCAGTGTTTGCAGAAGACACTGAAAAACAATTGGATGTTTTTTTTGCTGTTTGTTTTTGCTCTAACACAAATTTTGCTTTTATTTTTTATTTAATTCGAAAAAAAATCAGGTTTTTTTTCATTTTAATTTTGTTTTGCTGGGTGTGATGCTGGTTTTGAATGCCCTATCAGCCAAAGATTGGCAGGAGGGACTGGTGCAAAGCATGTGTGCATCCTAAGTTGTGGGAACTGGTCCTGATTGACAACTCTGCCTCCCTTTTCCTGGTGGGAGGGCATTTGTGCTTCCTCGCCCAGTGACAGGGACTACAGCAACACAGCAGCTTTGTTTGCTTGTTTTACTCCATCACAAACATACACCTTGCTGCTATGACCATGGCAATCTCCTAGTGTTGGATTTTTAAAGACTAGCTGGGCTGAACTTTTTAAAATGTTTGACTACAGACTCCAAGCATCAACACTCACACACACACACACACACACACACGCACACACACACACTAACACACACTCACACTCACTTACTTTATCCCTTAATGATTATCTCTGCCTGGCTGCTCAAGTGACTGACAGATGTAGGATCAACATTGCAGTTGTCAGATGTGGCGTCAATTCCACTTTACGCAGCTAGTCATACTCCTCCTGCCCAACAGATGGCAGTAAAACCCAAATGCTGTAATGTTTAAAACCCCTTTTATACAGTCATTCATTTTAGAGTGAAACATTGAACTGTATCAGACCAAACAACTGCAGTGTAGATCTGTTTAACCTTCGGCTGCTAAATGGCTGCAATCTGCTATTTGTTTACGATTGTTCAATTCCAGACAACATGGCCGTTTTTTAAATTTTGGATTGTGGATAAACACATTGAGTTTTTCTACCTTGTGCTAGGTTTCTACCTAGCCTTGAACTCTGAAATCACAGGCTTTCAGTCTTAGTTTGAATTGTGGGCATTCAATGAACTAAAGCACAATGGTTGGCAATATGATAAATAACACTTTAAGTCGTGAGCGTTTCATGGTCATGTTGTTTGGAGTCTGTTCCAGTTGGCATTTAAAATGAAAACATGAATCAATACAAGTGGAAAAGTGGTAAGTGTGGAGCAGACGTTTATTCACACGCCGGGACCTGGTCTGAGTGAGAGATTTATTTTCCCAGAACTAACAAATCTATGTTTCCATTTAATTTAACATTAGTGAACATACCTGAATTGAATTGAACTACTATTAGAGTGTATAAATGTATACCGGAGATCTTTTACAGGGATTGCAGGAAAAGTTCTTACTGTATTATTCTCTCCCTTTATTCTCCCGATATTCTAGCACATTTGTGTTGAATATGTGCTCCTTTTTATTAAATGTGTCTTGGTTGGCTTGCCTTGTGCACTCCCCCACTGTAATGAACAGACACAGCACAGTTGGAGTGTTGTTGTTGAATTGCCCATTTGAACTGTGTTTACTTGTGAGCAGCTAGCCAGCTTGGCTTTCAATTTCTTTACTGAATTCACGCCCAGATTCTCTCTGCCCTGATTGAGGCAAGCATCTGTAAAGGGGCTTCTTAACCTGCTTTGCCTCAAGTGCAGGCCTAAAGAGGAGCTGCTGCTTACTCCAAAGTGAATAACAATTAAAACATTTGGCTGAAGCTGAGACATTAGCTCAAAGTTAAACATGTTCACTCACACAAATCCACCTGTGCTCTTTCTGCAGCCCTGTGGCTCCCTTAGCACCAGTACATGACAACCATTTAGATCCCTTCAGCCTCTTTCACAGAGCGTATTTGCATATAGGGAAGTAACCACTGTGTTATCACAGATGACAAAGCCACTTATACCATATCCCAGCGTGTGTCTGCTCCTGTGTGCTTGAGAAAATGTCATAATCTGCTTATATGCACTAATGTGGATGTATGGGTGCATATAAATGCTTGCATTGCATGTTACATTGGACAGGAACATGAATACTGGTGTTAGTGGGAGTTTAATGATGTGCTGTGTTTCTCCGTGTCTGTTTATCAGAGCTTGCATGTCTCTGTGTGCACTGACAATATGTTGAAATATACGTGCAGTCTCTCTCTCTCTCTCTCTCTCTCTCTGTCTCTCTCTCTGTCTCTCTCTGTCTCTCTCTCTCTCTCTCTCTCTCTCTCTCTCTCTCTGTCTCTCTCTCTCTCTCTCTCTCTGTCTCTCTCTCTCTCTGTCTCTCTCTCTCTGTCTCTCTCTCTCTCTCTCTCTCTGTCTCTCTGTCTCTCTGTCTCTCTCTGTCTCTCTCTCTCTCTCTCTCTCTCTCTCCCTCCCTCCTCCCCCCCCCTCCCTCTGCTCCCCTCCTAGTTGTTGAAGCAGCTCTGTTTGCTCCTGTAGGATGCACACCTCCACCACCACCTGCAGCCTGGGCTCTGCTGACGAGAACGCTGTGACGCAGGCAGACGAGGGCCTGAAGACTGTCCACCTGGAGCTCACAGAGACCTGTCTGGACATGATGGCACGATACGTCTTCTCCAACTTCTCTGCCCTGCCCAAGAGGTTGGCAAGGATGATGGAAATGCCAGAATTCCAAAATCTCTCTAATCCCCCCCCCTAAAATGTTACGATCACTTGAGCATTAACGGGAACTGCACAAAATGATATTAAACATATTGTTAAATGAGTTGTGATGGAGTGAGAATATATCTCACATGATCGATTAGCTGTTTTGTCGTCGATTTATTCAATGATGATGACCTTGCTGCCGCTGCAGGCATCATAATCTCTCCATACTGAATTTGTCTCTGGATAGCAGTGAAAAAAATAATTATTGTTTGGTTTAAAAGGACATTAAGAACTTTCCCACAGACCTCTCTCCTTATTACACTTTTTTACCTTGTTACGTTACCTATGCCACCATCGTATGACAAAACTAGTGTAGTTTATCAGCTCCAACCTCTTGTTTTTTTTTTGTTGCCAACTTTTCAAAAGATTGACTTCACATTTAGATGGAAACTGGGCCTCGGTATTTGTTTGTTGGTGTGTTGTAAAAGAAATTGAAGGAGGCTGTACCAAACCTGATTTTGATGTCTTTTTGTCCTCGTAGGTCTCCCATTGCAGAGTTCCTTTTAGCGGGTGGTCGCAGTATGACCTGGCTGGTGGGCAACAAGCTGGTGACCATAACGACCAGCGGAGGCGTCAGAACACAAGCTCTGCTGGGCCTGGACATGTCTGAACGTCTGGGAGGAGGAGGGGAAATGACAAGGTGGAGAACAGTGACACACACACAGAAAGCTATAATGATCATCGTCAGTGTGTTGGCCCTGTTGGAATGATAAAGGTTCAGTAAGCGGAATGGTTCTTTTAGCTAACTTCCTGTCAGTTAGCAGTCCCCTCCCTACGTCACCACATTAATGCACTGCGGTCTTCAAGCAGCGAGTTATCTAGCATCATCTCAAGATCCATAAGTGTGATAAAACATGATAAAACCTATCAAAACAGACATTGGGAAGGATTTTTACCTGCTCCGCCATTGTAGGCGCATACACATTCACCCATCTGTCGCTCTGCACGTGCACCGGCAGTGAGACGGGTGCCAGTTTTAGCGTTCTCTCTTCTGATTGGATATCAGTGGTGTGATCCCCAAAAAGTTTATTTGCCGATTACATGCAGAGTGAGTGACTGAGAGATCGGCTTTATGAAACGTGCACACTATATAAGTGATCATTGTATGAATAAAGAACGATTTAACACTTAAATTAACATAAATAAATCGCTTACTTCATCTTTAACATCCTGATGTTAGCACTTAGCCTCACTGTCTGTAGACTCTTCGTCCTGTTAGCTTCCTTTTTTTAGAAATTCTCTTTTCTGGTCCTTCAGATCAGATCCATCACTGCACACCCGAATAACCAAAGAGGCTCCAGCCAAACTGGAATCCCAGTCCAGCCAGCAGCACAACAGAGCCACACGGATACGGGTCCGCTCAATGTCAGGTAATAAATATGCAGCTACTTGGCCTGGGGGGGTGGGGGGGACCTGATGCCATCACGCTAAATATAAAATAGGAATGTTCTTGCATAATGATTTGGCCAAAACGTCTTGAGCTGTCATTACTAAGCTGGTAGTGGCAGTGAGTGCCATTTTCCAAAAACCCACTCTTGAAACATCTTTTGGAGGATCAGGTAAAATGTTTTTTTTTTGCTCTGTTTAAAATCAAAGCTAATCAGTAAGCTTTTATCAGATTGGCAGCTGTGCTTTTATCTGTGCCTGCCTGTGTTATCTCACCACGTTTAGACCACAACCCACTCTACTCCTGTCTACTCCTGACACATGTCATTTAAAAGCTAGATCACTGGCATTATTTCTCATTATTCCACATCCTCTTTAAAGGAAAATAGGATGGAAAATCATACTTCTTCTCTGTGATGATCTTTTACGATAACTGTCGGTCTGTTCGTTTTGTGGGGCTTTGGATTTTGTGTTGGTGGATCTGTATGACATGAGGTACCATACCTAGATCTTGCTGCCGATGTTTTATGCTGGTGTGTTATGTGTGTGTTGTTAAAGACCTACTTCACTGGTGGAAATATGAAGGTGTATTGATCTCTCTTTATGGTCTCACTGTTTAACGGCCTCCACACACATCCTACCTCTACCGCGCGTCTACCTCGCGTCTGCGTCTGACTTTTTGTCACTGACCGTGTAATCAACCTAGAGCGGGCACACATCCAACCTCAGACACACTGCTGATGCGCGTCGGAGGCACGTCTGCAGCGACGCTCCCCTTTACCTCAGGAGGCTCGCCTATTTTTTTCTGAGAGCAGCGCGTCTCTCTCGGGTCTCTGTGCTTTAACTGATAGAGAAATACTCTGCTGAGAGTCATATTGACTTCACACCGGCAGCTTTCGCTGTAGTTTCACCATTTCCTGGTGTGTCCCTTTCAAAATAAAACTTCCAACTAGCGAAAATGTGGCAAAAAAAAGAAAAGAAAAAAAAAGGCAATGGGGCGCACGGATTACTGTCCAGACTCAATATTAGACTCAATATAAATCATATGCATCATAAATGACACGAAAGAACTTCATTTTTAATGGGAATTATCTATGAAAACTCTATGTAGAAAGATAGGGCTTTTAGAAGCAGCGCTGCAGCAGCAGCTGCTGAGACGTTCCATGTGTGTCCGAGAAAAGTCCGAGAGACGCAGCAGTAAGGTAAGGCGACGCGCTCCAGAGGTAGACGCAGGATGTGTGCAGAGGCCGTAACTGTTAGGATTAACACGACAGCTGGGCCAAGGGAAGACTGAGGGAAGAAAAACCTAATTAATTGTATTATAATAGCGATTTTATAATGATAGAACGATGGTTCCGTATGGGTGAAGTATTCCTTTAATGTGTATTTCGGTGTGTATCTTTTGTCTTTGTCTACATGTCTGCTAATTTATTTCTACACAGTACATGGTGTGTCATTACTCTCTGTATGATGTTTGATTTCTGACTCGAAATATCTTCTTTTATTTTTCATTATTAAATCTAAGTATCGTATCAGATGAGGTGGCTGTTTCAAACTGGCCCGAATATAAAGAGCTGACAAATAACGATGATGAGAACCTCTCTCTGTCTCTCTCTCTCCCTCTCTCTTTCTCCCCCTCTGTCTTTCTCCCCCTCTGTCTGTCTTTCTCCCCCTCTGTCTGTCTGTCTGTCTGTCTGTCTGTCTCTCGCGCTCTCTCTCTCTCTCTCTCTCTCTCTCTCTCTCTCTCTCTCCCTCTCCCTCTCCCTCTCCCCCTCTGTCTCTCCCTCTCCCTCTCTCTCTCTCTCTCTCTCCCTCCCTCTCTGTCTCTCTCCCTGTCCCTCTCCCTCTCTCCCCCTCTCCCTCTCCCTCTCTCCTTCTCCCCCTCTCCCTCTCTGTCCATCCCAGGCGGCCACGCTCTACGTGCCGGTCCCACCCAGAGTCTCAGTCCCCTGGTGTCTCCCTCTGAAGGCGAGTTAGCTGCTCCGTTAGCGGCTCCTCTCTCGACCCCGTCTGGTTCCACCCTGGATGGTCTGGGTCCCCTGTCCTCCACCAGCACTGTCCCATCTGCTCCCCAGCCTCTCAAAGACAACCCCAGCCTGGCTGACTTTGTCCCCATGCTCACACAGGGCTGGGCAGAGATCTTCATACGGAGACCATCTGGTACGCAAAACGGCACTTTACCATAACATAAGAAACAAAGAATATCGAGTTATAAGAAGGTTTGGCTCCTCGGTGGATTTAGTTTTTTATTATTATTGTCTTAAAGGTGGAGTCAGCGATTCTGAAGAACGCTTTTTGTAATTTTTTTTTTTCAAAGTCTTTGAATATCTCCTCATGATCCAAAGAATCCAGTGTTAATACACAGCCTAGGCTCTAGTGGATCTGAGATATTTACTGACGCCGTAACAGTTATCAGCAAATTATTAATAGGTCACAATACAACTGGGGTACAGGGTAGGGAAGGGTACCTGCTCCACTACCGCATGAAGACAATGAACACCTTGAAGCACCAGTTTAAAGTGAATTTAAATTGTGAAGGTGGAGTCAGCCATTCTGGAGAACCGTTGTCAAAATCAGTGATCAGATAATTATTTCTTTTTCAAAAAGTGATTTTGACAACAAGCGTCCAGAACCACTGACCACTTTATTGGGCAAGTGGGCTGAAACGATCAAAAGCTATTGTATGTTCTTTATATTACAGCGGATCAGAGGTCTAATGCACGTGTCCATCTCTCTTTCTGCCTTGCTCTCTTGTGTCCGTCTCTCTGTCCCGTTTGTTCCAGGTAACACCAGTTGGCTCATGTGTCTGGAGAACCCGCCCAGCCCCTTCTCCTCTGAGCTGGGCAACATGCCTTTGCAGGAGCTGTCCAGTGTGCTCATGGCCATGGAGGGAGTGAAGGAGCCTCCCGCCCAGACAGCCAGCGCCCCGGCCAGCACTGCTGCACCCGCACCAACGCCCCCCACATCCGCCGCAGAGCCCCTCAACCCAACACACAGCACCACAGGAGGCAAGGCACACCTGATGCAGCGCTCCAACACTGGTGAGTAACACAGTATTGTATCTTCCTATTCTCTGTGGTGTGTGTATTTGATCAGTGAGTGATGATGACTTATCTGTCGCCAGAGTTTTAAGAACGCAAAAAGATTGTCGTGGCATCAGTAAAAATAACCACGACAGCAGCACACCAGAATAATCAGCTTACAGGACTGAAAATCACAATGGACTAATAATTGCAATGTGATGCATGAACGCATCCCCACGGCCCATCTGACTGCCTGTCACTAGTTCCCTTCAATGGACTAAGCTCATTGCAAAGTGCCTGTAAAGACTGCTTGAACCTGTATGTGGATCGATAGGCCGGCTCACGGATCACTGCTTTGACATGCTTCTGTTGTGCCAGTCAAATGTCCTGTTTTGTTTTGTTGGCAGAAGCCTCCTTTTCAGTCATTCCCATTGTCCTGTGCTTGTATTTATTTGCTCTCTGGCTCTGAGGCTATTGATCTGTCTCTACCTCATCAACTCATATTTGTTTTTATTGGGTCTTCCCATCAGCATTCTTGTCTTTTGTCTTTGCCCTCTCCCTCTTGTCCTGATTGGTCTGTTTGTCCCTCCTCACCACCATGCTGGGTTGTGTTATGTTGCGTCCTCTGGCGTCCCTGCTGCAGTGAGTGGCTCTCTCTGGTGTGTGGCTACAGGCCCTCCAGCCCCTGGCAGGCTGCACAGGAGCATTTCCTGGGCAGGTACCGTCCACTACATGTCTGCCCCCATATCCTCTCCCCTCCCCCTCTCCAGAAAACTCCTGGTATAGTGTATTTCTTCTCACTTGCAAAAAACAGTGGTCTGCTGCCCAAACTGGAAGTGACATCGGGTCATCGCAAGATCTGAAGATTTAAATTTACATTTCTACAGTGTTTTAAAAGAATACTTAAACTTTTGGGGGAATTATTCCCTTTTTTCTATGCGAGTTATATGATATCCGTTTTATAACTGTCTGATCAATATGAAGCTGGAGCCAGGGGCTGGTTAGCTTAGCTTAGCATAAAGACTTGGAAACGGGGGGAAACTGCTAGCTCCGGATCTGTCTGCTTACTGTCTAACCTTTGTCTCACATGAACAAAAACAGGAGCGTCAAGGTGAAATGTGCAGGATTTTTTATTGGCCAGGATGCTAAGCCAAGCTAACTGTCTCCTGGCTGCAGCTTCACATTTAATAGACAGACATGAGAGTGCAATCCATATCATCTTCTGTGAATGTCAATACGCACATCTCCTAAAATGTGGAGCTCTGTCTTTAACTGTAGGCGAGAGATGTTTTCTAACTCATTTGTGCAAAAGACCTGCTGTTTTCTACTCCAAATGTGTGCAAATGAAGGAACGTAAGGAACTCTGCTTTACCCATCCGGCTTCTGTTAACACGGATGGTCCTCAACACGTGATGCTTACACCGTGCCTGCGCTCAGATCAATCAATCAAATGACTAGTACTAAAGATGCGTCATGATTTATCTTTTGACTACCTTTCCTAATCTCTTCTTCTCTTACTGTATAGCCACTGAAACATACTCCCAGGTTGACCCTTTTTAACCCCTTCACCTTCTGACGTTGTCAACAGGAAAGCCCAGACCTGATCCAACTACTATAATGCTCTCTTCCTTCCCTCACTGTTAGAGCAGTAGGGCGATGGAGACTTTTACCAGAGCTGCAGGGCACAACAGAGAGCCCATCATCATCTTCTTCTTCTTCTTCTTGTAGTGTAGGGCGAGTGTTACATACAGGACTGTAGGGCCCGGTCTGGGCTGCTGTTGTGTGTTTTGGGGCAGAGATAACCAACCTAAACGGATGCATGCATCTTACTGGACAAATCAAGTGGATGGGTGGTTGATGCCTGCTGCATTGATGTGTCTTTGTCACTAAACTCAGTGTTTGTAGGTCAGATTCAATGATGGCTGTAATTTCAATGTCAGTTCATGTGCACATCTGTTGGGTTTGTCTGAGTTTGTTTTGATCTGACATCTGATTCTGTCTCATGTTACCACTATTAACCTTATGTACATAAGTAGAATAAGGATTTCAGAGGGTGTGTGTGTGTGTGTGTGTGTGTGTGTGTGTGTGTGTGTGTGTGTGGTGTCAAAATTATAACCAAACGGCTGCAATATAAAATCTTTGATGTTTGTTGTGGGGGTTTTGCACCTGTGTATGCTTTTGTGTCTCTCTGATGGTGTAACTAACAGTTGACAACTGTGTGTGTGTGTGTGTGCGCGTGCGTGTGTGCTCGCCTGCAACCCACATAGTTGATGCTGTGTCCTGTGTCCTTTAGACTCAGTGGTGGTGCTGGAGGAAGGGTCGGCGGTCACCACAGCACAAACCCCGCCGGATTGGCTTGAGGGTGAAGAGTTTGAGCCAATGCCTTCTGATCCCATCTTCATGTCTGCGGACAAGTTCACAAAGACCCCCCCCACTGGAACGCTCAGCAGGGTAGGTGATTGGTTAACAAACGATACGCACCAATAAGTATCAATTCACATGGCATTATGGGGCTGTACCGTGTGCTCAACTAGCTGTGAAAAGATGAAATAAGGTTTTACTGTAGCATCTCTCCACCACCTGTGTCTGATTATTCAGCGTTGTTGACACTCCTTCTCAGCAGGTGTCCCTGCCTTATGAGCAGAATTCTGTACCAGTACATTTTCTATATGGTTTTGCATGTTTTAGCTATTAGCTAATCTTCTGAAACATGATAAACCCACCGTTAAGTTCCTTTGCATTCCTCCCTCCACTCATTTAAAGTGAGAGACTGTAGACAAAAACATTGTTTTTTTACAGAATGAATAAAGGCTGTATCCAGAATCGCTTCTGAAAAAACCTTGGACTCTTACTATGTTGTAAAAATGAAATATGTTTCTAACTCTGGCATTATCCAACATCTAGGTTTGTTCTTATTGTAAAGAGATGCAGATTTCTAATACAGTAGTTCGATATGACCTAATTAGCAAAAGTATTCAAACATGTCTGAAACAATTATAATACAGAAAATAATTGTTTTAATGTAAGTTATCAACTGAAACAGTTTCATCGTGATATCTATAAGTTCTACATTTGAACCTTTTTATCTGCAGTGTCTCGCCTTAAAAACAAAAAAAAAGTCATATCAACTTAATCTTTCTCCTTCAGTCCTCCTCTACCTCCAGTCAAGACGATGAAAAGTCCACGCTGGAGGAAGTGAGCGAGGGAGCCATTCCCATCGATCAACCCTCTCTGGGACCCTCCACCCCAGGCAGCCAGGGGCCTGAGCTTCCCTTCCAGACCCACACCCAGTCCCAGGGTCACGGGCTTAACAAGTCCAGCTCCTCCCCGGAGCTCCAGACCCTACCCGAAGCCTTCTCTAAAGCCTCTTCGGAGTCAGAGACTACGCCAGCAGACACATCTGCGCCCAAAACACCTTCAGACAGCAAACCTCAGCCGCAGCCGCAGCAGCCTTCTCTTGTTGAGAAGGAAAAGGAGAAAGCAGAGGGAAGCACAGGAGGGGACCTGAATGGACTGACCGGTCAGAGTCAAGGAGGTGAAAGCCCAGGCGTAGTTTCATCTCAAAGTGGAGGGGCAAGGATGAGGTTGGAGTTTCCAACGGCACCGCAGCAACCTGGACCCATCTCCCCTGGCGGAGGCCACCGACCCCGGGGTCACACCATCTCTGTATCAGCCCCGTCCTCCAGGAGGGAGAGGAGGTCAGACAGGGACTCCTACAGTCGACCCACACCCAGCAACGCTGAGAAGATCTCTGGACTGAGCCCCAGGTACACACTGAAATACTGCACCCTCTGTCTCCTGTTTCTGCCAAATGCTGAGACAATTTATCAAAACAACACAGTCACCTTATCGCTGCTCTCATCCAAAGAAGCTGCCCGCCACCGGAGGAAATTTGAATTACAACCAGGTTTAAAAATTTAGAGAATTTTTGGGATGATTAAAATATTACAATTGTTTGTTACAGCTCTTAAAGATTACATTTAAAATTTCTTCCAAAAATATAAATGGATTATAGTCTCAACACAGCTGTATATTTTCCATTTGTTTTGTACCATGTAGACATTCGTAAGAACATGCTTTGCATATCTATCAATCCCACATCTGTTATAAAATGTCACACTTCAAACTAAGCAAAACGTCAGCACGTGGGTTACAAGCTTTTGGAAAGTCTTCTGAGTTCTTTTGCCCAAGACTTTTTTTTTTCTACTTGTTTTGTCTAGCTTCGTCTTCCTCCAGCTGTACCACTCTCCGTTCTTTGGGAATGAAGCCAACAAGCCTCTGCTGCTGCCCAAAACTCAGGTTAGTTCACCTCTCTGTCTGACCTGGGATCTGCTCCAGTGCATTGTTATGCAAAGTGTTGCTCACAGTGTGTGTTTCCCTGTGGTATAGGTGATTGACCGCGCCGTGAAAGTTCTGGACCAGATGCCTCCTTATGACACCCATAAGATCGGAGTGGTGTTTGTTGGAGCTGGCCAGGTAAGGAACGTTGACTGCTGTAATCATTTAATATTTCTAAATGTTTCAGATCACTCCTGCATTCTCTTGACTCCACACCTTCGTCCTCTCCACTCTCATTCAGGTGAACAATGAGGTGGCCATCCTGTCAAATGAGTATGGTTCCAACCGCTACGCTGCCTTCCTAACAGGCCTGGGGAAACTCATCCATCTGAAGGACTGTGACCCGGACCAGATCTTCCTCGGAGGGCTGGACCAATACGGAGACGATGGAGAGTTCACCTACTGCTGGCATGATGACATCATGCAGGGTGAGCGTGTGTGTGCGTGCGTGCGTGCGTGCGTGTGTGTGTGTGTGTGTGTGTGTGTGTGTGTATGTGAGTGAGAGAGTGACACAGGGGAAAATAGTGACGTTTATAGTAATGTATGAGTTATTTGTTGTCTCCTTGTTAATAACGGTGTGTCTCTGCAGCCATCTTTCACATAGCCACACTGATGCCAAACAAGGAGAGTGACAAGGGCTGCTGCAATAAAAAGCGCCACATTGGCAATGATTTTGTCATGGTGGTGTACAATGACTCTGGAGAGGAGTATACACTGGGCACCATCAAGGTACACACACACACACACACACATGTAAATGTACAAATTCAGCAGTGTGCCTTTTCTGCTTCATTCCCTTGTCTTTTTTCATCCTCCTATTAGGGTCAGTTTAACTTTGTGGAGGTTATAATCAAGCCCCTCGACTTTGAATGCAACCTCGTAACCCTCCAGTGTCGCAAAGGTGAGCCCATCACAGTGTTTCCCCTGGTCCTTCATCTGCGCCGGCCTGTTTTTCTTTGTCTTTTATTCCTTCTCTCTCTCTCTCTCTCTCCCTCTCTCTCTCTCTCTCTCTCTCAGACCTGGAGGGTTTGGTCGACACGTCAGTGGCCAAAATAGTTTCAGACCGCAATGTGCCCCTCCTGGTGAGGCAGATGGCTCTGCACGCAAACGTAAGTCTTCCCCTTTTTCTCTCCCTCTCGCACCTCGTCTCACACTCGCACAGACACACTTCACTCATCTTCTGTCACCCTGCAGATGGCCTCTTTGGTCCACCAGTACAGAGCCAACCCGTCGGACGCCTACGCCTCCAAGTGGCTGGCAAGATTGCGCCACATCAAGAGGATTCGAACGCGGGTAAGAAAACTCACAAAAGAAATTGTTCCACTTCATCACTGCTACTACTTTTTTTATTATTTTTTTTTTACCTCTAAAATATTTTCAATTTCCCTTTCCTAAATCTGGTCCATCCTGCTGCTTTGGGCTCAGGCGCAGGAGGACATGCAGTCCAGATCTACACCAGGAATCTCTCTGACGCAAGGACACAACACACAGCAGAACAAATCCACTCCAGCAACAACCCAAGAAGTCTCCGGACAGAGGAAGAGACTGGTTTCTACAGTGGACGACTTCACTGACTTTGTTTGATGACATGTTTCGTACGCACACACACAGACACACGCACACACACACACACACACACAGACACACGCACGCACACAGACAGACAGACAGACACACACACACACAAACACACATGCTACACACACTTGCCTTAGAGAGCGGAGGTGAGTTTCACCCCTATTGTGTGGAAGAATTCAGGATGACACTGATTTTGACCTAAAACCAATTGGGACTTTGTATTGGAAAAACCTCCCAGCTTCATGGTATTATAAAGGCTTATTTTGTGATGAAGTATTGATATGTGAAGACAGTAATTTCTGCATATTTTTGGAAGATGCTAACGCTTTGCACTTTTTAGGTCTGATCACGATGTTTCTGCTGTGCGACATGTGAAGTGCACAGAACACTACATTTGAGAGCAGAGGTGTGTTTGTGTGTAAATATGTGTGGAGTAAAAGGTGACCATGAAAAAAGGTTTGACGTTTGTGTTGTTTTGAGTGACGGCGCAATTGGGAGGATTAACTGTTCAGTGTTCACTGATTTTTGGTTATTCAACACTAAAAAAAGATGTTGTGCAAAGTTCAGCTGTCAAAATCTTTATTCGACTTTGTCAAGTGCAAAAGCAGGAGAAGTGCTACAACTGCAAAATACAGATATGAGAGATACAAAGAAAGAGCATGGAGGAATGTTTTCAAAAACTAATGTGAAAGACACCGGTGAAAACAAAATGCATCATACAACACAAAGAGTTGGCTAGAGATCAAGAAGCTGTGCTTTGGCACTACATTGTTACACACTGTTCACAGAGCAGGAATATGAATGGCGGTGGAGACTGACTGTTTTACTTCGGAGCCCCCTGTGGTTTGTAAGTGGCACATTGTGAACATAGACGTTATTAAATAGTTATCATCGCTTTGGCTGTAGTGCTTCAGTTAGACTGGAGAAATGTAAAACTTCAGGGTTTGCAACACCAGTGCTTGACCTATACACATGCCACTGCAGCACAAAAAACAAATACTGATCATGAGAAGCAAAATATATACACCAGAAAGCACCAATATATACAGAAATGTACACAGAAAGTGGGGTCCTTTTTTTTGTAAAATTCTGAAACGGAAATTTTTAAATAGGCGAGATTGTTTTTTTCAAAAAATAAAATTAGGGATTTAGCATTTTTTTTGCTTTACGCCTTGTAATGATGTGTAAAGAAATAAGGAAATGGTCTCAATCACACTTTGGTATGCCCGTCAGTACCTCTGCATCTGCCCTTTTTCATATCCTTCGAAAAAAAAACGGTGCAGACATATCATCTGCCAATTGAATCTAATCGAAGAGATAAAAAGGAAGCTGAAGTCTAAAGCAGGATGGGAGTCAAAAGTCAGTGGCATGATTTAACCACAAAAGAAGAAAACATGTCCTTTTTAGATGATTGAAAACACCTACTTTTAGCCCCTAGTTTTGGTATTCCTTATCGTCTTTCTGGGGGTTTTGGGTTGAAAAAGGGGTGAGTTCCCTGAGATTTGCACCGTTGGACACAGGAAGTACGTATGTTGATCAAAATAAGACATAGAACAAAAACTACCAAAAGCTAATAAACAAAGAATAAACTTAAAAGATACAAACACAAAACTGCTAGCTATGGCTTCAAAACCTTGATAATACTTACTAGGAGTTTTTTTTTTTAATAATGTAGCTGTTAAACATATGAAATGAAAAAAAACCTGACACAAGTTAAATGTGACATTGGGATATCCGCTCCATTTAAGGAAATAAAGTGCTAAGTACAAAAATGATTGAATGAATGACTTGGCATTGGGAACACTCAGAATGCATAAGTGATGCAAAAGCTTTGGCAACGTTTCTAGTTTAAGATACAGTATGGAGTGAAGCTTTTCTCTATTGGTTTGGACACCGAGCTTATTACTGTAAAACACGCCTCACTAAAACAGAACAAAAGTGCTTTTCAATATTCAACAAAACGACAAAAACATTTTGAAAGTATAATCAGAATGGGAGTCATGATAGCTTTATGGTGGGACATTTTCCTCGACTCTTTCTCTACAACCCGTCTGGTCTTCTTTCTTCTCTTGCTAACACTCCTGCGCTACTTTGTTCAGCGCTACCACCACTCACTTCACCTCCTTCTTGCCTTCTTTTTTAATTTCTCTCCATACTATGTCCAGTATGAAGAGGACGGTTATATCGGCACCCTGAAGAACTGGCTGCTGGGATCTCAACAACCCTGTGTGTGTGTTTTGTGTGTGTGTGTGTGTGTGTTTGCGTGTGTGCTTCGTTTTGTTTCCTCTTGTACCTCAGTGGGCTGAAGTGTGCGACACATTACAATTAGCGCGTCTGTGCCTACAGTGTTAATTCTATGCATGAGTATACCTGCATGTGCGTATATCTGTGGGTTCATAAAATATGAATATTTTCAGACAGGCCACGAGTACCCATGGTGACCCAAATATAAAAAAAAAACATGTAGACGGACAACATAACTGAGAAATCAGCCCAATTTGTTTTCTGAGATACACAAAGACAGACTGCATCGACTGCTTTCAGTTGGAGAGGTCCTCGGGTGAGCACGCTTATGTGCTCCTGTCAGCGGCCCCCGCGTCACCTCCAGGGTCAGGCGGGGGCCGGGAGATAAGGAATAGGAGTGTTTCTCGCTTTCACCCTTGACCTTAACACATGGCTTGACTAAACCAGCTCAGTTAGCATCTGGTGACCTGCACCTCGTGTCTCAGAACTAGGATTCAGACGGATCACTGCTTAAACACCTGCAAAGTCTTATTTTATTGCTTTCTGTTCATCTTCTGTGACATCAAAAAAATCCCTTTTACTTTCCCATTTGCTATCTTTCTCTCCTTTCCCTGGGTCTAGAGAGGGGGACCTAGGGACAAAACCGGCTGCCCCCCCCACCCCGGTCCTCCTCTCGTCCTTAACCCAACATTCACTCTGGTGCTCTATCGCCACACCTTTCCTTTACTGTTCGTCCCTCTAAACCACGGTCCTTAGGATTTAGGGTGTCCGGGGCTTTGTCTGTCTAGGTTGGGGTGCACCTTGTTTTTGAGGGGTGGGGGTTTACGCTTTCGCTTGCGTGTGGGAATGGTGGTAGTGTGAGCTGGGTGGTTGAACAGGCTGGAGGAAGGCAGAGCCTCTCTCTCCACTGGGGGGTCCCGTTCCCGGCTAACAGGCCTGGTTGCTGGGGTAGATGGCAGGGAAGGGGTGGGTGCAGGCGTACATGGAGGCACAGTGGGTGTTGTGGGCAGCGGGATCTGTGAAGAGGGAGTGTTTGCTGATGTGTGGGGTGTTGGAACAGGGTCAGGGGCAGATGTATCTATGACTGGTGCAGGTGTGGGCCCACTGCCTGAAGGTTTGGCTGATGATGGAGGAGTAGGGGTGTGCTTAGTGGCAGAGGCCGGCCTGGGCTTTAGAAAGGGAACAGGTGTGGCCACTGGAGTCTTCTTGGAGTTGCCTGTGGCAGCGTTTCCATAGTCCTTGGGAACCTCACTTCTAAGTGTCTTTTTCCCCTTCTTACTCCCTTTGTGTTTTTCTTTGCCACTCTTTGGTTCTCTCCATCCAGCAGATTCATTGTCCTCCACCTTTCCTCCCTGCCCTCCACCTCCTCTCTCTCTCTCTCTCCCTCTACGCCTCCTACGCTTCCTCTGGGATCGCTCCAGTTTGCACTCTGCGTGGTACAGGTCCTCTGTTGCCATGGTGACGCGGTCAAGCTGTTGCAGCAGGGCGTCCAGGGTGGGTATCAGCCTCCTCAGAGAGGCTTCAGTCTCTGCCCTCTCCCTCCAGCTGGTGCTCCCCATGGCCAGGCCCGGACCCATGCCTGGACCCATGCCTGGCCCGAGGGCCAGGGCCAGGCCCATCCCCGGGGCTTCTGTCAGGCTGCAGGGGCTGGAGGAGGCCGGCCGCCACGAGGCCTCGGAGCCCCCGTCAGCACTGTCCGGGGTTTGAGGGGAATCGGGCCGGTCTAGCGGGGGCAGGCACAGGGACCTACAGTCGCTGGTGGAAGACGAGCGGGACGGCGGCAGCTCCATGCCCTCGAAACGCACCTTATGACGGAACTGAGGAGAGAAGGAGAATAGGATAAATGACTTCTCCACAGTTTGAGCCAGTGATGCGAGGCTACAACTGGGTTAGACCTCATTAGACACCATCACTGCTTTATAGATGTGGAACAGGGAATGCAGCCTACCTCCTTGGTCCTGCTGAGTCCCATCCACATCTTGAGTCGTCTGAGAAACAGCTCAACCATCTCATAGTCTTGGAGATCCACAGCGGGACGGTACAGCTCGGCTCGTGCGCGGCGGTAGTTCCTCAGTAAGATAGAAGTGAGCAGCCACAGCAGCACCAGCCGCAGTACAGCGAAGCTCACATGGAACACCAGCAAGGACACGGTGCTAGAGGGGCCGGTAGTGGTCCAGCTAGCACGCCACGATAGCAGACCACGTCCACCAGCACCCAACAAAGACAGACAGGCAGAGCTCACGCTGCCATAGCTGTCCAGTACAGAGTGGAAGAGCTGGAGGGGACGAGACAAAGGGAGAAAAACGGTTAAACAGCTGACAGTGTCCTACTCCACCAGCAATATTGCAGCAAACTAGAACAGTGATGTAAAAAAAAGCCAAACAAGGATTCAACACAATACAACAAAAATATATTTTTTTTTAATAGATTTGGAGAGGTTACAATTATCATTTTAAGGTGAAACCAGGGCAAAATATGACACAATGTGTGAATACGTTAAACTCTAAAGTCTAATGTGGCTACAGTTTCTCATCATA
The DNA here is from genome assembly GCF_949987685.1 of Ammodytes marinus. Taxonomy (NCBI): domain Eukaryota; kingdom Metazoa; phylum Chordata; class Actinopteri; order Uranoscopiformes; family Ammodytidae; genus Ammodytes; species Ammodytes marinus. The sequence continues at coordinate 30,513,973 of NC_137235.1, forward strand.
CAAATTACAAATGGCCTAAACCTTCACGTGAAAATCAAAATTCAAATCGAAGTCAATAGGCTAGCATAGCATAGCATAGCATAGCATGACGCGTGATGTCTAGATTTTTTATTTAAAATGTTCTCGTGTCCTTTTTTCACAGTTTTTATTTTTAATGGAAGAAAGTGGGAGACATTCAATCTTTAACACGGCATGTTAGCTAGCCAATCTGAGATCAACAGAAAGATATTTTTTGACAGTAAAAATCAATGAATATGTTGTGGCTAACCCTATAAACACATGGTACAGAGCTACCAGAGTTGAACCTAAAGCACCCCACATGTCCCGTGGGAATGAAGTAGGTCAGTCACAGAGGTGGAATAAAAGGATCAAAGTCTCTTTTTGAAACAAGGTTTTTAGACTTTACTGATGAAAGATGAATTATTTATCATTATGAGTGATTAAATAATTCTATTGATGTGAAGCTCATCAAACAGAATGATACTTCCATTTGGGCAGAGCCGTCTCAAACAGAGAGATTATCTTCTATCTGGGTAACATTGTGCGCTGTGTCAAAACATCGCAAACCCTTTCATCTGGCATTATACTCATTTTCTAAATGACTGGGCCAATTATTGGGTAGATGTTGTCATATTGTGTTCTTTCGGTGGAGCTGTATGACAGCACAATCAAGACAAGGAAGCTTCTTTTTAAGTCTTGCTAATAAGGGAAGGTGTGTTCTATCTCCTGGCACAGCAAAGGAAGGGGACTGTAGTTAAGGTGAGAAACATTTTCTAGACAGTGTAAGCAGAACCAAAGGTGAGGGTTCATCCCAAAAAGTGTTTGTACTTTTCATTATGTTCCAGTTCATGTTTACATTATATCGTGTGTGTGTGTGTGGGGGGGGGGGGGGGGGGTTGGGAGATGCAAGGGATGCAAACAAGAGAAAAGTCTGACCAGGTGTCCTGTGTGTGAGTAAGCCAGCAGCAGCAGCAGTAAGGCCAGGATGACTCCCAGCAGCTCCCAGACCGAGCAGCGCAGAGCTCTGCCAAACACGGCCCACTCTCTGAGAAACCGCAACTGGTGGGATGCCTGGATGATGGATGGAACAGGGGGGGAGGAGGGAGGGATGGAGGGAGAGAGAGAAAAGTGTTCCAGAAAGTGAGAATGAAATAAACACCATGGGTCTTATTTTTATAGGGTTGGCCCTCGCTTCTAACTTTATGGTAACATTGTAGTCTTTCAAGCACATCTATTTGGTGGATGCTTTTGTCCAAATACTTTTTTTACACACTGAGAGCAATTTTGGGCTCCAGTCAGTATCACACACATAGCAAATACAGCAGCTTTTCCAAACTTTTAAGAAAAAACTGGCTTTGTTTCATGAAGATGGAAAATGCATTCAACAAGCTTGTTAGACCTCAAGGGTACTTGAGTGGTTTTGATGAGTAACTATGAATGCACTTAACAAACCTTTCTTTAGTATTTGAGAGACTGCACATGGCACATTGAACTTGCTAATGCACATTGCTAATATCACTGATAACGTTAATGATCCCAACTGCCAAAGTCAGACCAAACATGTTATAAACCAGCTGTAGGTCTTAATTATGTTAGTAATTAGCGGCTGCTTTCCTTGGCATTTCTCTCATACCTTTAGCACCAGTATGAACAACAGCAGCGCAGACATGACTGTGTACATCTGACTCTGTCTGGCCAGGGGGTAGAAGTCTGTGAAGGCGTCCCGCGGGCTCCTCATGTACGAGGCCCACTGCTGTGTGGCCATGGTGCAGCGGCTCAGGTGCAGCCCGCACACACACACCGCCAGGGCCAGCTTACAGACGCCCAGCAGCCTCCAGGCCGACAGCAGGTACACTAGGCCTTCTCTGAGGAAGCCCAGGGTCCCCCGCACCAGGAAATACAACACCAGCCCGACCAGCACCATCTGGAACAGTCAGAATAAAACACAACTCTGAACTGGAGAACCAGAAGCAAAACGTGCACTACACTATCTATTGCCCCATCCGAGCCAATTTTAAATCCAATAAGATCCCATTGCACTACATTTACATTATATATGTATTGTCTTTTTTGGGGGGAGTTATATTGCACATTTACTGCATAATAATATAATTTACACATTATACCGCACATTTCAGATGGGCTTTATCAGACCCGCTCCACTGACATGCTTATGCTTTATGTCCCACAAGCCCGGTCTGAGCTGGGAAAGACAGCTTTTAGCTTCAGTGCCCCCGACTCCTGGAACAACTTACAGCTAAAAATTAAACTAAATACATTCATATCCTTTGGCCAATTTAAACAGACTATCCTGGATCTGCCAAACTCTACTTGTAACTGTTTTAATTAGACTATATTGTACTTTATTCCTTTTAATTGCTGCCACTCTTCACCACTTTGTAAATGTTTCAATTGGTTTTTTTCTCTTCTCTTCACTTGTTGTGTATTTCATGTATTTGCATTGAATATTTTGTATGTATTGTTGTTTTGAATTTATTTTGAACTCGACGTCATTGAAAATGAGGGTCACCCATCAATTGGTCTCTCGAGGATAAATAAAAGTTAAATGAAAATGAAATTAATGAAAATTTCATGCTATTTGTGCTTCTCACTAGCGTTGATGAAGAGAAGTTGCACACTGAATCTGGTTGAACTTGTACTTGTAATATAAAGTATCTATTCTATAATAAAGCCAAGCACAGGGGATGGGGACTGAGGTGTCGCTTAGTGGTGGTAGGTAGCTTCATTGTAATATTGACAATATCACAGTGGGTTGTCAAGGGTTACCATGAGAAGGAGTGGCAGATCCAGGCCTGTGATTGGCCACAGAGTGATGACAGGGAGGTCGAGGCTGGACTGGGCACGCTCCGAAACTGGAAACTCAAACAGGAAGGAGAAGACAGCCAGCAGGTTGGTGTTGATGTTGTAGAGCGAGAACTCCACGAACACAGCACGGGTCCTGTGAACCAACACACACACACACACACACACACACACACACACACACACACACACACACACACACACACACACACACACACACACACACACACACACACACACACACACACACACACACACACTTAATGGACTATGGCATGATCAGGACTCAAGATATTTCAGTCTTCCTGTTTTGGAAGCAACATTAATACTTTATTGATCTAGGTTAGGCTGGCTGTTTCCATCACGAGTGATAAAAGGAACCAGCTTAGTTATGTTCAACAACACCGTTCAATTTGGCGTGAGAGATCTCTACCAACCACTTTTTTTTATTGACTCTGTTTCTCTCTGAATATTTGAAACCTAAAACCAAATGTGGTATTAATCGGATCAACGTTTTGTTTGTGCAGTTGGTTGTTATTCTCAGAAAATTCTTGGCGCGTTCTCTACTAGATTGTTTTGTATGCTTTAAAAAAAAACTTTCAATGTTTCCCTGTCCAATATTTCAATGACTGCAGGCCGTACGACAAATTGCACTTCAGGGACATTTACACTCCCCTCCAGATTCAAAGAGCCACGAGTACGCATGATTCTGTTAGACTCCAGTCATTGTGAAATTGTGTGCACACGCACAGCTTGAGCCAACCCGATTTTACTCCCTTAATCAGGCCCCTGGTCTTAAGAACAACCTGTTCCATTAGACCAGTGAGCAGTTTCTATACATAATACAGGTCCTTCTCATATAATTAGCATATTGTGATAAAGTTGATTATTTTCCATAATGTAATGATAATAATTGAGCTTTCATATATTTTAGATTCATTGCACACCAACTGAAATATTTCAGGTCTTTTGTTGTTTTAATACTGATGATTTTGGCATACAGCTCATGAAAACCCCAAATTCCTATCTCAAAAAATTAGCATATCATGAAAAGGTACTCTAAATGAGCTCTTAACCTAATCATCTGAATCAACTAATTAACTCTAAACACCTGCAAAAGATTCCTGAGGCTTTTAAAAACTCCCAGCCTGGTTCATTACTCAAAACCGCAATCATGGGTAAGACTGCCGACCTGACTGCTGTCCAGAAGGCCATCATTGACACCCTCAAGCAAGAGGGTAAGACACAGAAAGAAATTTCTGAGCGAATAGGCTGTTCCCAGAGTGCTGTATCAAGGCACCTCAGTGGGAAGTCTGTGGGAAGGAAAAAGTGTGGCAGAAAACGCTGCACAACCAGAAGAGGTGACCGGACCCTGAGGAGGATTGTGGAGAAGGGCCGATTCCAGACCTTAGGGGACCTGCGGAAGCAGTGGACTGAGTCTGGAGTAGAAACATCCAGAGCCACCGTGCACAGGCGTGTGCAGGAAATGGGCTACAGGTGCCGCATTCCCCAGGTCAAGCCACTTTTGAACCAGAAACAGCGGCAGAAGCGCCTGACCTGGGCTACAGAGAAGCAGCACTGGACTGTTGCTCAGTGGTCCAAAGTACTTTTTTCGTATGAAAGCAAATTTTGCATGTCATTCGGAAATCAAGGTGCCAGAGTCTGGAGGAAGACTGGGGAGAAGGAAATGCCAAAATGCCTGAAGTCCAGTGTCAGTGATGGTCTGGGGTGCCATGTCAGCTGCTGGTGTTGGTCCACTGTGTTTTATCAAAGGCAGGGTCAATGCAGCTAGCTATCAGGAGATTTTGGAGCACTTCATGCTTCCATCTGCTGAAAAGCTTTATGGAGATGAAGATTTAATTTTTCAACAAGACCTGGCACCTGCTCACAGTGCCAAAACCACTGGTAAATGGTTTACTGACCATGGTATTACTGTGCTCAATTGGCCTGCCAACTCTCCTGACCTGAACCCCATAGAGAATCTGTGGGATATTGTGAAGAGGAAGTTGAGAGACACCAGACCCAACACTGTGGATGAGCTTAAGGCCGCTATCGAAGCATCCTGGGCCTCCATAACACCTCAGCAGTGCCACAGGCTGATTGCCTCCATGCCACGCCGCATTGAAGCAGTCATTTCTGCAAAAGGATTCCCGACCAAGTATCGAGTGCATAACTGAACATAATTATTTGAAGGTTGACTTTTTTGTATTAAAAACACTTTTCTTTTATTGGTCGGATGAAATATGCTAATTTTTTGAGATAGGGATTTTTGGTTTTTCTTTACTTTTTTGCCAAAATCATCAATATTAAAACAATAAAAGGCTTGAACTACTTCAGTTGTGTGTAATGAATCTAAAATATATGAAAGTCTAATGTTTATCAGTACATTACAGAAAATATTGAACTTTTATTATCACAATATGCTAATTATATGAGAAGGACCTGTATACTTACATAAATCTTTTCTATTGAATTTATTGCCTTGACTTACTTTGCCATGCTATTATGTTCAGTTCTCGCTTAGTGAAAATGTTTCAACTATTGTCTGTCTTTTCCATGGTCACTACCTGTAGTCGAGCCAGTGCAGCTGCTGCAGCAGCTGTAAGGAGGACGAGGCTTCAGCCAGGCTTCTGTTCAGCTGGTGGACATCATCTCCACTCTCATACACCCTCCTCTGACCCAAACGCCAAACCCTAAAAAGATGAGTGAGTATTAAAAAAGGAAAATGGAGACAGGAGACAGACAGGAGAGCAGAAGGGAAATAGAAAGTGAATCTGACCTACAGGGTAAGTTGTTTAAATCAGGTGTTGGTGTCCTTTCCTTACCAGTTTGAATCGGTAACTCCAAAAGAAGCGACATTTTCAGCATCTTTACTTGGAGATGTAGCCCAGCCCTTTCCCCAAATACTGTCTCCTGCCCTGGAGCCACCTGCAACCAGGACCAAAAAGTAAAGTTCAGTAGAGTTCATTCCAATGAAAACAATAAGATAATAATGTCTGCTGGAGAAGCTGTGATGCTTAACATTAATAATAATGCATTAGACTAGATATTAATGAAAGAAAGACAGACACATTTTATTCACGTACAGACTGAATAAGTCAGTTAGGTTTTTGTGTCAGGTCATTGGAGCCGCAGTCCTTTTAAATATTTAGCTCCCACCAAATTCCCTGCAAAGTTCAAGACAGCGAGCACAATTTTATCTCACCCTGTGTCTCACGGATTTGTCGGAGCCTCAGCGCGCCCAATAACACACATCCTGTGTCTCTCAAGAGGACAGCGTCATCCAGTAGCCGTGGCAACAGGGACTGCTTCAGCCAAATAAGGACATCATCTCGGCTAGAAGGGAATGGAAAAAAAACTTGAGGATTTCAGAAAATATGTATCGTTTGTTTGTCGATAGTACGTCACAGAACTTACAACATCTGAAAGCATATTGTTGTTTGCACAGGATGACTGACTGTGGACTGAGGCACTAGGGGTTATGGACACAGTTGGCAATTAGACAAGTTTTTTCCACTGCTGTTCTCCTTTGGTTTGAATACAATAAAACATCCAGGTCAAGCCTCAAGAGCATGCAAGGGAAAAAATGGGGCTCGCTAATGGGCAGCACAGAAATGTTTTTTATTCAAACACTGTGTTTGCCTGTCTTCAGGTACAGATGAGACTGTGACTTAAAAGCAGCTACGAGTAACATTTAATATTATATGTTATTGATTACGGTGATATTTTATATATGCACGCAAACTCATCATCTCTGAAAATGCTAGATTCTGTGTACCATGCAGCATTACGGTTTGTCTCAAACTCTGGATTCCGAACGCACCATTGTAAATTGTATGAGAAAGTTGGTCTGTCTTCCTTACACACCCGTAGGATGGAACACTGGTATATGTCCTTTATAAGGCAATTTTGCACGATCTGCCTCCTTATTTGTGTTCTCTAATGGTTCCTAAAAACAGTGCTCGTATCACACGGTCTAACAGTTTGATTATGTATAACGTTCCTCGGACTCGCACTGCGTTTGGTGAAAGTGCCTTTAAATCTTTTGCCCCCTCATCATGGTGTAAGCTACAGGAACACCTTAAACTTGAATCCTTTATCACCATGAACAATTACAAAAGCAGGATTAAGGACTATTTAACCGCAAACTGTACATGCCCGGTTACTGAACACTGACTTACTGCCAATGAGATTGATGCTTTGTGACTTTTTATTTTATTTTAATTTTTTTATTGTGTTTTGTGTCTTGTTTTAAGTGTGAAATTTTGTTTTTTTAATGTGAATCTTTTATGTTTTTATGCTGCCTTCTTCTTGGCCAGGACTCTCTTGAAAAAGAGATTTTGAATCTCAATGAGTATATTCCTGGAAAAATAAAGGTTAATAAATAAAAAAAAAACATTGAAATATCTTTTAAACAGCCTCATGTTTCCTCTGATAATTATTAATTTTTGTCGTCATAATGACTGATAACGGGGCTGAACCATCAAAGAAAAAAAGAAAATGCAATGAAGAAAAGGGAGATTGGTAGACGGGCGGGAGGGCGTTGCCAAGCAACGTATACACAATTTCACGGGAGCGAACTAGACTGCAGTGTTTACTCCTAAATGAATGAGCGCTAGCCTACTAAAACAAAGTTTACTTTGCCTCACCATCATCAGATGACCATTATTCATCTGAAATAGTCATTATTTACATCAACAACACAAACACATTACCTCATCGTGATCCATACTAACTGCCGTCTCTCGTTCATTCGCTTTCTGTGAGGACACAGAATCTTTCAGCTCCGTGAGAGAGAGTAGTTAGGTGACACTGCATCAACTCATTGCTATCAGGTGTGTGTAGCACTGACTGGCATTAGTTGATGCTGTGTCACTAACCACTCTCACGGAGCCGGTGCCCTCACACTTTCAACACACGGACATGCACTATATTGCTTCCTGATCATTTAAATCTCGCACGGGCACGAGCTAGAAAACAGCTTCACGACAGCTGGCGTCGTAAAAATACTACCGCTTTTGTCCAAAGGGGCTGCCAACGGACAAAGTTACTCGTAGTGGCTTTAAGTTCTACCAGTAAGTGTTTGTGTGTTTGTGTGTGTGTGTGTGTGTACAGTACCTGCCGATGTTGTGGTAGTCAGGTGTGTGTAGCGCTCGTTGCAGCTGAGTGCGCAGTCTCAGGCTGTGTGTGTCTTTTGCCGAGTCAGAGTAGTTGAGAAGCAAAACCACCAACAGGAAAAACATGTAAACCAGGAAATTCTGAAAAAAAATAAAATAAAAAAATCAACAATAGTGTAATCACCCAAGAAAAAGAATCCCCCACATTGTGTCTTTAACCTTGTCCCTGTGTCTGTCTGCCTCACCTTCAGCATGGTGTGCAGCATGTGGACCTTGCGGGCCTGGTGTCGAGCCTGAGACAGAGCAAAGCCCTGTGGGGGTCTCACCCTGGGGACCCGTTGGACCACTCTTTCTACCCGAGGGAACTCCACCAGGACATCCTGGTCCTCTGGACGCAGGCGCAGCACACACAAGGCATAGTAAACTGCTTCACACACCACCTGTAACACACAGGTATGGAGCGCTTAGCTTTGGAAAATCACTTCAGAGCTCAAGGATCGTTTTTCTCAACCCAAAAATCAATTGAGATCGATCCGCCAGAACGAGATGAGGAAAACATCAGTTGACATACAAAGCCAAATGGGAATGTAATCAAAAGAACATTTGGGTGTGTGCTGATAGAAATTCCATCTTTCCAGGAATTAAGAAAAAAAACAGCTTGAAGTCAGTCCATTTGAAATACATCTTCACTATTTCAAAGGGGGAAAAAAGCAGCAGGATTATGTAAATGTGTCCATATGGGCGCAGCATAACAAACTGTGAACACAACATCATACTATCAACTAATATTGTTCTTGTATGGCGAATGTCTTAGTTTTGCAAACAATCTACACATCCGGCAGATAAGGAGCGATATTTGCAGATGTGTGTTTCTGTCTCCAGAAACATTAGAAGCTTTTCTATGGTTCTCCTTGAGTAATCTGTCTCTTCAGCTGCAGTAAGTTCACCAGCATGTTGCTTGGTTTGTCTTTCTGTTGGTTAGTGATCAATTGGCTTAAAACAGAGTTTATCAGAGTGAACCAAAACATGGAAGTTGCAGGACTTTAATATCAAATCAAGTTGGATCCATTTTAATATGCAAACACAGATTAGTGCGTTTTACAAAAAAAATAAAAAATAAAAATGCAACAAGATGTGTGCTAAGCTAAGCTAGCATCCCTGAGAGTAGATGTGTGCGTACCTTAATTGGCTCCAACAGCAGGCAGGAGCACAGGAAACTGGCAAAACATGAGATGAGCCACATCATGGCCACGTTCTGACTGAAGCCCTGGCCCGCCCAAATGGAAACACTGCTGGCCACAGCCATCCCTGCCCAGCTGCCCCACAGTGCAGCACGCCCACACCAGGGAGGGAACCGCCTGGGACGACACACGTCTGTCACCACTGAACAGGGGAGAGGGAGGGGGAGGAATAGAAAAAACATAACTTGGTTAAAAGAAACACTGACAAAGAAGAGTGAAATAAAAGGAGCAGAGGGGATATGAAGGTCTGAACTACATGGAAGGAACAGCTCATCTTCTTGTCTACAAAAACATCACGTACACATCTATCAGGGGGGAAAACACTGAGAATGAAGCTGGCATGAATTCAAATCATTTTCCACACACCTTTGTTACTCTCTTAAATGTACTAGGTGAATGAGCCTTATTATGATTGCAACCAGACACAGAATAGTATTCATGCTGCAGTTTGTTTTTATGTTTTATATTATTTAACCCCTATTCAATAATTTATTTTTTTCTTGTTTGATGGACATTTCTACTGAAGCTAGAAAGAATTTCACACAAATAAAATAAAATTTCAAAAGAAAAATCATGTTGACATGTTTTTTCAGAAAGCAAAGGCCCATGCACACACCTGTGTTTGAGGTGAAAGCAGTCTTTGGTGGATCTCTTCTCACAGGTTCTAGAGGAAGAGGCATCTCACTCAGCTTCTGGAGGAGAATCACTTCGGTCTTATCTTCCAAAATGCTTGACCTGTCACACACACACACGCACGCACGCACGCACGCACGCACGCACGCACGCACGCACGCACGCACGCACGCACGCACGCACACACACACACACACACACACACACACACACACACACACACACACACACACACACAGACACACACACACACACACACACACACACACACACACGCACGCAATGAAAATAAGTAAAATAATGAAACCCAAGCAAATCAATGAATGTTCAACTCAAATGCCAGTCATGGCGTTCAGAGATCAGACTTACAGGTCGGCCATCTCACTTTCATCGGCGGGAGGAAAGAAGTTCTGTCCGTCTGTCAGGATGTGTTTGATCAGATCCTCGTCTGTGTGGACAAAGAATGTGATAGGAGAAGAGGCTTTATGTCCTGCATAAAACTCACTCATTCGTCCAGGAAAAGTCTAAACACCTGATGTGTGTGACTGTTTAAAAAGAAATATCTGCGGTTACCTGAGGAGGTGAAGTATTTGTTGCGATGGTCAGCTCCCTCGTCCTCATCGGGGTTAAAGGTCATGTCCACCCCCAGGTGCCTGCTGCCCTGACCCCTCTTCAGCCTGGGCAGCCCCGCCCCGTGCCCGGCCCCTCCCACCACAGACACATCGCTCAACAGCTCTGGCCAATCCCGGTCCTCCATCTCCTCCTCCGCCATGCCCCAACTCTCCACACTGGAATACAGAGAGAGAGAGAGAGAGAGGGAGAGGGAGAGAGAGAGAGAGAGAGAGAGAGAGAGAGAAGAGAGAGGGAGAGGGAGAGAGAGAGAGAGAGGGAGAAAGAGAGAGAGAGAGAGAGAGAGAGAGAGAGAGAGAGAGGGAGAGGGAGAGAGAGAGAGATGTTTGTTATGTATATGTTGCTTGTGGAGCAAAGGATTCAGTTCTTTTTAGAGTCGCCATTAAAGTTAACAAAACAATAACGTTTCTCAGGGAACGCTGAGCATGTTGTTGTAATAACACTAGACTCAGCAGTGAGAAAAGTATGGCTTTTGTATTTGTGGTTGTTTGTTTCAAGAGAGAAATCTCTGTAACACTTTACAATAAGGGTCCATTAATAAACTGTTAGTTAATGCTTATTTAAGGCACAATACGCATTCGCTAAGCATTACCTAACTGTTAATAAATGCTTAGTACATGCTTAATAAACATAAACTAAGCTGTTATTGTTATTCTTAGTTTATGCTTAACTAAGCATTAGTTAACGAAGCATTAACTACGCATTAACTAACCATTAATAGCATGAACTTAGCATTGGCTAACAGTTCGTTAATAAACCCTTACTGTAAAGTGTTACCAACATCTCAAAGAGGCCAATATAAAAACACCTCTGATGTTTTTTTCCCTCCCTCTTCTTCTTATTCTCATGCTCCTTATTCTTCGATTGTGTGTCATGCTCACTTGGTCTGACAGGCGGTGAGTACAGTTGACTTGGCATTCCAATAGTTAAGTCAGGCATCTTCTCAGAGTGCTGTCATGGCAACAGAGTGACTCACCTTTTGGTCGATGGTGTGGGCAAATCCACATTGGTCTCTTCTGAGTTGGTCTGAGGAACACAGTGATGGATGTTTAGATAGAGACATGCGCATGACATCATCTCAAGGGGGAAAAGCGTACATATGTTTTCATCTCTTCAATGCATTTTCTTTCTTCTCAAACAATAACCTGTCAAGGGGGAAAACAGCCCCACAGGTTTTTTTATTTTATTTATTTTTTTAAGATATTGTTTTGGCATTTTTATGCTTTATTGATAGTGCAGAGAGACAGAGGTGAAATGGGGCAGAGAGGGGAGTGACATGCAGAGGACGACCGCGGGCGGGAATCGAACCTGGGTCTGCTGCTGGGCCCGGCCCGGGGGGGGGACGCCCTACCAACTGAGCTAAGGTCGCCACCCCCCCACAGGATTTATTTAAAGGAAATATTGATTCCACAATGAAAAAAATAAATAAAAAATGACTACCTCGCCGTTAAAGAAGAGGAAGGAACTTCCAGCCATGGAGTTGTCCAGGAAGTCATCAATCTCCACTGACTCCTGGTCCACTTGTGGCGGCACCTGTTCCACATACACGCACTGATGTTCACACACACACACAAACACACACACACACACACACACACACACACACACACACACACACACACACACACACACACACACACACACACACACACACACACACACACACACACACACACACACACACACACACACACACACACACACACACACACACACACACACACACAAACAGATACATAATTCAGCTATTCAGCTTCATGTTTGGCTTATTGGAGGTACTTTACCCTTGATGATGCTACATAGCTAATAGGCTAGTTTGCGTTACCTTGCTGCGGCTCATTCTGAAGAGCGTGAACACAAGCAGATAGAGAGGGTAGACGATCAAACAGGTCACCACCCCGGCTGCCACCGTCTCTCCATTTAATGAAGAAAGCCTTGACACGGCCCGGGGGCTGTAGCACAGGATGGCATTCAAATAAGAACAAAGAAACATCATTTTCATGTGGATAGAAATACATTTATTATGTTTTAAACAAATACATTATATAGAGGTATATATAGATCTGTAACCTTTGTGTTGACTAATATCATGTCCTGTTTGAATGTAAGAATGTTAATCTAATTCCTGACAAAGTTCATGTGAAGTGGCCATCTATTTCTACATTATTTTTGCTTTTGAGGTCAGACAGGTCAAAGGTTATTTGTAAAGTAGGTGCTTGCTTGAAAAACGTCCTCCCATTGTTTCCGTCATATCCGTTGTATTTTGACCAATGCTTATTGACCATTGTTTAGTTTAGTATTATTGTATGTTTGTGTTCCATGGTATTACGGTCATGAGCGGTAGATACTAAAATTATATAAAATGTATATATTTAAACAAAGTTTCTTTATATAACATGCAATGAAAAAAAAAAATAAAATCTATCTATCTATTTCCTGTACCTGTATCTCTTGTCGACCACAATGCTGTACCACAGTGTATTGGCCAGTATGAAGAGCTGGAGCAAGACAGCGCAGCAGGTGGCCCTGTGCAGGCGGGTGAAGGGGCTGCGGGGGGGCCTCTCCCACAGAGACAGCCACAGGTGACTCTCACACAGCGCCCTCTGCAGCTCACACCTCAGGAGGCGCGGCCGCTTGCGAAGCACAGCCTCCTCTGAAGGGAAACAGGGTAGAAACAAGATGGAGTCAACCAGCCCGTATCCACACCTCAGCTGGTGCTTATTAGGGATGATGGTGGCTTGTAGTTACCCGAGGCCTCCACTTCCATCTCTACCCGTCCGTCTGTTTTCTCATTGTCCACTGACAGCCACTCCTCCACCGTGAAGTAGTAGCTGCTTCCTGTCTGCAAGTCTTTGACCAAGACGTACTGTAGCATCCAGGCTGGGGACAGGCCTGAAGGAGGGGTCAAGAAGTGAGGGTTGCAAAAAATGTGGTTCAGATATCCACTGGTTAAACACTTTTAAAAAAAAATTCAAGTCACTGTTGTGCGTGTGAGTGCGTGTGAGTCAGTACCTTTGTTGTCGTGCCAAATTCGCATTTTCCAGACACTGCCCAGACTGGTATCCGTGGCAATATGGAAGATGTCGAGCGTGTTGCGTGTGAAAGCTCCTCTGCTGTCCAGGTGCCGGTGTCCGCTGCGGCTCTCACGTCCAAACAGATTGATTCCCACGTGAGCTGTGGTGCCTGGAGGGACAGAGAGACACTCATTACATTGACTGCTTCCACACATTCTGAAGTCTGCAGAGAGTCCCTTTTTATCATTTTTGCGGGTAACAGTTTTTACTACCTCCATAATAAGGGCACTGAACTTAGAACTATTTGTCCTTTTAAATCTAAGAAAACTCTCTTTCTAGTTTGTCATTTAAATCTACACATCTCTATAAAACATGTGAGCTGAGTACTTTTGTCTACCTTGTTGTTGAGTTCTTCATTTTCTCTCTTCTAAAAGGATCTTGATCATTCTTTCACTGGCTTAAATTCAGGCCAATATAATAGCATTTAACTGCAGTATTTAAAATGTGCTTTAAGTTACCATTCAGCATTCAAATAACGCCCGTGCCCACTTTTTACCATTCCCCCCCCCCCCCCCCCCACTCCACCCCCCTAACTTACCGGCCCCTCGGCTCCAGCCAGTCTTGACCTGGATCTCATACTTAAAGAGTCCGCCCATGCCGCAGAGTGGAACCACACCAGCCCGGCGTAAATCCAGCTGGTCCAACTTGTGCAATATGGCTGCTGCCACAACATAGCTCAGTAAGCCCAAAACACACACTAACAGCACGACCAGGCTCGGTGCACCAGAACGCTCCTGGAGGGGAAAAAGGGAAAACATTTAGATGTGCATTTTCCATGGCGCATGTGCAACAAGAAGTGTTTGTGTTTGGGATACCGACCGGCACTTTGAAGCTGATGGCATTGGCTGGTACAAAGAGGCCTGCAGCGAAGGCGGTCAGGTGCCTGGTGCGACAAACAGCCCGGCTGGCGTTGGTTTCCGCCAGGGGCACCATGCCATCTGTCCGCCACTGCTTCTCACTCTCACTGAAGTACTGACACAGAGAGGCAAAGACGCCCACCTCCAGATGCACGCCCACAGGCTGAGACCTGGCGCTGCAGGCTGTGCTCACGTTGATAAAGTATTCCAGAGTGGTGTCGTAAGACCTGCACAACACAGGACAGAGAAGCTGCTGTAGTCAGATTGTACAGAAAATCCCCAAAAACATTTCTGCCTTTAGGCCCAGAGTGGCTGCCTTAGCGGTTACACAGGATAGGATAGCATTCTGAGCAAACTGTGTGCATATAGATAATATATATATAATATATCATATTAAACAGCAGTGAGATAACAAGAGCTCTTACTCTGGCGACAGGAAGAAGGTGTATTTCCTGTGGTCCAGATCTTGCCCCCTGGTCATACTGAGTGTAATGCGTTTTGTGTCTGTGCAGTTGAACTCATTGGGTTGTTCATGTGAATGAAGGTAGGCTGTGATATATGGCTCCTCCACATCCTCTCTCCTATCTTTAGGTCTAGCATCTAGAGAACAAAGGGAAAAATAATGACAGGAATTGAATTGGGTCAGTACAATCACAATTAAAAGTATGAAATTGAGTGAATATATATGATAGGCAAGCCCATTCAAAATTCACACTGCCAATCTCTGGTGATGCAATTGAATACTGGACTGATTCATTATTACAAAAAAGAATATGTCATTGATGGATATATGTTTTTTTAGAGAAGATTTCACAGCTGCTTGGACACATTACAAAAGTACAAACAACAAAAGTAAGGATAATAAAAATGAAACCCCCACCCTTTAGCCACAATAAGCAGGTGCCCTTGGGGCCCCCTGGAAAATATATTTGAATAAATAAAACACAATAATATGTAAACATTGAAATTCCTAAAGAAAAACTTCCAGTTTGGAATTTACTGTGTCACTCAAATGACTATATTTATCAGAGGGAACAGCATCACATTTCAATGAGGGGATGTCACCTAACCAAACCCTGCATAGGGCCCCGTAAAGTCTTAATAGGGCCGTCCCTGTCCCCACTATATGCAACATGTATGTGATGAGCGTCACAGCCTACCCTGCAGAGAGGTGAAGTTGAGCTGCACAAACACCCCTGCTTGTCTGTTGGTGTTTCCCGTGCTGACTCTGACGATGACTGAGTCACAGTGGCTGATGTTAACAGCTCCGGCAGTGGGGACCCCTCCAGTGCTGGAGCCCTCTGGACCCCATTCTGCTCCACTGCTGCCATTGTTCACAGCCACCGTGATGGCTAAGCTATCATCCAGTCCGGAGATGGGGATCTGGGTGCCGTTTTCAGTGCGGAACTCCATGGAAGCCACGTCGGTAGAAACCGTGTAGTTGGCCACATAGTTGAAGGGGAAAGGGTTAGACTCCACCTGGTGAGGACAAGAAGGTGAGTGCAGAGAATGAGACTAGCCAATGAGGCGAGGGTATAACGGTAAGAGGCTCAAAGAGATGAAGCACAAAGGCCATGTTACCTGAAACAGTAGCTGCATAATGCTGTTTCCTGCCGCGGCTCTGCCAAGGCTGTTGTTGAAAGCTCGGGGGATGGAGAAGCGCTGGCACTCTGGAGAAAGAGCAAGAAGAAAAGATTATACGGATGCTTGTGTTTTTCCAGTCCTGTCCTTTAGAAAGTACAACTTTCTATACAGCTCAGGAGGAGACACTAAATACACCACCCACCTGGACTGTTGTTGCCATGGTAGCAGAGCAGGCTCTGGGGGTCTGCCAGTTTGCCTGTGGCGGCGATCTCGGCCCCCCTCAGCACCAGCGGCTCCTCGTTCAGCACACGAGCGTGCATGAGGATCAGCATGAGGACAGACGACAGGCTGTAGGCCTTGGCTGCCACGCGCAGAGGGTTCAGTTCCAGAGAGGAGGGAGAGGAGTCCCCTCCCTCAACGGGGGAGGAAATAGTGGCGTTGAATAGGGGCGGGGGGGAATCCAAGTAGGGGTGCTGGATGTAAGACTGGGATGCTGATTGGCTGACCTGATGGATGAGGTCACCTGGAGGGAGGAAAAGATACCAGATAGGGTTAACAGAAAATGAAAGATATGATGAGGAGAGAGAAAAAAAGGTGGACAAGAAGTTACAGCTGCACAGTTTCCTTCACTGCAGTTTGTATTTACTCAGGATACCAACTATAATATTTCCAAATATGGAAAAAAAGTTATGCTTCAGTGACTGGCGGTCCATTAAAGATTTCATGATCTGCATCAAAGATCTACTGAAGATGGTGGAAATACAGAAAACAACTACGAAAAACTAACACATTTGATTCCTACACATAGTAGCATAAATACGGCTACAGCGTATTATAAGGACAAGGGTGTCAGTGTGGAGTAGACCTGTGCAGCTCTATTTGTAGCTGCACTTTGCCTGCGCTTCCTACTCAGAAATGAGACTCACTGAAATGGTTCTGTGGGATGGAAACACTGAGGCCCTCACAGAGACACAGGGAGTGTTTCTTTCTTACCCATGATGTTCAGGATGTTGTCAGCTATCTCCGTGGGAGTGACGGTGCCCTGCTTGGTGTCTGTCTGCAGGATCTCCAGCATGGACTCCAGCTTGTTCAGAGTGCTGTTCTGACACTCCTCACAGATGAACTCCCGACTCACCGCCTGGAGAACACACACACGCAGAGGGATCCTAAGTTGCTTCTTTGGCCGCTTACTTCCATTCTAGCATGATCTGCCCTTTTCAAATTGCCCTTAATGTTGTTTTTTTTCTCCCTTCTTTTCTTTCTATCTTTCTATCCCTCCCTCGCTCACCGTGCACTGTGCCAGAGCAGCAGAGGTCTGCTGGATGTCGTTAACCGTGGTCAGGTCTAGAGCGGTCAGAGCTCTGGTGATGTCGCTGCGGACTCTGACTCTGTGACCGCGCTCGGCCCGCGACACCCGCACCGTCTCCCTGGTCTGCTCATACTGAAGGAGGTAAACACAGGCGTGGTTATAGGCTTAATGTAGGACCAGGTAATTAATGATCGGATGGATAAATGTGTTAATCAAGTGGTGCCCGGCGAGGCCTCTCTTACCTCATTGAGGACTGTAATCAGAGCCAACGATAACTCTCGGACCCTCTGGGAGTCTCCCTGTTCTAACAGCTTTTTGAGTGTGCTGTCTGTCAGCCCAGACAGCCAATGGGGAAGGCTGCTGTACTCAAGGGGCGGATCTGGCAGCCCGACCTCGATGGACCTGGACACGAACATAAAACAAAAAGCAGCTAGCGGTTACTGAATATACTGTTTCTAATGTTGTGTGTAAGGGCAGCAATGTGCCTTTAATGAAAGGGAAAATATATGAGATTTAGACTTTAAGACACACTAACTTCAGTTATTAGAGTCAGATAAGTTCACAAATGATTTTTTAGCGATGTAAGCAGCATGGCTTCTCGGAATGGCAATGTCCGTTAGTTGGACCGACATATTAACAACTATCCAATGAACTGCCATCAAATGTTCAACAACCAGATGGGTTCAAACTAAACTTTTGGCAATCGTCTTTCTCACATGCAACTGTCCAACACAATGCGTTAGTCCAGCATGACATTTAAGAGACATACGGTATTGTACATATGTTCCATTCTTTTACGGGAGTTGCTGTCAAACCTAATAATAATTTCACACTATAGGGCTAAATGTTTCTATTCAACACACTGGTAGAGGAAATGTCCAACATTAAGCCACCTGAACTGTAAGCCACCGCAAAGCCGACCCTTTATTTCAAGCACTGTGGTTAAATGATTTGGCTTTTCTACCTCTATAGGAAGGTCAGGGGTCAACGCCAGGAGAAAAGAATTGGAGTCAAACGTACCCTGCATTCCAATCCCCATACTTCCCTACTATTTAGTATGCCAGAAAGAGATTTAGGATGTCCAAATACATGTACGTCAATTGTAGTATAATGAAAATACATAAATGCCCTACTAACATACACATCAAAAGCACTTTGGAGTATTTGTCTTTATTCTTGACATTTCTCAACATAATTAAAGAAAAATCTTCCTTATCTGATTTTTTTTTTCTCTCCTGTGGCCCTAACACTCTTCTGTACTTTAGTATGTAGTGTAGTAAAAAGAAAGAGTATGTGATTTGGAACCCAGGGGTAGTTACTTGTTGAGTGCAGTGATGGCGGCTCCCTGGTGGTCCTCTACTGTGATGGATACGGCTACACGGTGTCGGGCTGAGCTGAAGCCCGGGGGCAGGAAGGCAGAGTGCTCCGGGCTGCTGCCTTTGTACACACAGAAGTCCTCGCAGTAGTCTTCTCTGCAGCGCGTCACCAGCAGACTGTAGAGCAAAGGAGTCCCTGACACCCCCAGATCACTGTAGCCTGGAGGCAAGAAAGTGGCAACGACAAAAGACTAGAATGAGTCATGAGTAACCGGGGGGAGAAATGTCCTTAAGATTAAAGCTGTACGGGGCGCCCTTAGCTCAGTTGGTAGGGCGTCCCCCCCCCGGGCCGGGCCCAGCAGCACACCCGGGTTCGATTCCCGCCCGCGGTCTTTCTCTGCATGTCACTCCCCTCTCTGCCCCATTTCACCTCTGTCTCTACACTATCAATAAAGCATAAAAATGCCAAAAAAAAAAGAAATAAAAAAAAAGACTAAAGCTGTACTACGTAAACTATGTAACAGGAATGTGTGGTCTCTTGATCCACTGCTCTGCCACGTCCAAATAACCAGCCCGAATAGTTATCCAAAGCTTGTTTTTGTTTATATATTTGTCGCTAGTAATACGTTTTCAATTTCATGTCACTTCCTGAGTGCCTGCGTGATTCTGGCGTGAATGTAGCGGGGCAGACAAGTAGAGACTCAATATTGTATTTAGAGAACTGGTCTAGTCACAGTCAAACTCAAGTGGAATGGTTATTGTGGGCTAAATGACACTGAAAAATAACATTAAAAAAACAACTTTAAAAAAAAAAAAAAGTAAAATCTTACATACTACAGCTTTAAGCAAAAATTGGATACAACACAGTGTATCGTGGACCAGGTGTGTGAGTCTTCTTACCTGAGCAGTTGAAGTGCACCCGGTCCACCAGCGTTCGTATCCTCCAGCCTTCAGCGTCTCCCTCCCCGTACTCCAGGCCCGCCTCCCCTCCCCCCCTCAGGTGGCATGCCCCTCCGGCCGGGGGCATGTTGTGGTGCAGAGTGATGGAGGCCTGGCCCTCTCCGTCCAGGCTGTCGTCAGTCACCAGCAGGGTGAACTTGTAGGAGTCTCCGTGACGCAGTACGCCCTGCCGCAGCACCAGGTTCATGCCGTCACTGCCTGTGGTGGTGGAGGAGGAGTCCAGGACCAGGGGCTCATTCTGCAGAGTCACGGCATTCCAACGCTGGAACACAGGCTCATTAAGCTCAATCATTCAACAAACACATTCAATGAGCAGCTATTAGCCGGCTTAAAAGCTTTCAGTAAAAGGTGGAAAGAACTTCATGTGTTGTCTGGAGCCAGCAGTGACGAGCAATTACATAAATGGATGAATCATGGCTTATGGAAATGAGTCAATAACTATAGATATATATATATATATATATATATATATATATATATATATATATATATATATATATATATATATATATATATATATATATATATATATATAATACAATATGCACTAGCTTAGGCTAGAGACTGCCGACATTTTGATGAGAAGATTGAAGAAACTTTCATGTTGCCCTGTTCAATTTTTAGCTAGTTGCCTGGCAACTTCTAAGTCAAATCACTGCTTCAGACCAAGTCATAATCCAGAACATAAATCTACCACTGGCATTTTGTTCACTTTCTTTTGTCCAGATAAAGTCAAAGAGATATAAGTCTTCAGTACTAAACAGCTCTTGACTGCATCTTAACATTTATTGTGCAGACATTGAGCAGAATCCTATAGGACCTTGTTCGTTACTATTCCAATTAAGAAATATTTCTTAAGTAAGTACTTTCAGAATCTAAAAATGAATATTTCTGAAGTCCGACACCACTTTTCTTTTGAATGTGCTGAGAAGTTAAACCATGCTTTTAAGTACTCATTATCACATTATTCTTCTTAATTAAAAGAAGAAAAAAAATCATCTAACAAGACAAATCCCTGACGGAACATTACTCCAGTGTGGGCCGCTCTTGATTAGCTGCCAGTAAAGTTTAGAATTAGAAGCTGTTTCTATTCCAGCTGACTTGTTCACTTGTACATGTAGGACTACAACATGTGGTCAGATATATGCAAAAAGATTAGCAAATTCAAAATGACCCCTGTGCAATATGGAAACTGTAGGACAATTTGAGGCCCAGTGGTCCCCAACAAGTGGTCCTTTTGAATTGTTTCCCTGTGTAAGTAAAGACCAATATATACTATCTATGGACCAAACATATTCTCTAGCTCCGGTTGTATGATGACCTCATTCTCACGCCCACACAACACTGCCTCCATCGCAAATCAGGGAAAGTCTGAATAAAAGAGAGGGTGGAACTAGGTGAAGCGGGAAGGACGTGGAAAAGTTGATCTCTGTGGTTATAACCTCATGTAGCTGTGACACAGAGAGTTCAATTTGGAGTGAATAAAAGTGTAAGTCATTTTGCCAGAGTGTGTGTGTGTGTGTGTGTGTGTGTGTGTGTGTGTGTGTGTTTGTGTATTTACCCCACGGTGAAAGCTCTGGCAGTTGTCGCAGGTTCCTCTGAGGTAGACGTACGAGTTCTGGCTGACCTCGTAGATGGACTGGGCCTTACAGGACACACACTCCAGATACACCATGGGAATATGGCCACTCTGAACGAGCACCTATCTCACACACACACACACACACACACACACACACACACACACACACACACACACACACACACACACACACACACACACACACACACACACACACACACACACACACACACACACACACACACAATGCTGTCAAATGTTAGCAATAATGGCAGTGGAGAGACAACTCTATCCTATCCTCCCGCTCTGATCACGAATGCCGACCCACCCGCCTAAACACACTAAATACGAAGCACATGTTGATCCATTTCTCTTTCCTTTTTCTTCCCTTAGTTTACGCATGCTTTCACACCAGTTGCAAACAATAAGTTGGATGCCATGTTAGATTTAGATTAGAACACATTCAGTCTCAATTTATTGTTCCTCGTTGTTGAGCTGAACAGATACCAAATGAAAAGCTGTGAAAGAAGGATTCGTCCACGCTTCAAACTTGAACTGTTGTAGACAGTAATGTAATCCTTTGTAATCACTGTATGAAACTGTTTATTGTCATTACAAGGTCTCTAAACAATCTCAGGTGAATCATGTTGAAAATACATTGAAATGGCAATAATCCAAAAGTTATCTCTCCATATTTGTAAGATCGGCAGACAAGCAAGTACGCTAACAACACATGAACAAGACAATTTATTTGATTTTATCGTTATTATTGTAGTATTATGTCTTCATGAGTGTGTATCCATCTACATGTAATTAAGTAAGACTAAATAGAAGTTGAAGATACTGAACATCCTCCCTTTTGGCAGCAATAACTGCAACCTCAATACTCAAACCAGCCAAAGGCCAACACAAACACAACTACTGCCTAAACTACATCTTCCACTGTGGTCCAGCATGAGCAGCTTTTTTCCAGACCGGTGAGACTTTTTTTTCCCTGATTGCTATGTGTCACAAATTACAGAGAGAGACACTTTTTCTGACGGAATAAGTGGCACCTTGGGCTCTCAGAGTTTTTTCTAACTGGCCGACAGCAGGCGTCAGAGTGAGTGAACATTATGGAATTGGTCCTGAAACCTTTGACGGGTTCATTTTTAGCTGTTAGCTATTACCATTCAGTTTGTGTCCAGGAATGCAATATGAAGAAAAAGAGTAACATATCAACATTGCTACATGTTTATCGTTAGCCTCATAGCATAATTGCCTACATCATATTTACTCTATTACTACTCTACTTTTACCCTTACTCTACTCTATTCTACATCTACTACACTCTACTTCTCGTTAGCCTAATAGCATTATTGCCTAAGTCATATTTTAAGGGTTATAGAGTAGGGTAAAGTAGATGTAGAATAGAGTAGATGTAAAAGTAGAGTAAACATGATTTAGGCAATTATGCTTAGAGGCTAACGTTATTTTAAAAAGAAAATATTATCGGCTTATCATTTTTAGATTTTATTTTTATAGACCCCGATCTTGATATAAGTATCGGGCTCAAAGGTACCTAGGGGCAAAGTCCCCCTTATAGCGTACATGTGTTCACGTGTGTAAGTGTGTGCTTACAGTCTGCGTGGTGGACTCTGGTGGCATCCCGTCTTTGTTGATGGACAGTCTGAAAGTGTATTCCACGTCCGCCTCCAGCTCCATGCCGGAGATCCCAAGGTACGGACCGCTGGAGCCCAGGCCGAAGTTCAGAGTGGAGCAATGCTGTACACCCTGCAAGCAGACATTGGGAAAAGAAAACCATCACAATCAGAAACGCTTTATTCGCTAAAATGTCATCAAGTCAATCATTTGACTGGGTGTACAGCTCATTAAAAACAAGGAATTAAGTTAAAAAAGTTACAAAAATACATAGGAAAGCAAGACAGTAAATAAATGAGACACCATACTAACAGACAGGCCCGGTTCTATACAGTTAGATTAGGGTGGGCCTGTAGAAATTTTAGGTGGGCACACTGGGCAGAGAGACCGAAGATGCGAGCGCACATTTACTGTGAATTGTGTAGAACACAATATGCAAATAAACTTTGAGTGTTGCTGTGTGGGAAATTTGATTCTTGCATGTTTTTTTTCCAAAATTTTATGAATAACATATAATATACATTATATACAACATAATGTATATATTTTTTTAAATCACAGTATTAACTGTAGGCAGCCTGAGCTGATTGAAGAGAAAGCTTTGGGACTGGGCAACCTGGATGGTGGTAGTCCAGGGGCCGTATTCACAAAACATTTTAAGGCTAAGAGTAGGTCCTAACGTGCTGATTTAGGAGTGACTCTCAAAAATAAGGGGCGTTTCACTCCTAATTTTAGGACTCCTAACTTTTTAAGATAAGTGTAATTCACAAAGCATTTTAGCGCTAAAACTAGCTCCTAAATCTATGAAAAGCTAGGAGTCCTCTCGAGGACTCCTAAGTCACTAAGAGTAAATCACAGACACTCATTTGATGGCATTTTGGAGAGATGTAATGCTAGTGAGCTTTATAAAAGGTACCTTAATAGCTGTAAGGGGTTAATGATCTTAGTAAAGCTATGTTTAGAAAGTATAGACACATTTATATTTATATAAACAATTATTTGTTAAGTTCCTTTTCCTGCAGTTGCTTTGGGTTTACGATGCACTGAAAGTTACTGTTGGTGTCACGTTTGGGTTTAATTTGTTACTAGAGTAGGCCCATATGTGGCGCTTCCATCTCCTCCATTCCACAGGTCCGCTACTGTATAGTTGCGTGTCTCGCCTTTTTTCCTTCCGCATGCACTTTACGATTTCGCCAGTTGTTGTTTCTAAATGGTGAATTTCCTGGTTTGTCGCTGTCTGACTATTGCTGCATAGTTGAGGGAAATACAGTGAGAGTGCATGGCATGCAGCTGTTCAATGAGGATATTTTTTCCGACTCAAATCATTGTAAAATGTTAAATGAATAGACCTATGTGGCGCTATTGTAGGTTAATTGTGAACGAATGTGTGGGAAACCCTGCAGTATCTTGGTTTCATGTTAAATCAGTGTCACTTGTCATTAATTGTATATAAAAACTATTCACTTTAATACAGCGACACGATATGGATATCTCCCACAGTGGTTCTATCATAAACTCACTCTTAGCTCTCATTCCCTCTCAGCCAATCACTGTGGGCATAGAAGGTATGAACATGACATCATCCATAGCAACAGGGTCAACACCGCCCTCTTAGGAGACCCTCCCATTCCTTAGTAAAAGTTGGTCTTATCAGCTTTGTGAATAGGTTTTAAGAAATTACTCCTTACTAAGAACTTTTAGTGCTCCTTAGGAGTACTCTTAGCGCTAAGATAAAATGTTTTGTGAATACGGCCCCAAAGCTATACACACTATAGATATATAGTCTTTCCACTATTGCCTCCGATGTCCAGCTGGGTGAAAATAGTAGCCAGTCGAAGTCACGACCCTGCTAGAGGGGTCCGGGGGTATGCCCCCCCCCCGGGAGATTTTTTTTTACCTTTTTAAAGTGAAATGCATGAATCTGGTGCACTTTGAGAGGAAAATTAAGAGGCTAAATCTGAGGAATTTTGTGTGAACAAATAATTTGGAGACACTGGGTCATCTACTCTACTCTACATCTACTTTTCGTTAGCCTACTAGCATAATTGCCTAAGTCATATTTTAAGGGTCATAGAGCAGGGTAAAGTAGATGTAGAGTAGAGTAGATGTAGAATAGAGTAGATGTAGAGTAAAAGTAGAGTAGAGTAAATATGATTGAGGCAATAATGCTATAAGGCTAACGAAATGAAGGTATACATTAATTCATTTCTGGCACACTTTTTTTTTTAAACATGTTCCTTTTTAATATTTGGGCCAGGGGAACAGGTATCAAGCAGAGGTCCAGCTATAGGAGAAAACAGCCGTGGTGGAGAAATAAACTCTTCACAGGTCGGATATGACAAGAATGCCACTTGTCAGCCATGTTGTAAAATGCGCTGTTCATGTTGACACCGGGAACACAAAGGTTTGAGTCACATCTTCTAACTCTGTCGCCACAACAACGCGGTGAAGGCTTTTCCCGAGAATTCCTTTCTGAATATAGCACATGGATCGCATTGTGTCCTACAGCCCAGAAACCAAACATTTTGTTGTATTTGTATTTATTTGACCTTTATTTAACCAGACAGGTCATTGAGGACAAATTCTTATTTACAAAGACGACCATTAGCAGATTTCATTTATATCAAAGAGACAAGGAGACACTGTTATACATTTGAGAGGATAGAAACTGTGAGATTAGATGATTTTCAATAATTTTCATTTAATAATCGATCAATATACTCTATATTTAAAGTTTTAAAAACTATTTTAGTGCTTAGATACTTTATTTCTTGAGGCAAAATCTATGTTAATATTTAATAAGGTTCATATTAAGCGTTGTAATACATTTTCACTGTAAATGTTGGATGTAAAGCTCATGAAATCCCAAACTTCTTGGACACTTCTGACACACACACACACACACACACACGCTCTACAAGAAATCACATTCAAATGATCTGAGATATGAGTAGCGATTGTATTATGGGTAATTTTTCCTTTGAGCTAGAATATACTTTTAATCACTAAAGGGACGAAGTTGAATAATGCCCTCGCGAGTGCAACTTTGATCGCATGCTGGATTTGATGACTATAATATTAAACCCATTGTGCGCCCTACACTTGCATTTGCTGCTCAGTAGCTACCTGGGGCTATGCATGTTTGATTTCAGGCCCTTTGCAGTCACTCAAATGGTAAATGGACTCCACTCATATAGCGTTTTTCACAGATTTCAACCATTTTCAACCAATTATTTCAGACATTCAACCATTCACACACACACACACACACACACACACACACACACACACACACACACACACACACACACACACACACACACACACACACACACACACACACACACACACTCATACACCGATAGCAGCAGCTACCATGCAGGGTGCAAGCTAACTACCGGGAGTAATTTGGGGTTAAGTGTGTTAAGGGACACTTTTACATGTGGCAGGAAAACCAACCCTGCAATCTAGTGGACGACCGCCCCATATACCTGCTTAGAAAAAGCCACTTACTTTATATACTTTACATGGGTTAATGTCGCTATTCTACAGAGTTATTCTTGCTTCTTGGAACCACATGCGTTGTATGCGCTGAATGTATTATCAAGGATGTACTGTATATGCGGGTTTGAAGGTAATGGTGGCCCTCTCACCATCTTATCCTGCCTCATTAAACTTCCCCAGTCTCAGAACTGTTGTTTACTTCAATCTATGAACAAAAATAAATGTAGATATATAGTATGTACTTCTCTATTAGATCCACACAGTGTGAATGATGTGTATCTGTCTTTGCAGTGGAGCAGGCTTCAGATAAATGGCTCGTTTTAAACCGTTTTTGTCATGTGTAAGATCTGTGTACATGGTTTGACAGGCTAACATGCTCATTTAAATGTTGAAGACGGTGTGTTTTTACATACAATCAGGGCTGCTGATTTTTAACCGTTTGGCTGAATATAAAGATTACTTGCACAACATTTGCACTACATTTCGTACATTGTCGGGTGTTGAAAACTAGCATTTATGGTAATACACTGAAAACAATGCATCTGGTTCGTCTAATGATATTGTCATGTCCATGTCAAATAAAATCTACAATCTATATTCAGATTGCATGCAAAAGTGGTGCAATTCCAAATGTATTCGCTCATATGTGATTTCCGATTTGGACAACTTTCATATGTGGCTCTTGATGCAATACAGGACTGATTTTGGCAGTGCGACCTCAATCTAGGTAATATTGGAATTCATGAGATTTTTACTTAGTACTAAGGGCCTATTGCAGCCTTAAGGGTAGCTTAAGTATTAGCTTTAAGTATCTGACACTCCAAACAGCCCGACCCACTATTTTCAACTCATCAGGATGTAATTATGTGTTAAAGTGATTAAATGATGTGTTAAAATGCTCCGTCACTTCAGACAGCATTTATATGACATTACTGTTCAGAGCAGCACATCCAGGCTACTGAACTATTGATTCTGTTCGTAGGCCAGTGTTGGGAACGTTACTTTAAAAAAGTAATTAGTTATAGTTACTCACTACTTGTTCCAAAAAGTAACTGAGTTAGTAACTGAATTACTTTATAATAGAAGTAACTAGTTACCAGGGAAAGTAACTATTTGCTTTAGCCTACTGTAAAAAAAAAAAGTTGCTATATGTCAACAAATTTGGATTTTTCTGAGCAGTTTTCACAAGTCAGTTGAAATGAGTAGAACAGACAGGTAGGCCTACTTGTATGCTACATAACCTTTAACAGGCTATTTATTGCACATCAACATACAGCAAGAGGTTTATCCTGCACTTCAAGTATTTTGTTCTCAACAAAAGTATAGAGGAAACTGCTGAATGTACCGTGCTGATCTGCTATCACTGGATTCAGTTCAGGGGTGTCGGCTAAAACACCACTTAAAGGCCTACTTCACCGGTTTGAATATGAAGGTGTATTGAATTCTGAGATCATATGTAGTATAAATGTGCAAAAAAAATTAAAATCGGTTCATCCTAGCCTGAGAAAAGGCAGAAAGAGTGTTTTTTTTAACCCTATATTTCTCTTTCTCGTGACATCACAGAAAGAGAAATATAGGGTTAAAAAAAACGTACTTTGTAAATATTACTGTGATGTCACAGTAAAAGACATCACTCTTTCTGCCTTTTCTCAGGCTAGGATGAACCGATTTCAATTTTTTTCCGCACATTTATACTACATAGGATCTCAGAATTCAATACACCTTCATATTCAAACCGGTGAAGTAGGCCTTTAAGGCCAAACACGTCATAAAGCATGAGACGACGAGAGGAGGAGTAAGGATTTATCCTATGTTTATTTCCTTCTTTAACATGCACAGCAGCATACAGATCCCAGGAAAAGAACAATAGCAATATTCGGCTTGTGATGACACGCTAAACAGCTGTTGCAACCGGCGAATCGCGGCCGTTTAATCAATTTTGCAAATATACATGATAGGCTATATACTTGGACAGTAGGCATGGGACACTGTAAGCATCCTAAGCGAGATCATAGTTGTAATGATGTTTTTCCTAATGTCTAAATGAGATAATCTCCTCTCAGAACAGAAAAGTATTGTGTTGCATAAAAAAATGAAATGGTTGCCCCACACTAAAGCATGCAGTTCCTTGTTCTTGCCTCAAGAGGCTCACGTCAAACTTTCTCTCCCACCTGACCTAGAGCTGCCCCTCATGTGGTACCTACCTGTGTACCAGAGATGACAAGCGCTGTGTGAAGGCTAGCAACTGAGCACCAGTGACAATAAAGAGCGCTGAAAGACTTCTATTTAGGTAGACGGGTGAAAGAAGAAGAAGAAAACACAGCAGCTTGTTAGGAATGCAGATTTTTGACAATTTTTTTTTGACAATGATGCACAGCATTTTGACTGACATGAGGAAAAAAGGGAGGCAACCGGCCACAAAGAAAGCGACTGGGAAGGAAGAAAGCCCGTGCTATGCGTCGCTGCAACTGCCTCACAAACACAAACACACACGCGCGCGCTGATCACACATCATGATTGGCACAGTCGTTATAGTCTTTGTTAAGCTGTTTTGCCCAACTTTGTACTGTATGAAATATCACGTATTAGCGAACCTGTAGGACTAGCCTATATGTAGGCCTATATAAAATGTGTTCTGAGAAGTGAAATAATGCATTAGCCTATAGTATATTCCAAAGCATTGTTTCCCTTCCATGAGATCAACACATTTCCAACAACGTCAGATTATAGTTTAATAACGTGCATAAATTATAATTTGTAGAGATCGGGAAACTCCTTGCACTTACTCACAAGGGCGATGCAAACAAACTCAGGGAGAGCACGTTTCAACCGTGGATTGATAGGTGGTTACTGCGGCAACGCGCACGCTCACACAACAAATAAAATTCACTAAACAGGCGCTCCGGCTGACTGACGTGACGGTGCAGTTATAATGTCATCCACACTGAATAAAACACAACTTAAAACACACCGGTCTCCTCACTAGCAGTTTTTGTAGTATGGAGCCAGGGGTGCGTTCGGACTAGGCTACACAGTTCATTCAATCAATTCATAGTAACGCACCCAGACCCGGACAGTTAGATTAGGGTGGGCCTGTAGAAATTTTAGGTGGGCACACTGGGCAGGGAGACCGAAGATGCGAGTGCGCGCAGGGTGCGCAAGCAGAATTTTTTTGCCCTTGTAAGATATCTGCGTCTGCTTTTTGGCACATTTACTGTGAATTGTGTAGAACACAATATGCAAATACACTTTGAGTGTTGCTGTGTGGGAAATTTGATTCTTGCATGTTTTTTTTCCAAAATGTTTATGAATAACATATAATATACATTATATACAACATAATGTCCCCCCCCCCCCCGGGAGATTTTTTTTTACCTTTTTAAAGTGAAATGCATGAATCTGGTGCACTTTGAGAGGAAAATTAAGAGGCTAAATCTGAGGAATTTTGTGTGAACAAATAATTTGGAGACACTGGGTCGGCTGAATTAGAAGCTATTGAAGAAAGACACATGGATTTTCCATAGAAATATAAATTTGAAATAAAATATTATGCAGGGTCCTCTGGGATGGGCTTGGTGCTCTTTTTCTTTTACGGGACATATTTTTCTGTAATATAATGAATTAATTAAAATGCAGTGAGAGGAACGAAGCAGAAGAACTCTGTTGTCCAGTTATCTTTTTTTCCACAGACGAGGCTGAAATAGGCTATAGACTACAATATACACAGTGCATGGGCAACTGAGGGCAGCCCCATTTTCAAATATTTTGAAATAAACTCAATGCACACTGTGCATGCCATGGACTTGAACGTGACGTGATCAGTTAACCTCTGATTACCTCCCAGATGAACTGATTCAATTATTAAACTATTAACTATCTACCAAAACACTGTATTCCTTTTATTTTATGATAATTTACATTTACATAATATGATGTTGCTATCAAACACACAAACTTAAAAAAAAAACTAAATAAATAAAAAAATTGGGGGGGGCCCCCTGGCAGTCGGGACCCTAAGCAACCGCTCATTCGCTTATGCCTCGGGACGGCTCTGCTGACCAGTGACCACTATAAGCGGGTGGGTAACTTGGAGGCAGGCTGTCCTGCCCAGAGCCCACCCTATAATACAATTAGAAGCAATGCATGGTAATGGTATATTCTTTAGTATTAATTAATTGTCTGAATTTTATTTGACATTTTCTTGGACAGCGAATGAACAGGTCCGTCCGATAGTGTGCCTGGACTTCTTACACCTAAAAAAATAAAAAAATAATTTTTGATTGGGTGGGCACAGCCCACATTTGGGTGGGCCCCTGGCTTAAAAAACTAAAACTCTTTTCAATGAGGACATGAGCATGGAGCAAGGTTTTTTATGTAACAGATAGTGATACTCAGAGTAAGAGGTATGCAATATATTGATAGAAGTGGGAAATTAGATTTTAATTTGGTTGTAATAACAATTCATGCGGACAAAGTACCTACAAAAAGCTGCATAGGCGCACATTTGGTCTGTTATAACTTACGTTCTTTGTAACTTAAATGGACTTGCCATTTTAAGAAGTCCTTAAATCATCTTAACACATTGCTTCATTTCCTCCCACTGATGCTTATAAATGCTGAAACATGCTTTTAATACAACCCACTTTTTAAAAGGGTTACCTAAAAAAGAAAACAAAGGTTATTTCAGAAGGCTGCAGCCCAGATATCAAAAAAGAAGAGAAGCTGCACTGGGAACCTGTGTCTTTGAAAGAAATTCAATTTAAAGTCCTCTTTGTCTTAAATCCCTACATAACCTACTGTAGCACCTTCATGCAGATGTGATTACTTTAATGTTATGTTCCACCAAGAACAGCCTCCCCACAAGATATTTGGCATGGCTGCTTTGTGTTTTTGGTAAAGCCTCCCTCTTCTTGTTAGAATAGCAAACCCTGCTTGGTATTTTTAAAAACAAATTAAAGGCTTAAATTTTTATTCTGACTTTTAATTTGCAATAATCCTACATCCTTCAAATGTTGGGTTTCTAGTTCTTTAGATTTTTTAAAGAGAAAAGTAAGCATTGTGTAAAATACTATTCTTTTTTCCCTCTGTTTGGAACAACTCTATCGTTTCCTACAAACGTATTTGTATCTAAGGTCAGGACAGTGGGATCATCTGTCTTTCTGCCCATGGCTTTTCTCCATCTTTTCAAGTCCTTGACACTTTCACTCTTTGTGGTCTGACAGAGTGTCATTCTTTCTCTTTATCAGCAGTTGTGAACAGTTGTAAATGTGTGTGTGTGTGTGTGTGTGTGTGTGTGTGTGTGTGTGTGTGTGTGTGTGTGTGTGTGTGTGTGTCTGTGTGTGTGTGTGTGTGTTTATGTGCATGCTGTTCACTGTATGTGCAAGTGTGTAATTATCAGGATGGGGAGCAAAGCACCAGCTGTGGAATGCTGAGTTTATCTCTAAACAGTTATACAACCCTTTAAATGCCTACACACACACACACACACAGACACACACACACACACACACACAGACACACACACACACACACACACACACACACACACACACACACACACACACACACACACACACACACACACACACACACACACACACACACGCACGCTCTCTGCAGCTCACACCCATCCCATTGGGTCTGATATTGTGGTCTTCTGCTGCACAGGCACAATGTGTTCCCACCCAGTCAAGGAAACAGTGAGTGTAAAAATAAGTGAAATGAATTCACACACGCCAACATACAATGGACATTCATGAGACACACTCACAAACTGTCCTGTCCTTAGTTAGCCTCCTCACATCATTGAGTGCCAAGCCTCTACGTAGGCAGCTACAGTACCCTGGACCAGATGAACGTTATGTCATTTTTCCAAAGTCCTATTGTGGAGAATCAACTGTGTCCTCCAAACTCCCATGCATTCACTATGAGAGAGGTGACGGTATAATACTATGAAAGAAGACTTAGGCTCGACAATTCAAGTCTCTTTCTTTTTTTATTTTAGATTCAAACTCAAAGTATTGAGAATGTAGCAAAGAGACAATACGTAAAACTTCTAATCTAAAAAGTCTTCTAATCCTCTATTTGAAGACATTTTAAAAGACCACTCATTTACTAAATTCACATTCAACTATATTCATGCAGACATTTTAATTGAATAATTGATATATAGTAAATAATAGCTTTTATTTACTAGGTATTATGACAACATTGGGTTTTGTTAAGTGACTAAAATCAACTCAATTAAAGAGTACGTCATTTCAACCTTGCAATGTATGGCCCGTTCAAATCTCAACATGTGCTTCAACTATCTGCAACATAACTTTTACTAGTAGCTTTGTATTGACCTGACATCTTTTCAAACACTTCAATGTACTTTGCTGCTGCTGCGACAATAGAAACACATCAATAAATATTCATCTCATAGGGTAAAACATATATAAAAGACTACCAACTGCTAATATAGGGATTAACCAGGATCAACAATAACAGGATCTATCATAATGTACACACTGAATGCACATCTCTAAAAAGAACCAAACAATCCACATTATAGATTCATGTGAGTGGAAATATGTTTCAGAGTTTGACAGTTGTTGCTGGAGTAAAGCATCAGAAAAGGCTTCATCCAACTATTTTGTAGTAATAATATACAGTATATACAGCCGCGGGAAAAAATTAAGAGACCAGTCTGGATTTTTCTTCAATCTTCATCTCTACATTACTTCATGGAAATGCGCTTAATGACAATATTTTCATCGTGAATTTGGTAGAAATGTTGTCAGTAGTTTATAAAATAAAACCAAAATGTTCATTCTACTCAAACATATGCCTATAAATAGTAAAACAAGAGACACTGAACATTTGGAGTGATCTCTTCATTTTTTTCCACGGCTGTATGTGAAGAGAACTGATGATTCATGCCTGCCCTTACCTTCGAAGTGTTTAGACACTCCCAGTTGTAGTGGAGTAGTGACTGGCTGTCACGGTCCATGTTGGGGTCGTAGGACGGTTCAGCACTGAGCTGCAGGTCCTTGGTTCTGGGCCACACCCTGTAGGTGCCCCCTTCTATGATGGGCACCAGCCTGCTCAGAGAAAGGCTTCAAATTAACTTGATAAAAAGAAAATCACTTCAAATTCCAAATTCAACTAGTTAACCCGAAATTACAGTTGAACTTATTGGATCACAGATCAAAACAGTTTAGCGGGAATTATGCTTCTTTGGTTGATATGCTTCTCCAGACTGAAATGATAGAATTGACCCATATCCAACATATATCTAAAACAGGTGTTAGGGACATAGTGAGCTTTAGCATCAACAACAGATACATTGATGATGCTGCAGGAGTGGTATGAGAAGGCTCTATGGACTTTTTTTTCCACCATGAACCTAGATAGACCAATAATTCAAAGTGACTACAATGGACACAATTAATAGAGATTTTTGTTTCTCTACTGACCTTGCAGCCATGACACTGAGTTGCAGACAGGCAGCCTTCCGTAGCGGAACACCTTCATATGACAGAGAAAACACCAAGGTGTAGTTCCTTGCTGCCAGAGCCATTTTAGGCAACGACAGCTGGAGCCGCCGCACATCCACCTCCATTGGCAGGTGAATGACTGGGACGTGCAGAGCCTGAGTGGACACCCCGGAGGGTATACTGTGGTCTTTGTCCAAATCACAGGAGGGTGTGGAGTGTATCTGCCAGAGGTACTGCGCTCCGTAGCGTAGGCAGCCTTTCAGGTCCACACTGGCCTCCACCAGAGCGGACTGTGAGCGCCAGATGGCCAAGCGGGGGGCTTGAATCACCTGCACTTCTGGCTCCTCACACTCTAACACACTGATGTTTACCTCCACATGGGCCAACACCCAGCTCACCAGGTTACTGCAGTTTACCTGACAGGGAGAAAAAAAGCAAGCTGGTGAAATTCCGTAGATCAGAAAATATTTGAATAAATATATACTATATGGAATAAACTTGATCAAAGAAACATACTTGGACCCGGTAGTGTCCTGGGCGTCTGTATTGGTAACCCACAGTTGTGTTGTTGGTGTGAACTGGAGTAGAGCCATCACCAAAGTCCCACAAGCACTCCACGGAGTTAGACGTGGGGGCGACAGTGGCTCTCAGCGTCACCGTCTTATTGATAAAAGTGTCCCGAGGCGTCGCGTTCAGGATGGCGGTCGTCAGCAGGTTCTGTACCAGGATGTGCTTGATGATGTTCTGCTCGTGAAGTGCGTTAAGAGCCTTCAGATGGACGATCAGTAAACCTGCTTCTTCTGGCGTGTAGTACACCTGCAGTAGTGGGGATTCATTGAGACACATCAGCATCTGTGTGCAGCTTAATAATGCAATGTTAATGTTATAAATATCAAGACTAACTATTAAGGTGATCTGACCTCTTTGCCCATATGTGATGTCTTGCTTCCTCGGTGCTGGTCAAAAGTCCAGAGGAAATGGACAGGTTTGCCCTTGGAGATCTTGGCCACAAAGCGTCTCTTCACACCCACAGGGATCGCCGCGCAGCTTCCCAGGATGGAAAGGCCATCCACCGGCTCCATCACCTCCACCTGGATGTTCCGCCTCTTGAAAGTCACCTGGAATGTCATATTGCAACACGTGAAAATATGTGCGCTGTATTATTTCGATTGAATTATCTTTCTGGCTTTGACATCAGAGTTTATGCCTAGAAAAAAACATACTAATGATTACATTTAGAATGTAGAATTCTTTCCTAATTTCTGCTTAAAGCCACTGGCTTTTTTTTTCTTTTCGCCGTGATTCATCTTCAAACTTTTACTGATAGCATATGTTATTACACCAATTTTAAGTTAAGTTCTGCTCAAGGTAAAATGAACATTAATGTCAATATCTTTTTTTAAAGATATATTTGAACCTTTATGTGACAGGCCAAGATCAGAGAGCACAAAGTGGGAATGGGGAGAGACAGGGGGGATGACATGCATTAAGGGTCCATGGGTCAGATTCGAACCTCCGACCACTGCGACAAGAAGTGAGCCTACATGATACACGCTCTACCCACTACGCCATCGGAGCGCACATAATGTCAATATCTTGTACCAAAATCTGTACAAGTTATAGTTCTGAAATGAGATGACAATTTGTACATTTGACGAAAATTATTGTTGCCAAAGATTAAGGTTGCGTTCCGAATCGCATACTCTTTCTTTTTTCTATTCTACATACTACATCCGACGATAAAAAGAATCTAGTTAGGATGCAGTAGGCATACTATTGGGACATACTTTACTCTCTTATTTCATCATAACATTGCGCCTTGATCTTGCCTCTTGCTTTTATATCCGTCGCATCCCCGTTTGTTTTCATAAGGAGGCTTCGTCGATGTGACGTCACTTCACGTGTGCACTGGATTGTGGGTCAGAATCGGCCAAATAGGATGCAGTTTTCAAAACTAACAATCTTGGCCGCATGAAGTAGGACATCCGGGTACTTCTAACCATCCTAAATCTGGCCACAAGAATCGGGACATCCTAAATCTTTTTTCTACATACTATATAGTAGAAAGTATGCGATTCGGAACGCAACCTTAGTTTCAGGTGATAATACTCTGTGTGCTGGCTGTTTTTGATGTTTGAATCTTATCTAATCATCATAGCAGGGAAATCTGACCAGCCAAACCACATATATAAAATGACCTCATAATGTATATTATCAATCTCCTTTGACTTTACCTTATTTTGCGCAGTGAGATTCACCATGTACGTCTCCACCCTGCTGAATATGTGGACGTAGGTTGTATTGGGTTGAGGGTACAAAGTGGCATTTACGCTGATGTTGAGGCTGAGATTGACATTGGAGCCCGCTACCATGACAATGGTGAACTCCACTTTCTCACCGACGGCTGCAATCTTCTTACTTGCCCTCAGCTCCAACCCTTGAATCTTGTCCTGGACAAAGAACTCTCTTAAAAACACTTGCCCGCTGATATCATTGGTGGCATTCAGAGTGACGATGGCTGTTTTTGGATCCTGGAAAATCAGAGAAGTTCTATTTCCTGTCTCAGTTCTGCCTTCCATCAGCCATGTATACGTCACATTGGTTCCTGTCAAGACGCCCCCCTGGAGCGAGACATTGACGCCTGTTGCTACGTAGACGTGGTCTGTCACATTAGAAGCTGTGAAACTTAGCCCATGAATGACTTCCTGGACATTGACAATCCCTGACACGGTCTCTAAGCTAACTTCATTGAATACCTCCACGGTAACCCGCTTTACACCAGGACTGAGGAAGGAGTGGGTCTTCCAGGGCTCGGTCCACTGCAGTACATCCCCATTCACAGCCCAGCGGTACTGCAGGGCCGAGCCTTCAGAAGTCAATACAGTCAAGTTAGTCGGAGCAGACACTGCGACTGGGTTGTCGCTGATTTGCATGGTGACCTCTCTGGCTGGTTGCAGGAAGTGGATGGTTCTGTTGATGGACAGCTGTCCCAGGAGGTTGGCCGCCTGGAGAAAGATGTCACATGGGCCGGCTGTGGAGAAATTCACTTCCACTGTCTTGCCGCTTACATTGAAAATGGAGCTGATGGGGTCTTTCTGTCTGACGAGGTTCCAAGTGAACGTCATGTTGGTCCCTTCCTTCAACCCCGCTTGGAGGTGGAGAACGCGGTTTGTAGCAAAGCAGCAACCGTCCAACCCCATGACTCCACCTCCTCCGATCTCCTCCTCGGCTAAGATCTGCAGGCCCTCCAGTTCACGCTGCACAAACAGGAAGATGCTGGCCTGTGCCATTGATACGTTGTTCTCCGCTGTCGCGGTGATGTTGAAAGGCCCAACGGAGCGGAACGTGTAGTACATGGTATGGGTCCCTTGGATCGCGGTGCAGTGGTCGCACACAATCCAAGAGAAGCGGACGTCATCCCCCTCCTCCATTTGGGCTTCAAAGTGGACAGAGGCATTGAGAGGGACATTAACCAGGCTGGCGTTGACGGTCAAACCAAAGATCGGTGCAAGGACAGCAACAGGTAAAGCA
This sequence comes from Ammodytes marinus, assembly GCF_949987685.1. Lineage (NCBI taxonomy): Eukaryota > Metazoa > Chordata > Actinopteri > Uranoscopiformes > Ammodytidae > Ammodytes > Ammodytes marinus. The sequence goes on from NC_137235.1 coordinate 30,551,256, forward strand.
GTGTGGTTCCTGCTGACTGTGTTGGACGCTGTCAGTGTGATATTGTATTTCCCGGAGCTGTTGTAGGTGTGGCGGATATTCTGGCCCTCAAACACATTTCCATCTCCAAAGTTCCACATATAAGTGACATTGGAAGCGATGGAAGATGTTGTGAAAGCATATGGTGCTCTAAGGGTCAGGTTATTATACTTGGTGCCATTATGTTGAATTACAATTGGTCCTATGGGCGTCAGAACCTCAAACACAACACTGGTGTTTAGTGTGCTGATGTTATTGAAGACAGTGAGTGTCACTATGTAATGACCTGGGCTTTTAAACGTTGTCATATTTCCAGTACCCCGGACAATCACAGGGTCTTCCTCTCCACCAAAGTCCCACTGATAGCTGTAGTTAAATTCTGGCTCGGCTTTGGCCAGGAACTTGATCTCCTCCTCGACAATGTAGTGTGATTTCGTAAGAGCAAGGCTGATGTTGGTTAAAGCTGGCTGCACACATACCAAGCTGAAGTTGGCCTTGGTGGCCTTGTTTACCCCGTTGGAAAGAAGCAAAGAGAGGTTGTAGTTCCCGTGTGTCCAGTAGGTGTGTGAGACTGTAGGGTCACCGTGGTGTGTCTGGTTGGGGCTTCCGTCCCCGAAGCTCCATTCATAAAGATAAGCCGACGCGTTACCGGACACCCAGGCCTGGAAGTTGATGGGGGTCCGTTCTTGGACACACCCAGATGGCTCCAACCTCACAAGTCCGAAGACGAAAACCTGCACTGTTAGTATTGTCCAGCCAGAGCTCACAGCATTTGCGGCAGTCACATTCACTGTGTAGTTGCCCGGCTGGATATATCTGTGTGACACCTGAGGTTCAGATGTTGTGTAGATGTCCCCATCACCCATGGAGAATGTCCAAGTGATGTTATTCCCTGAAGCGAGTCGTGCCCGTACGATAGAAGGGCTGTGGAGCTCTGTGGGAGAGGAGCTCTCTGCGGTTAAAACTTCAATCTCCTCATACACAAACACACCTGCACAGACCTGCCTAGAACTGATGGTGTTGTTTACAGACACACAGACATTAAAGACGCCGCTCTGTGCGTAGGTGTGTGCCACGCGCCGACCTTGCAGTGGGGGGGAACCATCTCCGAAGTCCCAGTCATAGTGAATGCCATAGGGTGAGGGCAAAGGGTGAGCCTCAAAATCAGCTGATTTACGAGTGAGGAGGAGTCGTGGCTCTGTTTGTATGTCCACATGGGTGAGGATGCTGTAGACGCTCATGTTGATGCTTTGACTGATGTTCTCATAACGATTAGACACAGACACCAGCGCTGTGTATATTCCTGTACCGAAAAAGGGAAGAAAGTGAGAGGAAGGAAAAAGAGGTGGCATTAGCCTTATGTCATGATCTACTCAGCTGCATGAAAGATTTTAACCTTGCCAATAATAAAACTAAGCTGTTTTGGCAAGACGTGTGTGATCCTGCTGATGGGGTCTTACCTGGCTGGGAGTAGATATAGGTGACATTGTTGCTTAGGAGGACCTGATTAGGCAAATCTGGGCAGAGGAGTGAGGCATTGTACGGAGGCTTGAATTCAAACTCCTCATATCCGCCATCACCAAAAGACCATCTAGAAAGTAACAGAGAGAATATAAAACCGTTAAAAGAAGAAGAAATAAACCTGGAACTTAGATGAATAGATGCACTGATAACTGTTTCCAGACACACACACTCACAGTCACTAGCTGCACATTTGGGAATATTCTCTGACGAGGCAATAGAGGGTTCGGCCGAGGAGAAGTGGAAACTCAAAACCCAGAAAAACCTCTCTGGACTTGAGAATGGTGAGTGGAGGGAAACTAAGTGGAAGAGTGTGCCACATTCTGGGAGGGTGGGAATGTGAAAGAGGGAGGGAGAAAAAAAAGAGTGAGAGAGAAAGGGTGGAGGAAAAAGGAAGAAAGGAGAAAAAAGTGCAGGGGAAACAGCCGAGCAGTAGGGAAAATTCTTGTCAGCAATCTGCTCTAACCACATGGTTATAAATCCAAGGCTCTGCATGGTATGACGGGCTGCAGTGCTATTATGGTTCACACAGGAAGACGAAAAAACAGAGCAAGGAGCTAGGACAAAGACGGAGTGATAGACAGAGGAGAAGAAAGGAGCAGTCAAACACAAACAGATGCTCTGTGTAGAGAAAAATAAGAAAAAAAACAGAAAGAGGAGACAAAAGAGACAGCTTTTTGTTTACTTTTGAAAACCACCACCAAAGATAATCTATCTATCTATCTATCTATCTATCTATCTATCTATCTATCTATCTATCTATCTATCTATCTATCTATCTATCTATCTATCTATCTATCTATCTATCTATCTATCTATCTATCTATCTATCTATCTATCTATCTATCTATCTATCTATCTATCTATCTATCCATCCATCCATCCATCCATCCATCCATCCATCCATCCATCCATCCATCCATCCATCCATCCATCCATCCATCCGTGTTCATACCGAAAGGTGGCAGCCACATTCATGTCCACGATCACCGAGGTGGTTAGAGTCTGTGTGGAGCCCTGAGGGACCACGTCTGGCACCCCCTTCACTGTCAGGTTGGCCATGGGCTGCAGCCGGTCCACGGTCACGTTGAAATGCTCCGTGAGGGTGCTTACATGATTCATGGCCGTCACCTGGAAGAGATGCCACACGAGTAACACAAGTAAGACGAGGACAGCTGGTAAAGAGATGCAGTCTGGTGTCCCATCAGTGGTACCTTAGCCTAGACTATACATTAATCCAAACTTAAGAGTCATTTTCAAATCCTTGACATTGACATATCAAAAACAAACCCGTCACGTGGATTTAAATGAAAACAGTGAACATTCAGAATACATTTTACAAAGGGAAAGGACAGATCCGCAGTATGAAAATACATTTTATCCAAAAAGATTCGAACACGTGACAGAAAACTCACTGTGAGCTTGTAGACGGCGGGGTGCTGGTAGATGACATTGAGGACAGTGTTGTAATAGGTGAAGTAGGGCTTGTCGTCCACTGTCCATTTAAATGTGGGATTGGAGCCTTCAAGCACTGTTGCTGTGTAGCTCTAAAACACACACACAAAGCATACATATTTACATACAGACATGATGAAAAAGCCCTGCGCACTATGCATAACATCTATTTCAGATATGAACTCTTAATGTAACTACCAGTGAAGTCAATGAGCACAAACACATCATGTGATGAGACATTTTTATGTTTTCATTTTTCTTCCAGTATCTTATTATTATTATCAAAAATGATTATAATAGAGAAGTGTGATGAGAAATGGTCTTTCCTGTATTTCTCCTGCATAATCAAGAGCCACTAGTTCTTCCTTATGACCTTGTAATGCAGGTAACACCCTTTTCTATTTCCTGTGTCCAAGCCCACACAGCTCCTCTATGCATATTAAATGCAAGCAACACCATATTAATCGTCTGCTTCCAGACATCCCCTGCTGTGCAATCCAGCCGGCCCGGAGACATCCTGACCTCTTGTCTCTTGACACCTTCTAACAAATCATACTGCTGCTCTCTTATCTCCTGTTGTATCTTTGAAGAAATGCCTTAAGTATATGTGCAACTTTGACTGTCAGACTGTGTGCGAGCAGTCCGTAGTGATCCTCCGGAGCGACTATTGTTTGAATAAATACTCTGCTTGTTTAATACAGCGTATGGTCAGATTTTTCTCCTAACACTCACCACGACTGACTCCATCAGCACTCTGTGTGCAGGGTGAGGCTGCACCACCAGCCCTCTGAGCGGCTCCTCCAGCTGGATGGCCACAGTCAGGCTGGCCTCCGTCACATTGTTATGGGCCTCCAGCTCCACCTGCACTGGGCTGGTCTGCTGCTCTGTCCCCAGGCTTAGGTTCAGCACTACGTACTGGCTGGGCTCGGCCAACTCCACCCCGGACCCTGAGCTAGGCCCGGGCCGACAGAGCGCCGGGCTCCAGGAGAACTCTGGGGGACAGTTGGGCTTGAAGGTCACACTGCCATTACTGCCGTGCAGAGACGCCGTGGTGACGTAGCGAGACTGGACACGGAGCAGCAGCCGGGTGTCGTTGGGCTGCAGGTAGATGGTGCCGTTCCCGGGAGACGGGTGGAGAATGGTCAAGCCCAGAGGAGGCACCACTCGCAGCGGGCATGACGCTGAGGCTGGGTATGATGGCTCAGCTGAAGACACCTGGATTTTATCAAATAAAACTTTTTTTAAACTTAATATCTAGTTAAAGGTGGAGTTTGCGAATTTTGGAGAATGCTTGTTTTCGAAATCACTTTTTGTCAAAATCAGTGAATATCTCCTCACGTGTGCCAAAAAAAATAAAAAACATTGTACGTATGCTTTGTTTAAATAGCAGTTTACAGAGCCCAGGATGTGTATTAACACTTGATTTCTTTCCCATCGCACACACAGTACGGAAAGGTAGCAGATCGGGAGGAGGAGATATTCACTGATTTTGACAATAAGTGATTTTGACAACAAGCATTGTCCAGAGCCGCTGACTCCATCTTTAAAACAACATAATTACCAATAAATGACAAAAATAGACTATAAACTAACAGATCATTTATACAGCATGCTCTTGTCCTTTTTATATTATTTGTATGTATTTTTCTATGTCGAAATTTGGCAGATGCATGCTGGGATATGACATAGAGCTTTGATTGTCTTACCAGCAGGTTGTAGAGTCCGGGCTGGGGTAGACCGGCAGACAGCTGTGCTCCCTGCAGCTGAGTCTCACTGTGTCCCAAATAGAGCACTCTGATGGGGCAGTCCACTTCCTCCAGCCAGCCTCCCTCACCATCCTCCACCAGAGCCACCAGGTCCAGCTCCGGGTCAGGCAGGTAGACAGTGTCGTGGTCAGCCGAGGAGTCTGCTGACTGTCTGCTGTCATTGATGTGGAACCACTCTGATTGGTTGAGGGCTAAAACAGGTTGTCGCCACGGTGAGAGCGGGGAGGATTGGCAGCGGAGAAGGGAGGCGGGTCCAGCATCGTGCTGCAGGGCTATGACATCACCACGGGAAACCAGCAGGTCCTCCAAGTGCTCTTGTACCTGGGGAGAAACAAGGGATCAGGAGAGGGAAAGTTAAAGGTGGAGTCAGCCATTCTGCAGTATGCATTGTTGTCCAAATCACTTTTTTTTCAGTGACTATCTCCCCACAATGTGCTCTCTGTCTTGTACTGTATGTATGTGAGTATGTGTGTGTATGTGCCGGAAAAAAATCCTGTGTTAGTAGTACATAGCCTAGGCTCTGTAAATGGGCATGTTGCAAGCCGCCTTTGTCACCATAAATGTTTACAGAGCCTAGGCTGATTGTTAAAACAGGATTGTTTTTTCAGCACACACACACTAGAGGTGACAGTGGACGGTGAGGAGATACCAAGCCCCAACCACAGCGAACTCTACCAGCATCCAATGCAGAAGTGACAAAAAAAATGTGTTCACCGAGTGGCCACTAAGAGGTGGTACCAAAACAGAGCAATTTCTTATTGATTCTCTTGTTAAATAGGCCGTTTTCACAGCATTATTAAACCTATTTACGGCCTGGCCCAAAAAAACATTCTAGCCTGTATGTTTAGGTCATATCTCCATGACAACAGTGAGCGGGGTGAATTCTTTTGGATCACGCTAGTTTTAAAACTATTGTAGGTTAAAATATATGAATAATTAGGGGCGTGGCCTCGAGTGACAGCTAGCCTCCCGCTGACCCTCACTTAGCCTTGGAGGTATACGTTAGCTAGATGGGCGTATCTCCATCACATCAATGCCCTTTTTCGGTGAGAGGAATGAGGCGGAGTAACAATCTGACAAGATGGCGACGTGCACGATTGGATGCAGTTGAATTAACTGAGGTCAGCCTGGATGCTACATCCATTTTATATACTATCTGACTATGGGAGATATTCACTGATTTCGACAACAGGCGTTCTCAAGAATGACTGAGTCCACGTTTATGTTATAGGAAAAAACTGCTCAAAGTCAGATTAACAAAAGTTACATTGCACATTACCAACTCTGCAAATAGAAAGTGTTTTCATTTTAGAGTCAACTCTTAATCTGCCCTCTGTTGTTGCCGGGAAATGGCAGGCCTTGTCCAACAGCTGCAATCTCTTAACTGTCTTAACACCCTCAAATTGAAGCTGGCAGTCAACAACTATTTGCTCTGGGCTCTGCTGATTTCATATTGAAAGCTAAAACACTGGAAGCTCTCTCTCTCTCTGACCCGAGTAGCTTTAGGAAGGTGAAAGTAAACCCTGCTCTCACCAGTATGTGCGCAGCCGGCCCTGCTGGTAGAGTGAACACCACCTCGTCCTGGAGGGTGTAGCGGGGCCTCAGCGCCCCAGGGGGCAGGCGGTGAGACTGGGTGCAGTTAGGACAGGAAGATGGATGGCAGGGGCTAGAGAGGGGCAGGCATCGGCGCTGGAAGGGACACCACTGCTCCAGTCGATGGCAAGATGGCGGATCACTGCTACTCCCGGTGACATTAGGGACACAAACGGCCACGGAAGAACACGCTGGACCGCCACAGCCTGCAACAAACAACGTTATCTTGTGTCAATAAGTTTGAGTTTGAGCATATTGCAAAAATCACTTTCTCTTATTCCCTTGAACTAACTAGCTTATTTTCACCTGAATCTTCTTACTATTTAATACATAGCAAAGAATGCATCATACAAGCTGACCGTATGTCTTGAAGGCCTGTGTCCAAGTTGAATCTGAAACTATAGTTACAAGATAACCTTGAATTTTCACTGAAAAAGTATTTGACTAGATCAATTCTATTCATATATTATCATTCATTATTAAGGTTCAATAACAAAAGGCTGTATAGGGAATACACACACAAAGTACTAGTGAATATCTGAAGCTGATTTGTCCATGTGGATTTGCCACACTTTACATCTAACATGCATAATGGAGCAAAGCCGCAGTTAAAAAAGAAATGAATAATTCAATCAGAGGGATCAAATCAAACAAGTATCTCTCTTTTAAAAGAGCCGGGAAGCGCACACTTGTTGAATCTGAATGAAAAAAGTAGCTGCAACATCATTAACGTGCCCGGCCTTATATCCACCTCTCAGCGTGGGTAGAGCAAACGTGCTTTATGTGTTATTAATCATCTAAGTTTCATTCGCTCGGTATCTCCACTGTGTCCTTCCCAGCGGCTGCATTCACTAGATCCAGATGAAAGTTTTTTACGGGACCCGTTGGCCCTTGTGTCTTTAACGAGCCACTCTCCTCTCTGGGGATTTGGGGATTTTCACATCTTTTGGTGTGCATCATCCGCTGTCTGCTCCTCTTGTCTATTGCACGCCTTGGCTGCTGCCTGCTACGTCCCGGTGGAAAAGTCCAGAAAGACACAGAAAGCATCTCTATGTGTTGGTTACTTGTGCCATGCCATTGTTGCAGCTACGTGTCGCGTGTCTGGACAGGAAAATCTCTGAGGGAGAAATGACCTTGTTTTGTCGTGATTTCTTTCTGTCTCTATTCAAACTTTTTCTATAAAAACTGTGTGTGTGTGTGTGTGTGTGTGTGTGTGTGTGTGTGTGTGTGCGTGCGTGTGTGTGTGTGTGTGTGTGTGTGTGCGCGCGCGTGTGTGTCTGTTCGGATGTTTTTTTCTTAAAGATATTTTTTTTGGCATTTTTATACTTTATTGACAGTGGAGAGAAACAGAGATGAAATGGGGCAGAGAGGGGAGTGACATACAGAGAACGACCGCGGGCTGGAATCGAACCCGGGTGTGCTGCTGGGCCATTCTAAGGCGTCCCCCCCCCGGGGGGGGGGGACGCCTTACCAACTGAGCTAAGAGCGCCCCCTCGGTTTGGATGTTTTTGTCTCATATGGGAGTTGAGTGGCGCAGGTGGCTTATTGGTTTTCAACACCTGCTTTTACTCACCAGGAATGTGTGTGTGTGTGTGTGAGAGAGAGAGAGAGAGAGAGAGAGAGAGAGAGGGAGAGAGAGAGAGAGAGAGAGAGAGAGAGAGATAGTGCGTTTGTGTTTTTGACTCACTGGGTAGCAGCAGGTGCAGGCCGGGATAATGACAGTGAGGTCTGTAGGTCTGGAATCGTACGTGGATGTGAGAGCCGAGCTCCTGAGTGACAAACTCTAGAGAGGACACACGGCCTGCCTGAACAAAGCTCAGAGCAGGGAAAAGCAGTACCTGAGCAGGGGGGGGGGGGGAAGATGGAACAACTGAGTAAAAAAGATTCAAGGTAGAACAGTGTGAGACGATTTGGATAAACAAGCCCGAGATTCCCCCTCACCTCTACGGCAAGGCTGGGAGGCTGTGGGACAGGGAGGGCGGCGGACGGCGCGCGGTGCAAAGGGTAGTGGGAGGGAAACACAGCCAGGCCAACCATGTGGATCCATGCATCCGGAACACGCACTGGAGAGACAGAAAAACAGAATAGAGGCAACGTTTAAGAAATGATGGAGCAACTGCAGCCCACACTGCACTGCAACTGTAAATTGCGACGAAACAATTGAGAACGAGAGAGAGGACGAGGTCAGAGAGAACAAACCCTGGGGGACACAAGGCAACACAACTGCTGTTAAAGACACTAAAGGGAGAGCACTTCAAGCACAGTGTACACACACTGACTGCACACTGACACAAACGTAGACAGATAAATGCACTTACTTTACAACTGTGACAACTGGAATGTCAGTTTCAGTTAAATGGGACCCTATATTCCTTAACAGAGACAGATCCCTATGAACAATACCCTATTAAGGTAATGCTATATTTAGGGATGCTTTGCCAAAGTATGATGCTTAAATGATGGATGGCAGTCTCTGAATGCTTCTTGCTACAAGGAGCAAATTTGTATTTATGTCCCATTTTAAAAAATTGCTCCAGGGAGCCTCAGGGTCATGGAGTCTTGTGCTTATGATTATTTATTAAGGAGGCTGTTTGCTACACTAGATTGTGTCACACCTTAGTCCATACATAATAGATATGGAAGAAGGTTGACATTTCCCTGCTCTTTACCCAAAGGTGCAGAGGGATTTAGAGGGAAATTACATTTGCATTAACATCTGTGTGTTTTTTTTTCTTCCCCCGATGATGATTTCCTAGGTATTTGAACGGCTCCATCTATATGCATGCATGCGTCAGTGTGTGTGTGTGTGTGTGTGTGTGTGTGTGTGTGTGTAAATGTATTGAACTTGCCTTGGGGTCCGTACTGGCAGACATAGGCACGCTTGGTGGTGCATGGGTGTGAACTGGTCTGACCCCGCTGATCCAGGGAAACGCACTTGTTTCCGTGGGAGGTGGGGGAGCGAGACAGGCCCTCCTCTCCCTCCTGGGCCTCGGAGCCGTTCACCCAGCGCAGCCTACCTGCAGAGTCAACGTCACTCAAGCCCAGCCACACACCACGCTCCCTGGGGCAGAAAAAAAACAAGACCGGTAAGACAAGGCTAGTACCGGAAACATGGCAGCTTTGAAAACAGGATCCGTCCCTTAAAAGGTAGAGTCTACCATTCTGGAGAACATCTGTTGACAAAAAGCACGGAAACAGGAAGCACATCGTGAGGAGATATATTCACAGATTTGGACAAGAAGTGATTTTGACAACATGAATCCACCTTTTAAACGTACGCAGGAAGACATAGGCGAAACCTTACCAAACCTCAGACCTGGGAAAACCTCACATGAACCTCTCAAAGAACAATCATGCAATTCAAGGGTGAATGATAAAAAGAGGGAATAATGACTTTCTCCCATGTCCTTGTGACTATGAACAAACGCAAACGTCCTTACCAAACCTCCAGGCGTTAATCAATAAAGGTCTCAATAAAAGGGAGATTGATGCCTGTGAATCATGTGCCAGCTTGCCTTGAACAAGACGGTTTCGCAGGGCAGAGAGGGGAAGCAAAATAGGCTTTGATTGAACCACAATGGGATTTGACAAAAGCAAAGTCAGATGTTTTAGTCCCTCCCCTGTGAGTACGACAGATACATTGGGTTTTCACTTCATGAGTCCAACAATGGGCTGCACATTTTCCCCCCCACTTCCATTTGTCTTCGTGTCATATGCTGTTAGCTGATAAAGAAAATGCTTTGTCCTCTGATGGGAATGGTCACTATCTAAAGAAACATCACTTTAGACATCTTGGGAGATTGCCGGTCATTTTCTGCCAAAAATTCACCTTGAGAAAAAGCCATTACCCTTCCCTGTCGCTCCATCTGAAAGGGTGGTCGGCGTTATAAAATACAAGCAGAGAGGGAGACAGAAAAAATAAAAACAGCCTTTGTGGCCAAAAACATGGACGGAATAAATGGAATCCTTATATAAGCTTAGGGGGTGGAGGAACACATGAGTGGAGGAGGAGATAAGCTCCATCTGCAGCAGGTTTTTTTCTTCTCTCGTCCACTTTGGTCTATACGAGGGCAGGGCCTTTACCCTCACACACACACACACACACACACACACACACACACACACACACACACACACACACACACACACACACACACACACACACACACACACACACACACACACACGCACAAATGCACAAGCAGACATGCACACACCATGAACTGTGGACTCCTCCTCCCAGGGTGTGAAAGTTACAGTGCAGCTGTGCTTTTACAGATGTGTGTTTTGTGACCCTCTCTTACCTAAACACCAAAAACTGGAGGAGCGCTCAGGACCAGCAAAAGTCCAGAAACCTTTTGAACCGCATCAAACCCAAGTCCTAGAGCTTACTTTACCTAATGTCTATATTCGGTGCATCAAACTAATACAGTAGTACATACGGATATATTACTATTATGGTGTATAGATACTTTGCCATGGCTAAGCCTGGCATCAAGATCTGTTCACATCTGGACACACACTATACTGTGCGGGGGGGAAATGTGAATTTCTGTAGCTATAAGATGCCAGAGAATAAATGAAAAACACAAGAAAAAAGGCATGACATTGACGAACGGTAAATAATGAATTACAAAAAGGGCTGGCCTTCAACACAGCCGCATGTCACAACAACACATGCTCACACACAGTCACACACACACACACACACACACACACACACACACACACCGAAAGAGTCACATTCGGTCAAGGAAGAAAAACACACTTTTCAGTCCCCCAACCCAAACCATGGACTTTATATTGTGTCAGTGATTGAATGTTCAACATCTGTTTTGAGTATTTGGATGTCTGTCACAATGTTCCTTTGGCTGTCACTGCTGTAAACAGGACACAACATGGTGAGAGCAATGAAGTTTGTCAGGCAAACAGGGACGGGGCATTGTGTGCTGCAGTCTAGAGCTAGAGGTTCAGTTCTGTAGCCTACCTGACCAGTTTACCTGACTATGTTCCCTTCTACTGATAGTATCAATAGTGACATATCTCTTTTTGTGTTTTATGTATATATGATATACTTTACTGAAATGTAGAAAAGAAAAGAAAAATTCCAGAGAGAAACACTGACCCTGCGTTCCAATACCCATACTTCCCTACTATTTTATTTTATAGTACGCCAGAAAAATATTTAGGGTGTCACAATACAATACAGTCATGTAAATTGTAGTATGCTGAAAATACCTAGATGCCCCTCTAACTCTAATAGCATTCTGGAGTATTCATCTTTATTCTTGACATTTCTCGACATAATGAAAAATAAATCTTCCTCATCTGATTTTTTTTTCTCTCCCGTGGCCCTCAAACTCTTCTGTGCTTTCGTATGTAGTGAAGTAAAAACAAAGAGTATGTGATTTGGAACGCAGGGTGAGAGCCCACTGCTGCACCCCATGCAGACAGACAGACAGACAGACAGACAGACAGACAGACAGACAGACAGACAGACAGACAGACAGACAGACAGACAGACAGACAGACAGACAGACAGACAGACAGACAGGCAGACTTACTGTGTGACTTTAGGTGCCAGCAGGCTGCGTAGTGCGTCATTCCTGACTATGGCCAGGTTCCCACCGCGGTCTGCACACTGTTGTCGTGCTTCGGTCCAGCTCAACTCGCCTGGAAGGATGTGGAAACAGTGTGAGGACTCTGCATGGTCCACCCCATCTTTTGGACAGTTAGGGTAAGCTGGCAGAGGACAAGAAACATTCACATGATTTTCCCGGATTGTTGCTATGCTAGGCCCACTTTGGACATCATGGAAAAAGACACAGACTTTTATTTTATTGCTAAAAAAAAGAACAGGACTTCTGCATGAATAAAAGCTTTCCTTACAGATTATTACAAATGAAGGTGTTACCAAAGTCCTCTTCAGACAGGATTCGTGTTAGGCTAGCGTTAGCCTATACTATCACTTCAAAAGATTGACCAACAGTTAAGGGCTTTTAAAACATGCAACAAAAACTGTGAAAAAGGAAAAAGTCAGTGAGTGAGTTATGAATGTATGATGATATTAAAACATAGAACTGAATTCGCCCTTGTGCTGTCTCTGTATTTTTCTTTCTTAAGCTACAGCCTGCCACCTGGTAGAAACCGGACCTACATTGTCTCAAGGGTTAGACGGTGATAGCGCTGACAAATGCTGTATTCTGATTGGTCAGTTCTCCATTTGGCATTTCTAGTGTGTTTCAGCTCGTTGCTTGGTTTTGTTTTTACAGCCCCAAAACGTTGTCTTTTTTGGTTCACTCTCATCGGTCTCACGTCGTTGTTTTTTGGCAACAGCTGTTCCAAGAGTTTTACAAAACGCGCTGTGGCAAACCTGTTGCTTCCACAGTTACCAGTTGTTTTTTTTTTGCATGGTGGTGTATCTTACCCTTGGCAACTTGGACGCCATCCTTTGTGATCTTCCAGTCCACAGCCAGTCCAACGGCGCCCCAAGCCACGAGCGTGACCTCCAGGCTCCTATTGGCCACGGCAAGAGTGGGACAGCGCACCTCCAGCTTGGGAGGAAGTGCCACAGTGACTTCTCCGCGTGCAGCCACCTGAAAAAACGCAAAGACAAAATACCTTAAATCACAATTCAGTCATTACGTTGAAAAGGTGTTCAAAAAACTGAAGATAAGAACGTGAATGTGTTTGTCCTGTTCTAATCGAACTGTTTTGTGCACTTTCCTTTAATGTTTTAATGTACACTGTGTTTTATTGTCAGCTTATTCTACTGTCTGTTGTCTGTCAATTGGTTTTCTTACTGTGTGTTACTGTATCTTTCCGAGTCACTATGTTTTTGTTGTTTTTTTTGGGGGCTTTTTTCATGCTTTATTGATAGTGTTAAGAGACAGAGGTGAAATGGGGCAGAGAGGGGAGTGACATGCAGAGAACGACCGCGGGCGGGAATCGAACCCGGGTCTGCTGCTGGGCCCGGCCCGGGGGGGACGCCCTACCAACTGAGCTAAGGGCGCCCCCATGTTGTTGTTTTTTAATCTATGTTTACACACGCACTTTATTTCTGTGATTTTAGGTTGCCTTTGAATATCTGGCCCGGGGAACAACAGATGTAAACTTTTCGGCTAACTCTGGCTCACTTAACTCTGACTGTTGATTAGGGTGCAATGTCACTGAAATAAACCAATAAATAAAATAAACCCTGTTTTCATTTTACATCCAAAAATGATTCCACATGCAAGGCAAGGCAAGTTTATTTCTATAGCACAATTCAGACACAAGGCCATTCAAAGTGCTTTACAGGGGCAAGATTAAAGTACACAATACACATTAGAAAAGCGAATGAATAGAAATAAAACATTTAAAAGCTAATGAGTAGAAATACAACATTTAAATACAATACAATTGCAGGTTAAAATGGAAACAGAAAAGTCTTCAGACTTGATTTAAAAGAGCTGAGAGTTGCAGCATGCATGCGTCGTTCTCCCTCACCTGCTTGTGTCCAGCCTCAGCCATCAAGCTGACCGTGTAGCGTCCGGGAAGTCCGTATTTGTGAGTGGCCGTGGTGGTCCCGCTGCCTGTAGTGTTGACCCGACACGAACGGTCACCAAAGTCCCAGGACAGTGTCACCGGAGTGACGGAGGAGGCGGCGGAGAAGTTGACCCGGGCGTGGACACTTTGCAGAGGAAGGGGATTCAGAGAGACCGAGAAGTCCACCGCAAACACATCGTTAGACTTGGTCCACCCACACTCCTGTGCACAGAGGAAAAAAAACACGTGAGGAAGATAGGCCTACTACGCGTTAATATGCACTAAGTACGGAACAGTAACATACAACTTAACTGTTAAGAGATGCTTGTGGTTTTACTTGGCTTTTCGTGGTTTTTAAAAGGTGCACTATCTATGCACTTACAGCGGAGGGGGATTTGTTTTACAAGCCTGCAATTATTTCATAAAACATATTTTCAATCATCATAAATCAAAATACAATCATTTTGAGGCACCCTTGAACCAAACGTAAGACTAGAATATGGTTGTAAATCAAAACTATGGGCCCTGCTTCTGTACACTACAATCGTGAAACAGTCCCCTTTACGGTAGCTTTCTAACTTCAAACAGTGTTCCAGGGATCACATTTTCCGGTGAGGAAAGTTTGTTAATTCAGTTATGAGAATATTACTTAGAAAATGTTCACTTCTCTGACACACCCAAAGTTACATAGTGCAACTTTAAATTAAAAACGCTTTAGCGGAACTTGTGAAGTGCTCCTGTGTAAAATAAATACATATTTATTTATCCTAATAAACTCTCTTGAGCTGCTCTCTGTATAGCAGTCTGGCAGGAAACTGAATATACAGATGCAGGGGAAGTCATTCAAGCCACAGGGGGAAGTCGTTTGTAGGTTAAAGGAAGATGTAGAGGAAATCCTGAATGTTGGGTTTACAGAACAAAGCACGCGAAAGGAAGCTATACATCAAAGGAGGTCCCCCATTAGACTGCTGCTCTTTTTGCCACAAGCATTTCCCATACATCCGTTTTCTTGCCGCGTACCTTCATGACAATGGGGTTAGTACAGGCAGCCGAACACTGGGATTCGCTGATGAAGTTGGGCTCTGAGTTTGTGCTGCAGAGACACTCGTGCCTCGCCCCCAGGCCCCCGTAGCGGTGCGATGCGGCAAAGCACACGCTGTTGCACTGCTCTCGTGTGAAGTTTCCGGGCGTGGAGGAAGAGAAGATAACAAGCTCGCTCCGTTCCCCTCCTCCTCCACTGCTGCTGTCCTCAAGACACGCTGCGTAGTTCAGACCTGTAGAATAAAGGAAAGGCTTTCAGAGATCACAGCAGCTCATTCATGTGATGTCCGAATTAATGCATAATATAGTATCTTATGGCCTTTGATTTTCGTTTATAAAGCCCGAAAAAGCAGCTCTTAAGGAAATCCCTGTTGTTAGGCATGTTCATGAATTGACTTCTGGGTAGATGAGCCGGCCTGTTTAATAATCATCAAAGCACTTGCTTGATGTCTTTCTTTCCCTGTGTGTTAAGCTTGCCAGACCCCTCAATTTAGCTCAAGGGAGTCCTTCACCTACTGCCATTAGCCTATTTTAGCTTTGTGCTCTGTGAGATGTACATGTTAGGTGCATTGTGGGTGTATTTGTTTGGTACCACAGGTGAGCAGGCTGACGTTGAGCAGGGGCTGGAGGCGGAGCTCGAGAGGCTGGTTACAGAGCATGGCATCCGGGCGTCGAACCCGCACCCCTTTCTCCTGCAGCCAGCTGACCAGCCTGAACAGCTTACAGTCACACTCAAATGGGTTACTGCTCAGGTCACTGTGGAGGAGGCCATGACAAGGAAGAAGTGATTGGATCAGTGAATCATGACATCAAACACTTATGGCCTGAAACTATCCCTGCGTTTCCAATCCCAGTACTTCCCTACTATTTAGTATGCCAGAAAAAGATATAGGATGTCCCAATACATGCACGTCAATTGTAGCATGCTGAAAATACCTAGATGCCCCATTAACTCCAATTGCAATTCGGAGTGTTCGTCTTTATTCTTGACATTTCGACATAATGAAAAAAAAATCTTCCTTATGTTTTTTCTCTCCCGTGGGTCTAAAACTCTTCTGTACTTTAGTATGTAGTGTACTAAAATGAAAAAGTATGTGATTTGGAACGCAGGGTATTTGCCACCAAGCCACAGCAAAATTGCCACAACATGTTGACTCTTCTCCTGTGAATAGCTTATCTCAGCTACAGGCCTAGAACATTAAGGGTGTATTCACACATGCCGTGTTTAGTTCGGTTGAAACGAACTCAGATGCACTTCTGCCTTCGGTGCGCATCTTTCAGACAGGTGTGAATACAGCAATCGCACTCGGGTGCGGACCAAACAAACGCTCCGAGACCCAGCTGAAGAGGTAGTCTCGGTACGTTTCCAAACGCACTCTGCTGCAGTTCGTTTGTGGTGTGAATTTGTCCGAACTCGATCCGACCCAAATGCAGGACGCACTGTGCCTTTTCTTTCTTTTCTTTTTTAATAAATTGCAGTCAGCTTCACATTATGGGAAAGTGTTGTTGTCGCCATTGTTAGGACGATAAATTGTGGTTTGACCAGGAGCCCAGAACAATAGGCTATATTACATTTGATCGAGAGGACGCGTAAAAATGCTGAATGAGTTCAGCGATCAGATGCAGGAGAGGGGAGCGTCTCCCGCACAGTGCCAACAGGTTCACGCTGCGCTTTGTATGAAGTGTGTGTTTTTATTTTGCTTCCCATGTACGGGACCGTCAATACTGTCCCCGTGTCAGTTTGGAGCTGAACTGCGCCGACCCAGCTGATACACAGTTTAATCAGCTGAGTGTCAGCTTGAGCCTATTCTTCTCGCGAGCCGCGCGTCCAGCACCAAAAATACAGTAAAAATTATGTTTCATATCGTAGGCTACAAGCCACATAACGTGGCATTGACATAGGGCTACATATTATAACCATATGAAACAACTATAATTTGATGTTTTTCCTCTTTATTTATAGGTTAGATGTAGGCCTTTTTATTATTTTTAACCCCATATTATATCAATAGTATTTTTCGCAGTTTTAACTTCGTGCTTCCTGCTTCTCTCCACCCCAGAATGTCTGTCCAATGAATGAATGACCTCAGATCACGTGTGGTTTTGCTTCGTAATGCTGGTCCACTTGCAAAAGGGGCAATATGAAAGTGGACCACACCAAACAAAAAAAATCAGAACTCAATTTGGTCTGGACCAAAGCAAGTGAACTAGCGGACTTTCCCAGTGTGAATACACCCTGAAATGTCATCAACCAAGCGGCTACGGTTTGACTTTGACTACTTTGCTACCAAGGGCAGATAAGAGTAGAATATTCAAGTAGAATAAGATATGTGCATCACTCTAAATGTAGGTGACGTCACATATACTTATTTGTGTTGTTTTGTTGGCAAATAACTTTGTCTCAACAAAGGTACTGAGCTGTCCTTAAAGGAGCTGTAAAGCGGAATGGTTCCTGATCAGTTACTGCAGTTAGCAGTCCCCTCGCTCGTCCCTACGTCACCACATTAATGCAATGTCTTCGAGCAGCAAGTTATCTAGCATCATCTCAGATCCATAAGTGTGATAAAAACCATTGTAGGCGCATAAACATTCACCCATGTGTCGCTCTGGCGTGCACCGGCAGTGAGACCATGAGTGAGACGGGTGTCGGTTTGTAGCGTTCTCTCTTGTGATTGGATAACATTTTGGGATACTACATAAAGTTAAATTGCTTATTACATGCAGAGCAGCTGACTAAGAGATTGGCTTTATGAAACGCGCACATCGTGTAAGTGATTACTGTATGAATAAAGAGCGATTTAACACTTATAAAAAATATAAATAAACCGCTTACTTCACCTTTAATGTGCAATTTTTTTTTGAAGATTTAACAAAACATACAAATTTCACCTCTTGCATTAAAGCAGCGAGTAACATTTAAATATCTTTTAAACAGCCTCATGTTTCCTCTGATAATCATAAATTACCTTTAACAGCAAACGAGACCATCAGTGCAAAGAAAGACGTTTTTATATAGTTTTTATTACTGCGTTTGGTCTGGTCGCACACACAGTCCGATTTTCGGTTCGCGCGTGCAGGCTCTTTGGTCACATATCCGTATTGGTCACAGATTTCAGTGTGGCGCTGCAACGCGATTTGAGAAGCCTATCCCTCCAGGTGAGGGAAGGGGAGCGGGAGCCTTGTTTGAGACAGTTATTTGTCGTCATAATGACTGATAACGGGGCTGAACCATCAAAGAAAAAAAAAGAAAATGCAATGAAGAAAAGCTAAAAGGGAGAGTGGTAGACGAGCGGGAGGGCGTTGCCAAGCAACGTATACACAATTTCACAGGAGCGAACTAGACTGCAGTGTTTACTCCTAAATGAATGAGCGGTAGCCTACTAAAACAAAGCTTACTTTGCTTCACCATCATCAGATGAGTCGACCACGACCTAGAAAACAGCTTCACGACAGCTGGCGTCGTAAAAATACTACCGCTTTTGTCCAAAGGGGCCGCCAAGGGACCAAGTTACTCGTAGTGGCTTTAAGTTTATCCTATACACACCATTTCTGCTATATACAGTAGGCTACACTTGTTTGCTCACGTAATGCAAAAGGTTATAGCAGTTAGCTTACGGTTTGCGTAACTGCTACTTCCTGCTTCAAGTGTGAAAACAAAATTACCTTTTTAAATGTTGTAGGCTATCTTGTTAGCTAGCACACTAGCCACAAGTAGGCTACATGTTGGTCGGAGCTCAGCTGTATAAAAAGCCTTCAATTTAGCATAACAAAGGAGTTCTGGAGATTGGCCAGCTGTCTTTGGAAGGTATAATTAACTATACATTAACTAAATTAAAGTCAATTATTTACTGCCAATATTACAAGACACACAGTCAAGTTAAAAATGACAATTGAAGTAGCAGAGCTAGCTAGCTTTTCACCCTTTACTTACAAACATTTGACATGGCGGACATCTTGGCTTAAAGAGCACAGGTGTCACTAATGACTAATCACACTTCTAACAGCTCTGCTCTAGTGACCTTGTAATTGATGATATCAGTTACAACCTACTTTACCTGCTGTGACATAAGAAGGGAGAAAAAACAAGACCAGGAAGTATTATCCTGGGGAATAAAGGGAAGTTATAGGAAAAGAAAATGCAATTGGAATGGTAATGACAATATAATAAAATAAATGAAATGTCAGCGCGATAAGGGGAGAAGAGTGGGAACATGTGAAGCAACAGATGGATGTGAGAAAGGCAGCCAGAAAAATAATCATTTCCGTGTCTTGCTGTTTATTACCACAAGAAGAAACTTTTTTTCTCATCTAAAGACCTGGGGAAGAATAATCACCACTCACTACCTCCCACTGGAGTCTGAAATAGAGCTTCATTCATAGTGGCCCTCATTTATCAATCTTGCGTAGACCAGAAAAATGGGTGTACGTACATTTCCACGCAAATCTCGGCATTTATCAATATAGACGTGAGCGTAGGGTACGCTCAAATCCCACGCCAGCTCTCAGCTCGTGTACGCAAATTTGAAAACAGCTTGGACTCGCAGTGCAGGCTGTGACGGGTAGCCGATGACTTTGTTGGACAATTATTAGAAGATAATACAAATGCAGTGCAAATAAGACCGAAATAAAGATAGCCTATTAATCACTTAAAAATGAGCAGCTTATGGTGTGCAACTGAGTAGGAGAGCTGATTCAATAGTGCGCACACCGGCCAAAAATCTTCCATAGGAGGGCTGCATGGGACTGCGAAAGGGCAGTTGTCTCCGTCTTGGAGCAGCTGGGGGGACACTGAGGCACGGGGGCTGCATTCATTCAAAATGTTAGCCTAAGTATTAAATATGTAGTAGACACACTGCTCTTTATGATACAAAAAAATACATGGCACAACATTCAGCTTAACATTTTATTTATTTGACGCACTTTGTAGATGTTAGTTCCTCTTTTAATGTGTCATTGATGCTAAAGCGAGCGATTTATTTCCACCGTTAACCGACACGTTGTTCCTATCTGCTGGTGGAGCAGGACGGTGGGCGCTCTCACAGCTGATCGCTGCCGGGTCGGCTTGTGCAGCTGACGGCCGGGCTGACCACTCGTGCCAAGCGCATGCTGTCATACAGTAAAACGCTAAATGTGTTATTTTTAGTTTTTAAAACCCTTTTGAGTAGTGCTATCTAAAAGGGCCAATACATTCTAATCATTCAAATCTCTGCAGACCTGTATTTATTTTATGGGGACCATTATCGGACAGTTGGTGCGTCTTTTTCTCCTCCACCACTTATATTATGCCCGCAGCCCCGCACCCCCATTTGGTTGCATTTCAGAACAGCAACACGCTTTTTTTAGTGGCGATTTTGAGTCAACACCAACGCTGTTGACCGCAGCAGTTATTTCCTTCCTAACTGCTGCCTTCTGTCGTTCTTTGATGCTGCTTGTAGGCTAATGCTCCGAAATGAAACTCTTTTTTTTCTACTTTCGCTGTTATTCTGTCAATTTCTACTTCAGGGAAGTGCCGTATTGCGCATATCCATGTCGTAAAACCTCTGGGCGAGGCCTCTAAACTGAGAAAATATAGGGGCGTGATACGCTAGTTTTCATCCGCCGCATTTATCAATAATGGCCTGGCGTACGCTGAGATTGGCGAGATACGCCTGTTTGATAAATCCCACGCGATACCTGGCGTAGGGAGGTATTTGCGCCAGAATCTGCACCAGTTTCCACGCAAAAATGATAAATGAGGGCCATTGTGTGTGGGCGATATAACTGTAAACGTGCTGCTTAGTTAAGCATCTGTCATAAGATGTGTGCATATGCTTTTTATACGTGTGTGTGTGTGTGTGTGTGTGTGTGTGTGTGTGTGTGTGTGTATGTGTGTATGAGCACAAATGACATCCGATTGAATCCTTGTTTCTGTTTTTAAATTTGCCGGACAAACAAGACACAAAAAAAAAGAGCTGGGCGAGAATGATTTGCGATTACTTACATTTGCGTCAAATTGCAC